>NC_082594.1:91853022-92158596 GCF_030936135.1 Gavia stellata | reverse complement strand
TATTTGGAATCTGGGTTGTTTTTTTTTTTTCGCATATCCTAGCTTACCATTAAATAACAGTGAAAGTTATATTTGGTTAATATATTCCCAAGCACTAAAAATAATGCATAGCGATGACTATCACCAGACTGAAAATTCTTGAGTTTGTTCAAGGAATTGTTAGATGGCAATGCTTTTACTTAACAGACATTTTGTAATGCATTAGTACCCTTGTTTTTCAGTAGTAATGTGCAAAGATCTCAAACAGGATCGAGGCCCTGTTGTCTTATATGCAAGAGTAAACCTATGTTAAAGCATGGTCCCTGCCTTGAAAATATTGGCATTCTTAATCTTGAAATCGAAAAATTAAGACTGAAAATTCCCCTGAAATTTTAAAGTGTTTCAACAACTGATATTTTAAAACTTATCACTTTTTTTTTCCAAACTGAATGTCTTAGGAATGATCTTACATGATGTAAATACAAGGAAGTGAAATGCCCATCTACTGTTACAAAGAAAGCATTATCTTAGTTAAAACTAAATTAAGTAGGGTGATTTTTTTAAACCTGTATTTTACAATCCTTCAAGAAAGTTGTTGCTATACTTAGCTATGCATTATTATAAAACTGGAGACCAATTTGCAGCAGAAGTTCCTTTCTCAGCTGCTAAGTATGTAATTGTCATGATTTAACCCCAGCCAGCAACTAAGCACCACACAGCCGCTCGCTCACTCCCCCCAGGTGGGATGGGGGAGGCAGGTGTTCAGCCATCTCCAGGAAAGCAGGGCTCCATCACACGTAACCGTTACTTGGGAAGACAAATGATGTCACTCTGAAGGTCTCCCCTTTCTTCTTCTTCTTCTTCCCCCAGCTTTATATGCTGAGCATGACGTCATATGGTATGGAATATCCCTTTGGTCAGTTGGGGTCAGCTGTCCCGGCTGTGTCCCCTCCCAACTTCTTGTGCACCCCCAGCCTACTTGCCTGGTGGGGTGGTGTGAGGAGCAGAAAAGGCCTTGACACTGTGTAGGCACTGCTCAGCAGTAACTAAAACATCCCTGTGTTATCAACACTGTTTCCATCACAAATCCAAAACACAGCCCCATATTAGCTACTGTGAAGAAAATTAACTCCATCCCAGCCAAAACCAGCACAGTAATATTAGTCTATATTTTCCTTCTTGCTCGTATTCTTTTGATTTGCTTTAATACTGCAAGTAAAATTGGCAGGGTACAGCAGACTACAGACTTCTAAGTCGTCATGCGAAGAAACTACTGGAGGACAGGAATTAGCTGGATTATAGGAAATGTTTATGTTCAGAAATACCTCATTTTATATAAACTGAGAATTATAAATTGTTTTATAAAGTCTTTTAGCTGTTGTCTGTCTAAAGCATTACAACTATTAAGGTTATTTATAAATTTGATAGATCCTTGTACAGAAAATAGGATATATTATCAAATTGGAGGCTATCACTGCTTGCAGTTGTATTATTGGCAGATCTGCTACCAAATTTAAAGAGTGTTGCTTTTTACCATTGCATACTAGTTTTTGAGGGGGGTTGATTTATGTTTTGTGCTATCTAAAAGATATTCATTCACCATATAAGTTCTGTTTAACTTTTGGATAAAAGTCAAGACATGAACCTTGGAACAATCTGCAGTTCTCAGTCTGTCTAGAATGACTTTAGATAATTGAATAAGTTGTGGTTTCTTATACATACTTAATATATTTTCATTGCTGCACAGATCAGATTTTTATTTTGATCTGGTAGGAAAGAAAGCTGAATTCTAGCAGGAAGAAGGGGGTTAATTGTTTAATACACTTTAATATGGTCTAACAAGCTGGAATATTGCTTTGTGTGCAGGAGTTACTAGATTTGTTTCAACAACACAATCATACCATCATATGAGAACTAGTTCGGTATGACTGTTCACTGAATACCTGTGAGTAGACCTACAATATGGTAATGTGCAAAGTAAAGGATGTTAGAAATGTTCACAGCTGTGCAGCAGGATGAATGATGGTTATATTATCTAAAGGCAATGATTTTCCATTTAGGTAATTTTTTTTGAATTTCTAACTGAATAGCAATAGTATCTTTCCTCTCTAAAAAGTCCAAGCGGGTGTTCTGGAGTGGGAGGACCAGTCAATAAATACCTTCAGAGAAACACTTTGAGAGGAAACTTCAGGGAAGGAGTTTCAGCTTAGAATAGTGGTTATTGTGCCTGCTTTTATTAAAACATAAAAATGCAGTCTTAAAAACTAATACATTTGACAGTATGCTGTTGTCTTTCTCCAGAATAATAAATTTATACTGAACATAAGCATAACAATGGAAGAAGAAAACTCATCTTAAAATTTGGATGCTCAGCTAAAATGTCTATGTGCATTGGTGACTAGACACCTTTTTCATCAATGTTTTTTTGCTGAGTGGTATTCCCAAACAGTCAGTCAGTTATTTTCTGGGTCCATTGTTGGCTGCAAGATCTGTCAGGCTTTTTTGTGTATATTTAGTTGTACCTACACCCAAGGAAAACAAAGCCATAGTACTTCATAGCTTTTGGTTTTTGAAGTAAACTAAGAGAATGGAGCTTCTCAACCTACCTGTCCTACATCATTCCATATTGTGTGTGTGTGTGTTTATGTTCAAAATTTCCTCTGAGCACTTAATGGTTAAGAGTTGATGATTCTGTGCTGCTAAGTTTTTGTTTGATTAAAAAACCCCAGCAATTACTGAATGCTTGCCAGAAGCTTCTGAAGGTGCATTACCAGTTTGTGTTGGCCACTTTCTGCAGTCATGGTGCAACAAACTGCATGCTCTTGCTATTTTTGGTGCCCGGGGGAAAAAGCACATTTGGACTTGGGACTTTTTTGAGGTGGTTAATAATGCTTCCAGGTTTCGTCAGCTTCTTTCATCTGTTCTCAAGCTTTAGTCAGCATTTTTGCTGTAAAAGAGTATGCCTGAAATAAATACATCAAGTTCCATTGCCACATGTTCAGAAAGATTTGTGCTCCAGAATTACTTTCCTGTGATCTAAATGTTTTATAAAGACTAGAAGGTGTCTTAAAGATGCACTGCACCTGCAGTGTGAATTGCTAGGTGTTTAGTTTCAAGGAGGAAGAAAGAATAGTTTGGCTACTCTGTGAATATTGCATTAGTGGACTGCGTAAAAGCATGATTTCCAGCTACTTAGCTGGGGAGAAACAATAGATGGCTAAGACTGAAGCATCAGGCTTTCGAGAATGCCTTTTATTTTTACATTTCCAAGTGCTTTGGGAGGATTAGAAGAATGAGAGTCCTCATTTATACTGAAGAAACTGAGAGAAGCAATTTGATTTGTAGACCAATAGCATACACAGGAGTGAATGTCACATTTCCATTGCCCCAGTTCACTGTGGCATAAACGAAGGGAAAAGAAGCTGTTGATTTTTTTTGCCTCCTAAAGCAACTTTTTCCCATAAGTGGTGAAAAGCAGAGATAAGAAGCAGATGATTTTTTTTTTTCTTTTCCCTCCACCCCCACAAAAAATCTAAAACTACCTTAAAAGTAATGCTTCAAAATGTCAGAACAATTCAGGCATGTCCTAAGTTCTGTTACTGGTCATAGGAAAGGTCCCTTTCCCAAAGGAATTGATTTGAAACTGAGAAGGGAAAAATACTTGGAGCTGTATAATAAAGGTGTTGAAAGTATATATTAGGCATTACGACTAAATATAAATGTAACACAGCTAAAGTTTTAGGATGAAAAAAAATGTAAATGGGAGAAAGGATTGCAAGGTAGCATTTTCATTTCCATGGTATTTACATATTTTGGGAAAACAGGTCAGTTGTGTGGCATAGAAAAACCTGAAAATTCCTCTGTTCACAGTAGCTTTTAAAATAGCAAGCAGGTTAGAGCTGCTTAACATTTAATTTAAACATATTTGTAATACTAATGTTATTGAATAATGTCCAAAGATATTTTTCTTTGCTATTTAGTAAAGAACTTTGTACATGCTTCCTAATATTTCCAAGGAAAGACTATTTGTCATAACATTATTATGGATATAATCTTCAGATTTGAAAGAGACTTTCTGCCCTTTGAAGAGAAAGGCATGTTAAAATAGGGTAGTTGCTCCATCTAGTGGGTTTTTTCATTTAACAAGGGTTAACATAATTTTTTGAAAAGAAAGTAGCCTTCAGTTCTTTGAAAATTACTATATTTGGGATTTTAATGCTTCATTACTTAGAAAAGTTTGGATTTTTGTGGAAAAATATATCAAAGAAAAATTATAATGACTTATTCAAAGTGTTTTTTTGATAGCTATTGTTTCAAATAGCCCCTTGCTATCCAATGAATTATATTAGTCAGAAATAAATGCTGATTGTTTAGCACTTTTACAGCAACTCTGTTGGGATGTTTGAGCCTTACCCTTTTATTGAAATGCAGCTTTTGCTCTTGTATTGTTATCTAACATTACTTAGCAAATCTAAAACAAGGAAAGCCATGTCTTCAATTTTCCTGGTGGTCTTTGGTTTCAGTGTTGTATCTGAGTAGCCTGTGCCAGAGGAAAGGAGAAGGTGACTGAGACACAATAGGATAGTTTCCTACAAGAAACTATTCCTCCTACAGGAGGAATCATGTATAAACATTTTCATTTAGAGTGTAAGAAGACGTAGGGGTATGTTGAGGTCTGTAAACATGGACACTTTATAACTTCTTAGTGCTCATTGGTTTTTAACCCTTTATCCTATTTATGAGGTAAGAAATGGCATAGTGACAAATACATTGAGAATATATATTCTTCTTCATATTTAGTGTCTGAAATTACCTCCTTTATTATAGGAGTGGTACCAACTGGCACTTACTGGAAGGCACAATGAATGGATTTAAAACCGCTTTACATCTCTAGCCACTGGCTGTTTGCTGAAGCCAAATGGTGTTAATGAACATGCTCTACAACAACCTCTAGTTTTTTATTTGCCTTAGCCATAAGTGATTTGCTTACATATGAGAAATGCAGTGTATCTATCAGAGTTTCTACAAAGCATTCCATGTTACAGTTCAGGAATTACTGCTCAGGCTGGGGAAGGTATGGTTTATAACCATACCTTACCAGTGGTAAGATGGATAGATGGCTAAAGAAGGAGAACTATGAAGCTAATAAGATGATACTAGTGAAGTTTCTGAAGGAGATTTACACTTGGGATTGATCTAGTATTTTCTTTGATGCCTTGGTGGGCATTACAGAAATGTGCTGATCATGATGTTGATGATGCTAAACTGAATAGTATCACGAGTGTAGAGGGAGGTCCAGAATATCATTCAGAAAGGAAATAAAATTATTTGAGGACTGAGCTAATAAAATAGGAAGGGAAAAATATTTATTAGGACAAATAAGCTGTTGAATTAGGAGATAAGAACAAGACTATCAACTAACAGCTTATCAGCTACAAATATAGAGGAGGAAGACAGACAGCAGGGAATAAGTTCATCACAGAATAATTCTGCCAATGGGCATTATATACTGCAAAGTTGTTCTTTGACATGTTCTAAGCAATGAAGAGCTACAAGCTGAGGAACACCACTGGTGAGCTGGGCATTTCAGTCCAGCCATGGAAATGCAGTAATTCAGTAATGTGGTTCTTGGATCAGAGTTGTATCATTCCTGGCCAGCTCGATGTGTAGGCAAATGGTCTTACATCTGCCCAAGATACACTGTGCTGACGTACCCGGTGTGATTTTGTTTGGGGAGGGAAGGAAAAAACAAATGAGCAAAGAAAATTGTGAGGCAGTTTCTATCTGTTGAAAGAATGAAGTCCTGAAACCACTGTCTAGTTATGGTAGCAGTAACATAGTAGCAGTTTCAAGATTAAATTCATTCAGTTTAGAGAAAAGATTATACACCGTGATGGCCACATGATAGCAGGGTACTTCATGAACTTGTGTTCCTATGTGAACTTGTACAACATTCAAGTTGTTTGTATAAATATGTGGAAGGTCTGTGCATGCACATTACTTCACTGTCATCATCTTACCATGGCAGTGTATAAAAAAAAAAAAAAAAGCAAAATTATGAGTTTAAAATATAACATTGTCTTTCACTAGATGGTCTTGGCTGTAAGAACCACAATAGGCCTTTATAAGGTGTATTGACTAGATGGAAGGTTTATAATCAGTCAGCCCTTTGATTATTAATAAAATTTGCATTTGTTTTTGTTGTGAAATATAAACAAATTCATGCTTGCTGTTACTTACTGGTTTTCAGAAGGTATTTGATTAGATAGGGGGCTTGTAGTAGGACTTGAGTATCATACTCAGCTAGGTATTTGGGTGAGAAATTCCATGCACAGAAAGAGAAAAACAAAATGCAACTGAGTTGTGAAATGCCTTAAAGGTGAGGTTTATCATGTTTAATACAGAAAATGAAGGGAAAGCTAGAACGAGGAATCATTTTTGAACAAGTACATGTGGTCATCTCAGCAAGAGAGTTTTGAATGGGAATCTGAAGTGGGCATATAGCTTAGTATGATCCAGAAAATCAATTTGGGGGGGACTTCCATGAAAATTTGAATGGCATGGATTAAAAATGTGAAGATGGTTTTTCAAACAGGCTCTGGAGTAAAAAGAGACTGTATTTGAAGTCAGCTGACATGTGCTGGCCTGTAGAGAGAGGGCAGTGAGAGCAGTAAAAGATAGTATCTCTCTTGTGGAATAGCAGAAGGAAGGACTAATTGGAAAACTAAACCATGAGTGCTGCACAAAGAATAAATCCTCTGCTGCAGATTGAATTTTTAGGAGGGGAGCAAGTTAACATGCATGTTAAAGTAAGGTAATTATTTAGAGTAATTGTCTCAAGCGATTTTAGTGTCTTCCATGGATTTATTTTAACAAGTTCTGCATGCACTCAACTCTGTTGGGTCAGAAAGGTAATATTGCATTACGTTTTTATGTCAAAAGTATTGTTGTACTTAAGAGATTTGAAGATTGTATTGATCCTTTGATATCAATCTAGAGTTAATATAGTTTGTAACTGCAGCTGTGCTCAGAAAGGAAATATCCAATCATCATAGGGCAATGATTAAATGCCGTATTCTACCTGTATTTCCTGGTTTTATACATATAAGACAGAGAATAATTTTTCACAAGGTAATTGAAAAATGTCTTTATGTTAAGGATATTTGTGTGCTGCAAAAAGCTGCTTAGTCTTAACTTTCATGTCTTTTAATCCTTTTCTGCTCCCTCTTTAGAGCCCTTTTTTGGGCAGGAGGCTTTGTTTGTGGAGTTATATTTATCTCCAGAAGAAACTGGAAGTGACAGAGCAATCTGTTATGTGAGATCAGCTCTGTCAATACACTGTCTACTGTGGCTAATACTTACTACCATCTGATGAGTCTCTGGGCCATGGGATGTGTTCCTGATTATTTTGTTGTACTATCAAAACTGTCCCAAATTCTCCCATTCCTCTTCTAGGGAGGATGTTGCACAGGCAGGAGCTTAGTCCTTTTGTTTAAGAAATGAAGAAATGATCACTGGTAAACATTTTGCTCTGTCAATTTCCATCCTATACCAGGCTAATACTAGGCTATCCTTCAGAAAGTTGGTCTCTGTGGTCCTACTTACCTGCAGCTTGAGAATGGAGCCAACACCTGAAGTAATACAATTTTGCCTGCAGTCAAGGGAGTTTGGTACTGAGGGACTGGTAAACTCATCTTTGTTGTTATCAGATGTCTGATGTTCTGTGGTCTTCTCCAGTTTACTGCTGGTTTGTGCCAGTGCTATAAAACATCCTAGTTGCCACAATACCTGACAGCAGTGAGAGAGCCAGCTTTAGCTATAGATTTAAGTAAGGTGAAAGAAGTGGTCATTACTTTCTTGTGTGCTTTGCCTATAGAGTTGCTGACCATGAATAGAGTGGGGAATGGAGAGCATGTTAGCCGCAGGGAATGGCAGCACTTTCCCTAACCTGGGCTGTTAATTTTGGGGGACTGGTTTGTACAGTGTTTAATGAGTTTGAAGAACCAAAGGTGGAGAGGGTGGCAGTCCCATATAGTTGAGAATCTATAGGCTGACCAAATTCTGTCTTGACTGTTAAAACAGGTTCCCTTGTTTCTCATTTTGCCTGTGTTGCTGACAAGACCCAAACCAGATACTTGTATGAAACAGAGGGCAGTACAGGATTACTACTCTGTCTTTTTTAAGGAAGTATACACTAGATTTGGGGGTTTCCCTGTAGCTCAACAATCCTCAAGTGACATAACAGTCCTTAGGCAGCTGCTCTAATTTAACTAACCTAATGTATTCTTTACTGTGGACTTCAGGAACTCTACTTTGTCCTAGAGACTACTTTGGTAGAACTTCACATCACTGATTGTTCTTACTTTGGGCAGAGGTGTGGCAATCATAATTAGATCTTGAATATAGATAATTTATATACAGAATTATATTAGGAAGATCTATTAATTTGTTATTTTTTATGTTGTAATCCAGTCCATTAGCTTTAAAAGTGGGTGTTCTGTACTCTAAAATGTGTTGAACTGTCCTCAGTCATAGTTGCAAAAACGTCATTCTTCTGCTGAAATCAGTGGGATTAGATATGCAGTTAGTGCTTGCAACTTGTTGAATACACAGTATTCCATTTTTATGTGGGAATACTGGATTTCGTAGTTTTGCTGTCTCCTAGTCTCAAAATTTCATGAGAACATGTTAAATATGCAATTATTATATGCAAAACACAGAATAACATTATATTTCAAGAACTACAATTGATTTAATGTCACGTAGGATCAGAAATAAAGCTGAGATAGAAAACTCTTAGCTGGCAATGCAGTTCAGTTTTGGGGATTAGAATCTGGTACCAGCGCAGAGATTCCCTGAACCATCTGGGAGTTTTCTTTTGTCTTCCACCTCTGAATTTATAACTCTTTATGAAATTAAGATTTCTGCACCTTTCATTACTTCACAATCATATTTTTTCTCCTTTAATGAGTGTTCAAATAGTATTATTGGGAATTGCTTTATCAACATTATTCCTAAGAGTTTATAATTTGAATATAGAATATTGGGCTGGGATTAAGACATTGTGTGATTTTTCTTTCTTCTTCTTTCATTATTTATTACTCAGTCTTTCACACCATCTTATTAAATGGAGTCACAAAGATCACAGTGGAGAAGAAAAAAGAAAAAGAGGCATAAATACTAGATCTAATATGGAACTATTACTTGTATTCAGTTTTCATTTCTGTATATGTATATTTCTGTAGCACCTGATTTTACCTTTCGTCCTTGTAATTTAGTTCTTATAGATATGGAATATATGGTTATAAAAGAATTAGTTCCCCCAAAGATATAAGTGTCATTCAGGTTCTTGGTTTTAGTAGATTTTCAACTGTATATAAATAATACAACCTATAATTACAAAGCAAACTGAAAGATACAGCTGATTCTTTTTTTGTAGGTCTTTCTGTTCTATTGCTTTCATTGTATTGCTGCAAAAAGAAAATCAGTTATAAACTAGATCTAAGTATAAGAACATATAATGTAATAAAGAAATGCAATCAAGAATGCAGTTTAGCACAACTGAGAAAAAAATTCTCTCAAGCCTCTTGTTTTAAAAACTACATTAGATACTGAATCACAGTTTGAATTTTCTACATGTCAGCAATTTAAGTATCTGTGTATGGTAACCTTCATTTTGAACTGCTACCTTCTGAATAGATAACAAAAATTAAGATCAGTTTTAAAGGAGTTGATGAGAGAATCCAGACTGTAAGAAAAAAGGTTGTACGGTAAAAACTAGTTAAAAAGTGTATGCAGAGATTTGGAAATCTTAATTTGCAGTTTCTAAAGTTTTAGCTGTAGGAAAACTATAATCTCCTGTTGATTAGTAATTATGTTCTACAACAAATTTGAGTCAATTTGAAGAGACTCTTGTCCAATGGTCAAATTTCTTGCATGTATATCCTCCTTAATATTATCAGCACAAGATGGGACAGAAATCTTACAGGTATGAAATCTGCATTTGGTGAGTGTGGTGGGTTGACCTTGGCTGGACGCCAGGTGCCCACCAAAGCCTCTCTATCACTCCTTTTCCTCAGCTGGAGAGAAAAATATAACAAAAGGCTCATGGGTCGAGATAAGGACAGGGAGATCCCTCACCAGTTACCATCACGGGCAAAAGACACTTAACTTGGGGAAAGTAGTTTAATTTCTTACCAATCAAATCAGAGTAGGGTAATGAGAAATAAAACCAACTCTTAAAAACACCTTCCCCCCACCCCTTCCTTCTTCCCAGGCTCAACTTCACTCCCGATTTTCTCTACCTTCTCCCCCCAAGCGGCACAGAGGGACAGGGAATGGGGGTTGCGGTCAGTTCATCACACGTCGTTTCTGCTGCTCCTTCCTCCTCACACTCTTCCCCTGCTCCAGCGCGGGGTCCCTCCCACGGGAGACAGTTCTCCATGAACTCCTGCAACATGCGTTCTTCCCAGAGGCTGCAGTTCTTCACGAACTGCTCCAGCATGGGTCCTTTCCACAGGGTGCAGTCCTTCAGAACAGACTGCTCCAGCGTGGGTCCCCCATGGGGTCACAAGTCCTGACAGCAAACCTACTTCCAGCGTGGGCTCCTCTCTCCATGGATCCACAGGTCCTGCCAGGAGCTTGCTGCAGTGCGGGCTTCCCACAGGGTCACAGCCTCCTTTGGGCATCCACCTCCTCTGGCATGGGGTCCTCCATGGGCTGCAGGTGGATATCTGCTCCACTGTGGACCTGCACGGGCTGCAGGAGGACAGCCTGCCTCACCATGGTCTTCACCACGGGCTGCAGGGGAATCTCTGCTCTGGCAGCCTGGAGCACCTCCTCCCCACCTTCTTCACTGACCTTGGTGTCTGCAGAGTTGTTTCTCTCACATATTCTCACTCCTCTCTTCCCCAGCTGCCGTTGCGCAGTTATTTTTTTCCCTTCTTAAATATGTTATCCCAGAGGTGCTACCACCGTAACTGATGGGCTCAGCCTTGGCCAGCAGCGGGTCCATCTTGGAGCCAGCTGGCATTGGCTCTATCGGACACAGGGGAAGCTTCTAGCAGCTTCTCACAGAAAGCCACCCCGGTAGCCCCCCTGCTACCAAAATCTTGCCACGCCAACCCAATACAGTGAGCCAGAAAGGGCTTACAACCTCAGCTGAGCCAACAGGACTTGTGATACATTTTCTTCACTGTGAGAGCCACTTGTTCCATGTCTTTCAAAAACATCAGCTTGTAAAATTAGAATCCTTATTGTGAAAATTGTTGCATCTGTTCAGCTGTCAAATTACGGTCTTAAAAATGAAAAAGTATTTCTATGTTTCCAAATTTTAACATGAATAGTTTTATGAGCTAGCTAATGAAATATGGGGTGTTTAAAACTGTCTTTTGCTGAGAGAAATTGCTGCTTATTCACTTGTTTAAACAACCAGTTAAACATGTTTACTGTCAATGCTATTTTCAGAAACTTTGTGGAAATGAAATGTCTTATTGCACTTCTCTGTCTCTTAGGTTTGATTCGGATACAACAGAGCTCCATAGCTGGATGACCCGCTCAGAAGCAGTGCTTCAGAGTCCCGAGTTTGCAATATATCGAAAGGAAGGCAATCTCTCAGATCTCAGAGAAAGAGTCAATGTAGGAGAAACTACTCGTATATATGTCTGTTAGTTTGTATTAGCTTGTCAAAGTGCTTTCAAAGTCCAAGTTTAAATGAGTTCAAATGTAGACTGACAAGTATTAATTGTCCATATGTACAAGAGGAATTTAGAAGTGCTCAATATTTCTGTAAATTTCAGATTTTGGCACCAAAATTGCTACACAGGCTGTCTGAATACAGAGATCTTTTTTTTTATTTCTACATACTCATGTATAATTAAGGTATTCTAGATTCACGAAAGTGTTTGGTAAAGTTGAATCAGAGCCTATATATTACTTCTTAAATATGCACCATCATTCTATGCTAACAGCTTAATTTGACATTATATGTGCATAAATTGAAGGATGTGAAAAGTGTCATCTTTTAGTGTATGCTAAAGAAAATCTGTATCTAATTCTTTTTACAGTGCTGTAAAATATATATGAAAATTACCAGTCTTCATATATATATATTTTTTTTTTTTTTTTTTTACTCTATTGTAATACCGTGCCTGAACCAAAAACAGTTCTTTCCTACTTTGGGCAAAATGAGTGATTCTGCGCTGCTTAAGGAGTAGCCGTGTTGGTGTATGTGTTTCACACACTCTGAATTTAGCCCTTGAAAACTAAACTATTACAAATTTTCTTCCATATTTAATTTTTGTAGATAGATGCAAAAATGCCTGTCTTTTCTGAGTAAGAGAAAGGGGAGTTCTTTTTATAATTAGCTCTTATAGTATCATAGTGTATCATGAAACTATGCCTGTCTTTTCTGAGTAAGAGAAAGGGGAGTTCTTTTTATAATCAGCTCTTATAGTATCATAGTGTATCATGAAACTTCATTAAAATATATGGTGATACATACTCCTAGAACACAAACAGATGGAACAAAGTTACCATATTGAAGTGAGTTTTACTGCTGTTTTTTCTCACTGTCTGCGTGTCCATCATAAATCAGCTATGATAAGATTGAGGAACACTGAATTTCGTGACTATAAATATACATTTTAAAATTTCATGTTAAATCATATTTTTCTTGCAATAATTTTAATTTAATTGTTAGTATTGTCATAATATTACTGCTAGTAAGTATCCATTAGAATGTAATATCCTGAATTTAATTCGTGGCACCACTTCATGTTATGTGAAATATACATAAATACATGTATATTAAAAAACAATATGGAAAATGGATCAAATATACAGAGAAGATTTGATGGGTTCAAATGCTTCCATACTGGGGTGATGGGATTCATCTAATACATAAATAGATATACAGTTAATTTTCTGAGTGCTTCAATTTTCATTGTAGGTAAAATTTAAAAAGAAACAAAGAGGAATAATAAAAAAAAAAGAAAATGCTCCTGTCTCCCCTTCATATATGCCCATTCTGAGGAACATAACAATTTCAAGGATGGCAAATTAGCTCATCTTGTCCTACATATTACACTGGATACCTGCACTGTCAGATTTCCCTAACCAATATGATGTTCCACCTCATAGTGTCAGTTTCTAAGACTTTATAAAAGCATTAAAGGATCCAGGAGCCATGGTTCACCTTCCTCCTGCTTTCTTTTCTTTGCTTCCAAGGAGGTGGTGGTCACTGCAAGTAAAGAGGTCGAGGCAGGTGAACCACAGACCCTCCTCTGGTTCTAGCTGAGGTTCCCAGCAGCTTTTGCATTGCCTTTGTTGGTACTGAGCAAGAACACTGGGGATGGGAGGCCGCTGCCTACCACATTTGTTCAGATCTTATTTGGGTTGGTGAATACATACATAATACTGGAGGAGGAGGAAGGGAAGGAAAAGAGTGTGGAATTTGACCAGTGCATGGGCATTGTAAGTTTGAATTCAAGACGCTGCAGGTAGAAAGAGATATTTCAGATGTTTCTTTGACCTCCTTGGAAATTGAATAACTGGATGCTTAAGAAACCAATTTCCAGCTTCTTTACTGAAAAGTAGTGCAGAAAAAGAATCTGTTTTGTACCAAGAGGGGTCTGAGACAAACCAGTAACTCTAAATAGAAATAAGAGAAATGAACATGTATCCTTCATTAACATTGAAAATATTTTTAAAGACCAAGACTGGTTTTGATTTCATAGACTATCACTGCTTTTGAAATGAACATTTTATTGAGAAAATCAGGTTACATGTAGAAGTTTTAAGGGAGAAAACATTCTGATTACATGTATTAATTCGATAGAACTCTTAAAGATGGCACTTGACAAGTACTGCATATGTCAGTACTTTTCAGTTAGTGGAAATCTTTGTACACACTTTTCAAAAAAGAAAAAAAAACAGGTTTTTAAAATGCCAGGTTTTAAAGCCTGTCCTGACCTCACTTTTCCTGGACTGGTCTCTGTCTCCATCCATAAAACTAGTAGCCAAAGCAGGAAGTACTGTCCAGTTCATTGATTTGCGCAGTTTCGTTATTACTTATTAACCCTTCTTGTTTCTAATTCAGCCTCAAATCAATGGAAAATAAGATAGCGGGGGTTTTAATGTATTATAATCTCTAATAAAGTTATAGAAGACGTGTAAAAAAAGATGAAATGCCAGAAAGCAAGATATACATTAGTGATAATTGAAAAAGATTGTATTGTACTGACATACGTAGTCATACCCCACATACACATGTGTGCAGAAGTCTCATCTTGCCCTTACTGGCTATCATTTAGTTTTCTCTGTATATGACAATATATATATTGGTGTAGCACAGAACACCTGTGCTTGGCTGATGTCAGACCTACCATTTATTGCCCACCACGGTAGGTGCTGAGTCTTAGGGCTTTTTCCTAATTACTTTCCTTTCTGCTGTTCTTTTGAGGACAGGTTACTGGTTGGATGATTTTTTTTTCTTGTTGTGGCAGCTTGCTCCTACTCGTCATTTTTCTTGGATGAGGGGTCACTTCCATATGATATAGTGGAAATGCATCTGCTGTATGACAAAGGGATGCAGACTTCAGAAACGACAGCCACAAAGAAAGCTCTTTTGCCATCATTGATGATTTATCAAGTTCAAAAGCCTGCTGCCATCCCAGCTCAGAGGAGGCCTAGGGGAGACGGAGCCAAGAGCAGGCTATATGAAATGCACTGACTTTGTTTGCTAAGCCAGCTGCTCTTCAGATACTGGCAGGAAATGAGCCTTTGGCAGATGTATTATGTAGGTTGAATATATTAGACATGCACAAGAAGTCCATTCCTATGTCTGGGGAGAAGCAAAAATATTTAAAGCCCTTCCCTGCTACAAAAGAAAAATATTTGCCTTACCTGGCCAGAGAGACTGGATGCCATATGTATGGAAGTTGCATTGTGGAACAACTATACTACTCCTAAATAACGAAGACATCTAAACATGAATGCCATAAACATGGTTAGGCTGCATCACACTGTTAACGTTTTCCAGTTAGAACATATATTTTACTAAAAACAAACCTAACAATGACTCAGGCCTTTTTTGTTTTTCTTAAATCATGATGAGCTTTCAATGTTGCAAGTTCAGAGATAGGAAGATTCAGGTGCAAAAAATTAAAACTTGCTAGATAGAAAATCCTGCTTAATAATAAGTCAGATTTGAGATTATACATCAATAAACTGGGAATATAACTCCTTGAAAGTAGTTTTGGTTAGCCAAGAAGCAGCACTTAGAAATTCATAATAAAAGGTAAACATATAAGGAACAGATGTAAGGGAAAAATGTCAGATATCTTAGACAATTAAATTTGTTCTCTTGGCATTCTCAAAAGCCCCATTCTCGTTTGTTCATTTTGTTTTAGTGACCTTTTTCAGACATGCTTTGTTGGGCCTGGATATTTGAAAGCTGAATCACTGTCAGAGCCAGTGATAATAATGTTGCCATCTCCTGCCCTCAGGGGTAATTGGTCAGAGTCACAGAGATGTCAGGGAGTACTGCTACCATGCATCCTTTCACAAAGCTCTCAAAGTAGGATGTTGATTTGATATGAGTAACATCCCAATTCCTCGGACCATCAGTGTTTTCTAGGCTATGAAGTCATTAACTGCCAACTAAAATCTTGGGGTCAAATAAAATGCTCAGCGTTGTGAAAATAGCCTCTTCACCTTCAGCTGGCATTTAGCTAAAGATGAATTTTTACTATTATTCAATCAGTTAAAACTAGGCTATTATACATCTGCATTGCCAGTTACAAAATAGTCCAAAAGAGAATTAATCCCCGATTGGATGAAAGCCTGTAAAGGTAACATTTTTCCTCATATTGGTGTATTTTTTCTGAAAAATGTTTTATCGAAAACAAAAAGAGTAGAAAAAGAGAAAGTTATATATTTGGAAATACTTTGAAGTGACTTTGCAGCTACCACAACTGTTCATCAAAAAAAGTGTTGATTTACACGTACAGAATTTGAGTTTCAAAACTTCACAAACCTCTTCAAACTTATCCTAGCCTACTTGTGTCACAAATGAACCTGAATCTAGAGTCTTATCCCTTTCAGTAAAGGAAAAAATGAACAAAACAGAGCCAAAGACATAAATAAGAGGTGTTACAGGACTCCTACTCCCTTCATTTCTAGACACTTTACATGTGCTTATGAAAATTCTTCTTGTGAGGGGCTTAGAAATCCAAGACACAGTTTGTAGGTTTGGCAAACAATGGCACTATATACAGAGTAATGGCAGGACTATGTGATTAGTACTATGAATTAACTAGGGTGAATTTTCTTCTTTCTCCCCATATCAGGTAATTTGTCTTTGCATGAGGACCAAGAGGACAATCTTTTCTCCTTTGGCTAGCATTGTGCTTTCTGTGTGTAAGCATATGTCTTCCTGTAACCAGTGTTAGACCTTCATTTTTATAATATATGCTAATTACACAAAAATAAATGGAGAAAAGTAATTGATAGAAAGGTTGATATGGACCAAATTTTCATGTTTATTTTTAAGGGCTTTGCATATAGTCCTTATTTCTTATTAGAACCTGGAAACTTTAATCTTTCAGAAGAGGTGGACATTTATCCACATTTTTCTGGACACAGTGTATTACTGGACACTGAAGGGTTCACTGCCATAGGCTTCAATATCATATCTTTTTTATATTTCAAAAAGCTAATTTTTAGTATATTTTAGGTTTTTTTCATGATTCATTTATGCTGACTACAGTTGCACTCATGATAATTACACATCTGGCATTACAGATGGAGTAAAATTATTTTCAGTATATTTTAGTGGTTTTATGATTCTTTTGAGTTCTCTGTATTTAGACTCATGCTAATTATACCTGGCATTATAGACAGAGTAGTATTAATTAAGATGCTATAAGAAATTTTAGAACTCTGCAGAAAATTAATAGACTTTTTTTTTTAAATTTGGAAAATATTTAAATTGTGCAGTAGAATGGTAGATTTTTATTGACTTACAAAAACTATAAATAATTAATACAGTCATGTTTAGCTCATTGGGATTAAACTTCATAATCTTTCAGTGATAATTTAGGTATATATTAAAGATACGTTTATAAAATCCAAAATATTTCCATCATTAATTCTTCTCTAAATATCCTTTCTTTATATATTATATTTATACAAAATTGTATTAATGAAAGTGTTTGATAGAAGCTTTGGCGTATTGTTAGAAAGCCTGCTGTTTAATCATTTCTATATACACAATGAATAGAAGTTATAAGTAGGCTGTGGAAATGTGTGAATTTAACTGAAAATCTCTCTTTAAAGTTCTGAGTATCTCCTCACCTAGAAAAGTCTTCCAGGGAGCTGCTGCTTATTAAAGTGAAGATATTTCAAGCATCACACTTTAAAAGTTATTTTATGAGAGTTTATTCAAAGGTGTTTATAATACTTCCTCCTAAGCATAGCAATCTATTTGAAAAATAACATTTTAAAATGTAAATGTATAAGAATATTCTACTAAATGCATTCTTAGACACCTAAGAAAACTACTGGAGGTTTCTTTCCAGTTGTAAGGAACCATTTCAGCAGACAACGCTACAGGCTTGGGGACGAGTGGCTGGAAAGCTCCCCTGCAGAAAAGGACCTGGGGGTGTTGATCGACAGCCAGCTGAATATGAGCCAGCAGTGTGCCCAGGTGGCCAAGAAGGCCAACGGCATCCTGGCTTGTATCAGAAATGGTGTGGCCAGCAGGAGCAGGGAGGTGATCGTGCCTCTGTACTTGGCTCTGGTGAGGCCGCACCTCGAATCCTGTGTTCAGTTTTGGCCCCTCACTGCAAGAAGGACATTGAGGTGCTGGAGCGTGTCCAGAGAAGGGCGACGAAGCTGGTGAGGGGTCTGGAGCACAAGTCTTATGAGGATCAGCTGAGGGAGCTGGGGTTGTTCAGTCTGGAGAAGAGGAAGCTGAGGGGAGACCTCATCGCTCTCTACAACTACCTGAAAGGGGGTTGTGGTGAGGTGGATGTTGGTCTCTTCTCCCAAGTGACTAGTGTCAGGACAAGAGGAAATGGCCTCAAGTTGTGCCAGGGGAGGTTCAGGCTGGATATTAGGAAAAAGTTCTTTACTGAGAGAGTAGTGAAACATTGGAACAGGCTGCCCAGGGAGGTGGTAGAGTCACCCTCTCTGGAGGTATTCAAGGAACGTGGGGATGCAGCATTGTGGGATGTGGCTTGATGGGCATGGTGCTGTGTGGTGTGGGTGGGTTGTTTTGGTGTAGGTTGTGGTGTATTTTGTGGTTTGTGGGTGGTTTTGGTTTTTGTGGTGTTTGGTGGTTTTTTTTTTTTTTTTTTTTATGGTTGGACTTGATGATCTTACAGGTCTTTTCCAACCTTACTGATTCTGTGATTCAGAGTCAAGTCATACAGGATACACACACCTTTGCTGTGGAAATAAACAAGGTGATCAGGAAGCCTAGTCAGGTCAGCCAGACTGAGAAGCCATAGCCAGGGTTGTGTGTTGTCTTCCCATACATGTCATGTAGGATTTATAGTGTCATATCCTTTTGTATGTGTGTATCTGCTGCAGTAAAGTAAGGGACTGTGATTTATGGGAGACTGTGTTGGTCAGGGTCTCTGGGAGGTATATAGCCTGGTTTATTTTTTGTATCAAACTTGGCTGTGGCCCTATGCTTCTTCTTTGGGCTTCTGATTTAGAGCTTCTAAATTACACCTAAATTATACAACTAAATTAATTTAAAATTGATGGAATCACTTCATGTTGTAAATTATGAGACAGCATTGAGGGGCTGTCAGATCTAAAATTATTTTACTTTCCATCTGTATTGCTACCAATCCAAAATGAAATGAGAAACTTAGATTGCTACTATATCCTGAAACTTTAGGACCTATTCCTTCACTAGCCATTACCAGTGAGCCTGAGTGCTAGCCTGAATGTGGGTGAGAATTTTTTGAGTACAGAAAGATGAATTGAGAGTATTAGATGCAATAAATGACTAGAAGCCTGCTGTTAATTCTTATTCCTACTTAGTAGCTCATATATGGATGTCTGCTATATATGTTCATGTATATGTTAGATATCTACTTCGATATGCATTTTACAGGGCGTTTTTTGCCATCAAAAGAGTAAAGTAAGCAATCAAATGGTCTATGGGTTCAATACTGTAGTGTGTTATGAAACCCTGTGATTTGGTTACTGTGCTCAATTCTTGCTGTTATCAGTAGGGGCCGCATGAGAAATGAGCAAATCTATTCCTCCACAGAGTTTCTGTTGAACATACATTTTTATTCTGAAATATTGGGCTTTGAATGGCTCTTAATTTGTATGTCTTTTATTTGTCTGTAAAATACTGATGTGTATGATTTGCCAATTCTATTGTGTTCTGATTCTCAGTTTATGACTGACTCCCTTCCTGATGGTATCTGGTACTTGCTGCTTTCATGGCAAATTGGGAGGCTGGCAGGGCAATATGACAGGTTAAATGGTCTCAAGAAATCAGAAGACATCCCTGAGATTAATAACTTTCTTCTTCAAAATCCCTCTGTTGAAATACTCACCTTTCCTGTCATGCTGCAGGCCATCCAGCGAGAAAAGCCTGAGAAGTACAGAAAACTGCAAGATGCCAGCAGATCAGCTGAGGCCCTGGTGGAACAGATGGTGAATGGTAATTACATGGGAGTTGATTTAGATAATCTTCTTAGGGATTTGATAAACGCACAGGTTCATATTTATCACAAGAATTATATTAGCAAATACTGTCTAAATGGAACATTGAAGTAATACTACCTTATATTTCTTTTATTATTTCTGAATGTTAAATCTGTTAATTGGAAAAGAGAAAAAAATCTTACCGCTTTAGTGCCATGAAAGGAAATGCGTATAAAACGTGCTCACAGTAATGAACTGTATATTAACAATCTGTTCTGCCCAGAGACTTAAGTTGTAATCTTATTTTCTGAGTATGCTAAGCTTTTGAAGGTACATTAACTCATCTGAGTTAGGAAGTGCTGAAGGCATTCCTCTAAACAGTTTGAAAAAAGTGGATGTTTTGTAATATACATATTGCTGTAATGTTCTGTATCATAGAAAATATAAGATTTTATTGCATTTTGGAAGAGATTTTTGGCATTTGGCTTTTCAAAGATAATAAATGTCAAAGCTTATACAACTCTTAAAAAAAGAAATTAGTTGTAAGTTTTTTATTTTTATTATTGATTTTTCAAAAAAAATTATCCCGTTATGTCATTCTTTAGAACTTTTAGATATTTTTAAGGAAAAAAAAAAAAAACAAAGAAAGGTAGATGGAAGTAAAATTGTAAGTCATGCCATTGTCCTTGATATTAAAGAATATCTAACTTTGCAATAAAATATTGAACATGGGCCAACATCTGTCATACTGATATGATTACAAGAAATATAGAAGTGAATGCACTGAGCTTTAAAACATATATTTTATATTAAAATGTTATAATGAAGAATCAAGACTTTAACTGCTGAAAATGAAATGCTTTGAGTTTGAGGTACTAACTGGCCAAGCTAAACAAATGTGACGGAATCATAGGATTATCTTGATTAAGTATGAAGGTGTAATATTAAAAAGTGACCCTTGGAAGAAGGGGCAGACCACTCAGGAAGACTACAAGGATGTCATGAGGTTATACAGGGAGAAAATTAGAAGGGCCAAAACCCAACTAAAACTTAACCTGGCTTCTGCCTTAAAAGGCAATAAAAAATGTTTCTATAAATACATTAACAACAAAAGGAGAGCTAAGGAGAATCTTCATCCTTTACTGGATGTGGGGGGGAACATAGTCACAAAGGATGAGGAAAAGGCTGAGGTACTTAATGCTTTCTTTGCCTCAGTCTTTAAGAGTAAGACCAGTTGTTCTCCAGGTGCCCAGCCCCCTGTAGATAGCAATGGGGACCAGAATGAAACCCCCACAATCCAAAGGGAAATTGTTAGTGACCTGCTACAACACTTAGACACCCACAAGGCTATGGGACTGAATGGAATCCACCCAAGGGTACTCAGGGAGCTGGTGGAAGTGCTCACCAAGCCACTTTCCATCATCTACCAGCAGTCCTGGATAACTAGGGAGGTGCCAGTTGACTGGAGGTTAGCAAATGTGATGCCCATCTACAAGAAGGGCTGGAAGGAGGATCTGGGGAACTACAGGCCTGTCAGCCTGACTTCGGTGCAGGGGACAGATCATCTGGAGTGCCATCATGTGGCACATACAGAACAACCAAGGGATCAGGCCCAGCCAGCACGGGTTCATGAAGTGCAGGTCCTGCTTGACCAACCTGATCTCCTTCTATGACCAGGTGACCCGCCTAGTGGATGAGGGAAAGGCTGTGGATGTCGTTTACCTGGACTTTAGTAAAGCCTTTGACACCGTTTCCCACAGCATTCTCCTGGAGAAACTGGCTGCTCATGGCTTGGATGGGTGCACTCTTCACTGGGTAAAAAACTGCCTGGATGGCTGGGCCCAAAGGGTTGTGGTGAATGGAGTTAAATCCAGGTGGCAGCCCGTCACAAATCGTGTTCCCCAGGGCTCAATATTGGGGCCAGTTTTGTTTAATAATTTTATCAATGATGTGGATGAGGGGATCGAGTGCACCCTCAGTAAGTTTGCAGATGACACCAAATTGGGCGGGTATGTTGATCTGCTTGAGGGAAGGAAGGCCTTGCAGAGGGACCTGGACAGGCTGGATCGATGGGCCCAGGCCAATTATATGAGGTTCAACAAGGCCAAGTGCCGGGTCCTGCACTTTGGTCACAACAAACTCATGCAACGCTACAGGCTTGGGGACGAGTGGCTGGAAAGCTGTCTGGTGGAAAAGGACCTGGGGGTGTTGATTGACAGCCGGCTGAATATGAGCCAGCAGTGTGCCCAGGTGGCCAAGAAGGCCAACAGCATCCTGGCCTGTATCAGAAACAGTGTGGCCAGCAGGAGTAGGGAGGTGATCGTGCCCCTGTACTCGGCGCTGGTGAGGCCGCACCTCGAGTACTGTGTTCAGTTTTGGGCCCCTCACTACACGAAGGACATTGAGGTGCTGGAGCATGTCCAGAGAAGGGCGACGAAGCTGGTGAAAGGTCTAGAGTACAAGTCCTATGAGGAGCAGCTGAGACAACTGTGGTTGTTTAGCCTGGAGAAGAGGAGGCTCAGGAGAGACCTTATTGTTCTCTACAACTACCTGAAAGGGGGTTGTGGTGAGGTGGGTGTTGGTCTCTTCTCCCAAGTGACTAGTGACAGGACAAGAGGAAATGGCCTCAAGTTGCGCCAGAGGAGGTTCAGGCTGGATATTAGGTAAAACTTCTTCACTGAAAGGATTGTCAGACATTTGGACAGACTGCCCAGGGAGGTGGTTGAGTCACCATCCCTGGAGGTATTTAAAAGACGTGTGGATGAGGTGCTTAGGGACATGGTTTAGTGGTGGACTTACTTAGCAGTGTTAGGTTAATGGTTGGACCTGATGATCTTAAAGGTCTTTTCCAACCTAAACGATTCTATGATTCTACGGTTCTATGATTCTATGATGCTATATTTAATGTGAAGGGCATATTTAATTATCATTACTGTAACAACTGTTTCAAGGGTTCCCTTCCTAGGCTCAGTGGATAGACTGAAGGGAGTCTGGTAACATTTGACCATCTTTAAAGTCATTTGGGCGGTTTTCCATGGCTGAGCATATAAAAAATTCTGTCATTATTTTTGGACATGTTTTCTGCCTGGGAGAACTGGTTATACAGGACTTTTAAGGCAGTATTTGAAATTTGTGTGCTGCCACATTGAGGTTGTTATTTTGGGCAGAATCTGTCTAAGACACATTTAGCAGTGCTCCACTCTTCCTTTGGCCAAATGCAGACTTCCACCTCAAGAATTCCAACTTCAAGTTTCTTTAGATTATATAGTACTTTTTGGTGACTAATTTTTATTTTATTTGCAGAACTCACTAGCACATTATATATTACTTTTCCAGTACTGTACTAACTACCATGTCTAATATCAAGTACATTAACATTCTATCTTAAATATTCTCATGTGGTTTTAACTCAAGGTTCTCTTTTTTTCTCGTTCAGTCCATGGGTCCATGCTTATTCATGGTTTATAGATGTTGTAATTTCAACTGTGGCTAGATGTGCATATAAATATTTCCAGTATCTCCCAAATCACACCTGTTTTTAGGAAGCATGTTTTCCAGGTGGGCTGCAAGCACAGGGTAGACCAGCTAAGCCAGCATGACTTTGTCTGTTTCCTATCAACTGCTCTGAGCTCTGTGTCATGCCATATATTGTGGTAGCCTTGGTAGAAAGAATATTCTAGCAAGGATGACAGGTTAGTTGCCTGTGAGGATGAAGATCCCTTTTTTGTCATAGTTTTAGGGAAGACAAAATTCCTTTGAAAAGAGAAACAGTTCATCTGGACTTGAAGCCTAAAATGTTTATGGGACTTTCAGCTACTCTACTTCTGCCAAGGCAATTTAAAGAATAGTGTATGAAATGGTTAAATAATTCACTAATTGCCACCCCACCACTGGTGAGAGCAGTAGAGAATTGAATTAAATAATTAACATTATTTGGGGAGAACCGTAAGATGGTTTTAAAAAAGAATTTGCAAATGGAATATCTTACTAGGTGTTCAAAATTGTGCTTTGAGTGTAGAGGAAGTTAACTGCCATGTTCAGCCTTTGTACTTTTAAATACAACAAATTTTCTATTTGTCTTTTCTTCCAATTCATTATGATCTAATGCAATTGCAGTTAACGGGATTATGTCTAAATTGATATTGAACTAGAAGTTATGTAAAAGAAGTAACTCAACTTTAAACCTACATCTCAAACTGTAGTAAATTTATGCACCTTTATATTTTCCACAGTAATTGAACTAAGTTTCTTTAGTCTTTGTGTGGCTTATGGAAATTGATTTCAGACATACTGTCTTTATCTCTGTTATTTATTTTTTTTTTTATTGGTTCTGGATTCACTAAGAACAATAGGAAAGGATATATCATAGGAAAGTTTTGCTGCATCTCCAAAATAAGGCTCAACAGAGCAGACTGACTATGCCTACATACCTTCCTCTTCCAATGATGGAACTCTTTTCCGTAACATGGGAAGGATCTGGAATTAATGTGCTTTTATGGATTTGTGGGAGACACGCAGTTTAACGTCTAGTGGAGGGAAGTTGTACTATGTTATCTTGAAAGAAAAACCTTTTTAACTATCACAATTTACAAATCACAAATTATGATGCTTCTATTATTACTCTGTGTGGTACTTTTACGGAAACCAGTCAGTGGTACAATTGATGATTTTTGTGCATTTGCAGTGTAATCTGTAATTAAAAGACTACACAAGGCAAACAGATTTAAGACATAGATCAGTTGTGAAGTCAAGTGATGACAATTTTAACTGCATTGTTATTTTTTACTTATTGTGTATCAATTAGATCTGGACTAATAATGATTAGACTCTTAATATTCCAATTATGCCATCACTAAATTCTTGACTTTATTTATATATAAGATGTGCTTCCTCTTTGCTCATAAACAAGCTTGTGAAGGTAACAGATGAAGAGCATAAAAAGATGAAGACCTCTGGTAGATTATAAGAGAGACTTCAGATTGGTGGTCAGTTTCATTGTTGTATCATTTATATTTATTTTCTTGCTTTTATTTTTACTGTGATAGGAGGGGGAATAAGTAAAAAATAGGATTCAAATTCTGGAGAGAATTGGATTGGTTTATTTAAGGTTTCATTTATTTGTCAGCAAAAGTATCTTGCGCTAGAAAGAACTGCCATCTCACACAGTGCACCTATTCTTGTGTTTGTAAGCAGTTTGTCTGGATATTGCCATTTGAAGGACTTTTCCCATCACAGGGGAAATCATTGATGCTTTAGGTGGATGATTCTTTACCCAACAACCCATCTTCTACATGGGCTGTACTTTGCTTCTCCTTGCCCATGCTTTTAAAGAAGTCTTGTGATTACAATCAATTAAAACTTACATCTTCTGTTTACCAGTGTTTCTAGGAAAAAAAATATATTCTGTTTTTCTTTTCTAAATTCTGTTCTAAAACATAATAACAAATCTGCCTATGCATGAGTGAAGCAGTTTAGCAGTTTGAGTGGACACTTGACTATTATAATAGTTTAGAATAAAATAAATAGGGCATTAAAATGAATACTCAGAGAATTTTGATAGGCAGCATCAAAGTGAATACAAATGAATTTGTTGTGATAAACCATATAATTGTTAAGTGCCACTGTTCTTTAGAAGAAATATATTACCTTGTGAGTTACCATTTCACATAAGCTTATGAGTCAAAAGCTATAAAATAACAGATAACATTACATTATTCTATCTTAGAACCATAGCAAATGATAAACACACCTAATAAGATATACTTCATCTTAAGTGGCAATTCCAAAGTACTTGCATGTAGGGTGCTGCACAATTAAAAATATTCAGACACAATTTGTTATGCGCAGTACACAAGGTAATAAAATTAATGGATGCACTTCAGATAATGATCTGTTTCCTCTGGGTACCGTATATTTATTCATTGATTACATCAGAAGTTTTTAGAGTATGAAATGTGAAAAGATTATGAACCATTATTCCTAAAATAATATTGTTTTACCAGAGAATGGGTTTTATATTGTTTCTTTGCCTACTTTTAAACTTCTGGTATGTCTTGCTGCCATGAGTGAAGCAGACTAAGGGGACTGATGTTAACATCATGAATGAAAGCTAGTGGTTGTTAAAACTGGTAAAGATAATGAAGAAATCAGTACTTATCATGGAACTAAGTTTCAAATTCTTGATTTTCACCAATTTAATGAGCAAATAAAAACATTAAAATTATGACCTTGTTGCATCAACTATTCAAATAGTTATTAATTTGTCATTTTCAATGAGATGGAGGACTGTTTTTCTCCAAAATAAGACAAAATTTTCACAAATTTTCCCAAATTATTTCAAGTGCAAGTAATGGCTATTTTCTTGCATGCTTCTGGAAATGGCATACCGACATCTGATAGACAACTTTGAGTTACCTGACCTGACTGTGAATTACAAGAGTTTTAAAAATGCATCCTATGGAGATTTTCAGATGGGTCTTCCTTTCAGTAAGATATTGTGTTGCCTAATGGAGGTGCACCTCTGCAATCTTTTGCCAAACATAGCTCTGCACACTCCAATCTTGTACTGTCCACTTCAGTTACATGAAGAGCAAAAGCGTTTCTTTGTTCATCCGTGCACTTGTGGAATCACATTTAGACTCAAAGTTTAGATAACAAAGAAAATAATTAAAGAAAATTGAAGAATATTGGGTATTTTCACATATTTAAATGTTATGTTAAGAGGAACATATAAGTGAAAAGAAGAAAAGAGGATCTGATGAATCTGGATTTTTATCTGAAAAACGATCCTCTCTAAATACTTGAAGAAAATGCTACAGTGAAAAGTGTTACTATGTAAGGAGAATCCATGACTGCACTTCCCCTGGTAATCATAATCTTGACTAAGGGTACTTTGGAGACTCTGGCAGCTGAAAAGAGAGGAAAGGTGGAATAAATAAAAGTGATCTTTTTATATATACTCTTCTAAACTCATAGGCAGTGTCTTCCAGATTCAGAGAACACAGCAGCAAAGATATCTGCTGTCTGAGTATACAGCATTTTTATAACCAAAGTCACAACAGGACAGAAGCAATTCTTGAAATATAGCATAGTTAAAGGCTTGTTTTTTTTATATGTGTTTGTTCTTGCTGTTGGTAAGATTCAGTGTCTATGTGCCTGGTCATCTTTACTGGTATTCAGCCGTGCTATGCCATTCAGGTTTATGCTGCCTCTTCACAAATTGCTTACTATATGTTCATTAGACATTAAACTTTAAGAAAATGTAGTTACGCATACCACATCTCCAGATGCAAACACACACACACAAAAGACTAGATCACTTTTGGATTTTTTTAAGATGTGTCGAAATACTGTTTAGCTCTCTCCAGTTTCCAGGGTATAATGTGTATGTATAGCCGCTACAACCACCACAGTTGCCATTATTTCCCGGTAGTACTGGGCTTCCTATCTTTCTACATTTTTGCTTGTGCTTTTTTGAAATCATGTACAATTTGCTTGGCTAGGGCAACATCCTAGAAACAGAGCATATCCAGGGAACTGCTATCAGGTACTGCACAGTCTGTTTCCAAGTGGGCTGTTTCCAAGCAACTCTGAATGGAATAGCCCTGAGCTGAATCCAGAATAGGATTTGCCAGAGAACTAGGGTGCTCCAAAACAGACATGATCCCAGATTATCATTTAGTGTGGTTTACCATATACCATGCGTTATAGTCACTCCTTAGAAATTTTACTACAATAAATTTTCAGTACTTTTTTTATTTAAGGCATTTAGCTGTAATTAGGACTCCATTTCCTATGTCCTACCTTCAAAAATTACACATGAACTTTGCTATTTTTTATCCCTGATAAAGAAATTTTCCTGCACATTGGGAGTACAGGTTGCAAACAAGATAAACCATATTGACAGCATATCAAAAATCATGGAAGTATAGCACTGAAGTCTTTGGTCTCATTTGCTTTTAAACTTGTTTTTAAGAAATAGAAAAAACACTCTAGATTTGATTATTTTGATAAAAACATAGCTTCTGTTTTACTGATTAACTAGTGTATGACTAAGTGATGATGTTATTAAAAATGTTCTTAAGCATATAGCATTCATTACTCAATAGATTGAAAAGTTTATTAATTTTGAAATCAATATTGGTCCTATTGCTGTGTGTATCATTATATGTCACACCAGTAAAAAAGTTTAAGGATTACATATAAACTTCCTCTGAAAAATAAATTTGATGCTGAAGTTAATATTATTTTGAACTCAACCTGAGTTCAAGTTTTGGAATAATTATAAATTATGTTGTTGTAAGACCCCTTTGCTTATCTTTTATATGTATTGTCTTACTTCCTTCACAGAGTAAATAGAGCTCTTTTACCTTTGAACAGTTCTAACCAATTAGACGACACCAAGTTGGGCAGGAGTGTTTATCTGCTCGAGGGTAGGAAGGCTCTGCAGAGGGATCTGGACAGGCTGGATCGATGGGCCCAGGCCACTTGTATGAGGTTCAATAAGGCCAAGTGCCGGGTCCTGCACTTGTGTCACAACAACCCCATGCAATGCTACAGGCTTGTGGACGAGTGGCTGGAAAGCTGCCCAGCGGAAAAGGACCTGGGGGTGCTGGTCAACAGCCAGCTGAACATGAGTCAGCAGTGTGCCCAGGTGGCCAAGAAGGCCAATGGCATCCTGGCCTGTATCAGAAATAGGGTGGCCAGCAGGAGTAGGGAGGTGATCGTGCCCCTGTACTTGGCGCTGGTGAGGCCATGCTTTGAATACTGTGTTCAGTTTTGGGCCCCTCACTGCAAGAAGGACATTGAGGTGCTGGAGCGTGTCCAGAGAAAGGCAACAAAGCTGGTGAGGGGTCTGGAGCACAAGTCTTATGAGGAGCAACTGAGGGAAGTGGGGTTGTTCAGTCTGGAGAAGAGGAGGCTGAGGGGAGACCTCATCGCTCTCTACAACTACCTGAAAGGAGGTTGCTGAGAGGTGGGTGTTGGTCTCTTCTCCCAAGTGACAGGCCAAGAGGAAATGGTCTCAAGTTGCGCCAGGGGAGGTTTAGACTGGATATTAGGAAAAATTTCTTTACTGAGAGAGTGGTGAAGCATTGGAACAGGCTGCCCAGGGAAGTGTTGGACCCACCCTCGCTGGAAGTGTTCGAAAAACTTGTAGACATGGCACTTCGGGACATGGTTTAGTGGGCATGGTGGTGTTGGGTTGATGGTTGGACTTGATGATCTTATAGGTCTTTTCCACCCTTAATGATTCTGTTCTGTGATTCTATTCTGCTCTGTTCTGTGAAATAATTGCCTTGTCTCTAATAACTAAAGTCAGTTTTCTTTTATAAACTTTAATTTAGGCATGATTATTGAACAATAGACAGAAATAGGCAAACTATACCAGAGAAACCAAACACTGTCTGAAAATAATCATAGAGAAGTGTCACCTATCTTTTCTGGGCTCTCAGTCTTTGCTTAATGTCTACTGATGGTCACTGTTGGATGCATGGGACTGGCCTAAATGGAGGTTTGATCTGATAATATGTTTATTCCTCAGTGCTTATCATATTTCTAAAATAACATGTTATGCAAAACTTATGGGTTGGATTGTCAGAAATGTCAAAATAACTGCGGAATATAGTTCCAATTCATTTAAATTGGTCTTTTTATTAAAAAAAAACAGTCTTTTACATTAAAATCTAATTACAGTCCAGACATAGTTTTCAAAATCCAGCTGTCGGGCATTTCCTTATTTCTTACAGCAGTTTTCATTAGCTTTATGTATTGTATCTCTACTTTCTGCTTTATTCCCATTCTTGTACTTTAATGCACTTTATAATTCATTCCGATAGCAACAAAAGTGCCCTGGCAGCAACTTAAAATATTTTTTAAATGCTTTCTCCACTAATGTGTAACATCTGTATGTTCAGGACTGTTATTTGATGGTAAATCATTAACTGGATTTATGACCTCTCAAATACAGAAATTGAATTGTTAAATTATTTTACTTTTTTTTTTCTTTTCTTTGTGACTTATTTATCTTTAAGTGTCGAACTTCTCTTCTTTTTTTTCTAGAGGGTCTGAATGCTGACAACATTAGACAAGCCTCAGAGCAGCTGAAGAGCCGCTGGATTGAGTTCTGTCAGTTGTTGAGTGAAAGACTGGCATGGCTGGAGTACCAAAATAACATCATTGACTTCTACACCCAGCTGCAGCAACTGGAGCAGACAGCAATTACTGCAGAAAACTGGCTGAAAGCACAACCCACACCAGCAACAGATCCTGCTACAGTAAAAACTCAGTTAGAAAAATGCAAGGTTAGAGATTCTTTTCCAAGTTTTTTTTGGTATTGTACTTCATAGGTGTTCCAACAGTGGGCCAGATTATGACCTACACTGTTTCAATATAAAAGTAGAAAATGGACTCCTTATCTTTCCAAGGTAATTATTGAAAATACTTATTCAAGGAAAGGAGACTAGTGAAGAAATAAAGAGACAATAGAACCTAGCCTATGGGTATTTAAAACTCTGTCCCAAATATTTAGTTATTAACATACTTAGTTACCTAAAGCTAGGGAATTATGCCCCTAAACTCTTTTTCCTTTTTTTTTTCTGTAAGTATCTGTGTCTTTGGTTCTTCATTAAAAAACTGTTGCTCATCACCTCTGTAATAAGGATCTGGGCCAGAAAATTGTCTTCATGGTCAAGTCCAAAATTCTGCCATTGCAGACCACTTTACGTGTTACATACCCTGCATTTTGATGCAGGGTGGATTGTGTAGTTGAATGGAGGAATATTCTTCTGTCATCATACGGCAGATTTACAATAGGTGTACAAAAATGGTCATACCAATTCATTTCTTATTCTCCCTAAATGTTTTCATTTGTGTGCCGCACCATCATAGAAATTGGCTTATGTCTCTTACTGTAGACAACTCTGTGGGTGGAAATTACTTACAAGCTAATATTGTTTGACAGGAATCTATTGAGATGTAGTAATGAATTATAAATTGCATGACATAGTTGTAGAAGTTTGACTTTATGAAATCTTTGGCTCCAAAAGATTTCAAATTGAAAACAACGTTTAAAACCCAAATTCAGATCTATGCTATCGCTTTTGTTTTCAGGCATTTCCAAGCTGGCGTTGTGCTTACAGGGGTTCTCTGTTTTCTTGCAGAAAGCTTCTCTTAACAGTAGCTCTACTATGAACTGTACAGTTGGCTTACTTTCCTTATTTCTTCTTACTTTGTAGTTGCAAGTGTCACAGTGTGTACAAGGTCTCCTGAAGGTATAATAGCACAACGCCAATGTGTAATGTGTTACTGTGGGGCTGCTAGAAATCACTGTGCATCTTCACCTCTCCTTTTCTACTTCATGCTATTTAGCCTGTATATAATCTAACAGAGATGATTCCAGGATTATGGAACATGCGGAGTTTTTATCTTCCCAGCTCCATATGAAAAGGATGCTCCTTGGGCACGGAATTTTATTGTACTATCTATCTTGTTTTATTTGAGCATTACACTACTAACATGATAATGTCATGTGAAAGTGACTTTAAACAGTGGTAAGAGCATCATATTGGGAGCAGAGGTATCGATTTGTGAGAAATGATTAAAAATGTTGAATTTGTTCTTATTGTAACTGATGTACTTGGAAACAAAACGGTTGTGTAATGCGAATTGAAACAGTGGTGATGTCATGGCACTAATGATTTCATTTGTTGGACAGCTTTATCTTGATGTTTTTTGTTCTAAAATGCAGGACGAAATAATCCGAATGTCAACCCTTCAGCCTCAAATTGAACGGCTAAAGGCTCAAAGTCAAGCGCTCAAAGAGAAAGGACAAGGGCCAGTGTTTCTGGATGCTGACCTTGCTGCTTTTACCAGTCATTTCAAACAAATACTTGCTGACATGCAAACCAGAGAAAAGCAGCTACAGACCAGTAAGTGTTCATGACAAGTCAATTTGCCTGACTAGCATGCAAAGAATAGGTGTATATATTTTGCTTTCCTACTTTTATATTTGCTTTTGTCATGCTGAACCAGTAATACAATTTAGGTGGTCTTTTTTGCAATTGAATTAGTATTTCAGAAATTATTAGTGCATTACATATTTTATATTAATAGGAAAACAAGGGAAGGTACACTATTCAGAAGCAAAGGTTATACTCAATGTAGTTCTACCATCAGATCTCCTCTTGTTAGCATGTTTATGGATCGATTCAGTGATATTTTTTGACAACATAAAACTCTGTTTGTTTAGCTGGGTTATGAGACAGGGCTGTCTACCTCTGCCAGTAGAGAGGAGAGAGGGTTTAATTGCAGGAGTGAATCTGCTCTAGATTTTCGTAGAATAGAAATTTAACTCCATAAAGCTCATCAAAGAGAGTAGCTACTTTAGGGTATCTAGTTTTTCATCATCTGGTGAACTGTTCCTTTTTTGCAACACAAAATATATGACTGCTAGTTGCAACATTGTTTACAATATTTGTAATAAAATGCATTTTTCAAAAGGGGGGAAATGCTATACCAAAATAGAAAGTTGACTTTATTCCTTATTAAAGATATGTAGCATGTCTGTCAGTGACTACTGTATGATTTCTGTATTTGATTATGAAATTAAAAATAAAGTATCGGATAAAAATATAAATTTATTTTTTCTCAACAGCAAAGAGATTATTTACCCCTTAAACCAATGATATCTGTAAATGACTTCACTGTTTGAAATTAGACACTAGCTCCTTCTAGTGGATCTTTACAGTATACCGCCTAAATTCTTTCATGGAGAAATTTGGCATGGTTCCATTTTTAAAAATGGATTTTTTTTCAACAACACTGCATTATTGTGCTGCTGTGGTTATTTCTCACATGCACACACAAGCAAACTGAAGAGATGATGGTGCATAGGAGAACTGAAGAAATAAAATGCAAGTGTGCCATAGCATGTGATGAAAGAATAATCTGTAGACATTTAGTATCAAGAAGTGTAAAGTTTATTCATGACTCTGAATTCAGGCCATACAATGGATAAGATTTTAAAACTTTTAATGCCACACCAGTTTTTATGCTGAAATCAGTTACCATTCTGCCAACAGGGAAATATGGCAAATGCTAGTTTCTTTACGATTTCTTCTGTATCTAATTTTGTGTAATTGCTGGTTTTGCCTCACCTAATTTTACTATAATGAGACCTTGTGAACTAACCAGTTGGTTAGTCCCGTAAGATGAGTAGTGTTCATTGTCTGAACTATAATGCCACCAAGCAGGGGCTTCGGTAAAGTTCTTCCTGGCTGTAGCTGTTCATTCCCACTCCAGCGCTGCAGTATGCTCCTCCAGTGTCCTGGCCAGCTGCAGAAGCAGCTGTCCTGAGGTGGCAGCGTTGAACAGGCTGGGTGGAGAGAGTCTCCTAAACTGCTAGAGAACAGAAGTCCCTGAATCAATATTTTATGGAGCACTGGTCTGTTATTATTATTTTATGTGGCTGCTCTGTATCACAGATGCTTCATCTCATCTGTCAAGATGAGACTGTTTTATCCTGTACATTACATACCTGTAGTGATATTTTAGGTGAAATTATTATGTCAATCATGTTTTATCTTCAGAAATTTTATACAGAATTTTATCCAAAGTGCTAACTTCCTTTCATAACTCTGCTGTAGATATGAACGATCATTCTTGGGATACTGTGTTAGGTCTAATCCTGTTTCAGGAAAGTCTTATGAATCAAAAACTATGAAAAAAAGCCTGAAGCTGAAGCACAGAAAATTTGGCTCTTTGAGTCTGAGTTTCTTCTGTTTTCTTCATTGACTATTTTTCTTCTGTTGACCAGATGGACAAAAGGCCATATCCCATGTCTTTATTTTAGCCTTAGTTTAATAGAAAATGTTGAAATTTTGCTAGAGCATTTTAGATATTTCCATCTTTTGTAGACGTAAATTATTTGCAATTAATTATTTTCTAGAGATAGAAGAATTTCTTAAAGACTGAACGATGTTTTTCAGATCAGTGATAGTATTTGCTCCTTTTTTCTTCCGTGTACATGTAACCTACACGTGCTAGAAAGATTTTTTTGATTCATTATTAGGGGGGTTTTTTTATGTTATTAGGATATTTGATTCATCATTAGGGGTTTGGGGTTTTTGTGGTTTGGTTTTTTTTTTAATGTTCCATTACTCCATTATCTTTTTCTGGCGGATAAGGGTATTTAGCTATTCTGTTCTGGTTTCCGAGGAAATTTTTCCCCCAAAAAAAGTTTTTACTAGTTCTAGGAGACTGTGTCCCTCAAATATTTTTTGGTTGGTTGGGCTTTGGTGGGGTTTTTTTGACGGTGGTGGTGGTTTTGTTTTGGGCTTTTTTAGGTTCAAGAATGCTTAGTAGTTTCTCTATGCTGCACAGTAGATTTCTTAATAAAATATTATTAAAGATTAACTCAAATTTTCTCAGATGTTTTCTCCATGATTTGATTAGCATTTCCAGTCATAAAACCTAATTTAAAGCCAATTCTAAAACCTATTTTGTTGTTTTTTCACTATTTTGCAATGTTGTTTATGAAAGAAATACCTCATAAAATATGAGGAAATATGACCTCATTTTTCTTACTTTATAGAATGTCTGTGTATCCATAGGTAATTGATCCTTTTGAAGATGGTGTATCCATCATTCCAGCTCTCCCTCCTCCCCAAACACATTTAGACTCATTTCTAGAATACTGGTACATAGAAAAAATAGAGGTCAGACAGTGCTTCAAACTATTCAGAAATGTACACAAGGGAGTGAAATGGACAATCATGGCAATAATTCAAATATTAAAAATGTGATTTCCCACGGAAATTCTTAGTTTTATAATTGCCCTGGTGAAGAATGAGGGATTGAACTTCATATTTACTTGTCTTGAAATTAACTGCTGCTGTGTCAGAGAAATTTCTAGGGAGCAGCCTGGTCAGCCTCCCATTCCCTCTCAGCACCGGGAGAGCTGTCAGTCAGTGTCAGGTGAGTACTCCCTGGCTCAAACTACTTCCCAGGTGGCAGCTGATTCATTCCAGCACTCCTCTTGCACTGTGACTGGACCAAACTCCCTTAAGGTGCTTCTGTTTTTAACTCTTACGCAGCTGTGCTCTTCAGTGAGATAGATACATGTTCTCAATTTGACAAGTCTGTTCATCAGAGGGGGTTTGGGGAGTGCCATTAGATTTTTAGAAAGTAACTAAAAAAAAAAAAAGGTTTTGTAGCAGGTGAAATTAAGAATATCAAGATGGAGATGGCAAAGGAAAAGTCATACTTATTTCCATTTTTTTCTGCTTCATAAATTCATGCACTGTGCTTTCCTTGCAAATTCTGATTCTACCTTTGTAGGATCAGTAATTCCTGAAGGAAAAGTCGTTGTCATCATTGTTGTTATTGTTATTATTGTTGATGATGAATCATTCATTTGCATTTAAATGATGTTTCTCCGGTTTATTTCAAGAAGGACTTTAGAAAGTTTTTGCCTTCTATATCATGTCAAGATTTTTTAGACTTTTTATTTACCCACCCCATGCTTACAGTTATTTTGCACGTACACCACTTTTCTCCCTGATTGCTAGTACAGTATCTTAAAGAGGGTTGTATTACATAGAGTTCATGCAGCTCAGTCTTGGCATAATTTTGTAAGACAACAAACTGCAGTAGCCATAACAGTATGATGATCATTTGGAGTTTTAGTCTGTCATTTGTTGGCTTTTGCTTAAACTTTGAAATGCTAACTTATTTTCATACTCTAAGTATCTTAGATATGGGTTATAAGTGACAGTGAAATTGTTATGATATGTATAATAATAATAATCTTTCACCAATCATTGCATACTTGAGGAAGAAAAATTTTAAGCAAGTGTCCTGTAAATTTCATAACTGTAAATTTTTCTTAAGACCTGAACTATGATTTAATAGCAATAATATCCATTGCTGTTTGGTTTTGAGGGATAAAGTTTGCTTAGCTTTCTTTGAATGTCCCTTTTTTGCTGAAGATACAGCTTAGATGTGTGTGAGAAAATATTATTTTAATAAGTAACATGCAAGTAATTTCATTTTTCTTGTGCATCCATTTCCTCCAGTAATTATTTTTTATTTAAATAAAGAATGAAAGGACAAAACAACCTGTGAAATGAATGTGTATGAGATAATGTCCTCTACCCTGTAGGTCATTTTATCCATTTCCTCCGTGGTAAAAATGAAAATTTATAAGGATGGGGAATGAAACCACCTAAAAAATGTTCTGTCTTTAAAAGATATTTACTGTTACATTAGATCTTGTAGAACTGGAAAAGGGCTTCCCTTCTATTTCTTTTAAGAAGTTAATAAATAAGAGAATTGGTAGTGTTAAAGCACTTGCAGAACATCATTGATTATGTATTATACAAGATTCCTTATGATTCCACTTTGAGAGTTTCTGATGAAAGATGTGGGAGAAGGGAATCACAGCTTTTATGAAGTCATCAATATAAAGACTTTGACGAATCGCTTCAAGTACTTGTATTACAAAATAAGCAAAACAAAGTTGCGAGAAAATCAACATGGTTTTAAACAGTGCGGTTACTACTGAGGAGATTTTTATGGGAAATACATGCAGTTCAATCTAGTTCATTCATTTCAGGGAATAAGTCTTTACTGAAATGATCCCATAGATTACATTTATTGCCTTTCTTCTTTCACAATGATGTGATGAACAGTGAGATTTCCTGTCTGTAGGAGATACACATTGCAGCGTATCCCGTGTGATTTGATAGTTGTTAAGATAATTGTATTCTCATTTCATTTCTGATTTGGGAAAAGATTTTTGACTGGAAAATCCCGTCACAAAAAAGGAAGCAACACAAAGTATTTTACTTATTTGGAAAGCTATTTTCACATGTTTAAATATTTCTACTTATTGAAAATATATCTTAACTAAATATCTATCTGCACATTGTTTTTCCAAATTTAAGCACTTTCTCTAAAATAACTATGCAAGTGTAAATGTATTTGCCTCTCAGTTCGAAAGGGTTACAATGTTAGTCACACCAAAATGCATTCCCTACAAGTGGAATAGATTAACACAACAATATTTTCCTATTATGGGATGGGAACTGTATTCTGATATTTCATAGTAACATATTTGTATTTTCCCTCTGTGATATTTTTTTACAGTTCTAGCATGGGCCTAGCTCAGCTATAGCTTGGGTTGTGGACATGCTACATCTTTCTGATTACCAATTCAATTTTTCATATAATATAGCAGAAACCATACCAATGCACTATGTTTATAATGTGGACTTTAATTCACAAACATTAATATCACAAAGCAAATTTTAGGATAAAATTAAACAGGTTTGGATGTGTGTTTATGTTATAAGCATGGGGAATTTAGAGATTCATACTGCCCACAGAGAAATCATAAATGTGTTAGATTATTTAAACAGCTAAAATTAGGTAATGTGAATCTCACTGTAGGAGTTTGACTGAATTCTCACCACTGGCATCATGAGTTGCAAAAACAATATAGACTTTTCTTAAGTGTCATCCAAAAAGATGTTAATATGTTTCCTTATGGATGAGCTTGTCTAGCTTAAAAAAAACCCACAACCAACTCCCCCCCCCCCAAAAAAAAAAACAACACACCCAATAAGCTCCAAAAACTCTAGCTAGACAAAAGACATTGAAAAGTAATATTTCACTACTAGTAATCTGAAAAAGTGAAATAGGAAAACTATTTTTTCACTGAACTTAAAAGTGTTTTTTAAATGGAATATTTAATAACCAAATTGGAAAGCTGCTAGCTTAATTAAATCAACATCTGTGATCCCACTTGAACACTTATTTAATCCTTCAAATAGTAGAGAACATAATTCATTAAAATTGGACAAAACGTTTGCAATGTTTGGATGGTTTTAAAATTATTATTATTATTGGCAAACTTTCAGGATAAGAGTTTCATGCAGTTTGGTGGAGTTTGCTGTAACAATGAATCTTGTGGTTTTTACCTGTTCCAAGGTACTCTTCACTGCTACTGAAAATAGCTATTATTTTATATAGCTGCTTGAAGTCATTAGTCCTAAGATTTGATTTTCATTTAAAGGAGAAAATTATTTATAGAAGTCAAACATTACATCACAATACGGAACTCCACTTCATATTTCTAAATAAAACTGCAGTTTAAGAGTCGTATACTGCTTTAACATATCTGAACTATTAAAATTATATCTCCGTTCATTTGGAGTGATGTGTTTAAATGCATGTTCTATTCTAAAGTAGGAATTGTTTGGATTAAATGAGTCAAAGACAATACAAATCTCACTAAGGAAATAAAAAGATTTAAAATGCTATTTGATGAGATGGAAAATGTTTGGTTTCTGTGTTTCCAAGAATGTATTACTGTTGTTTTCTGTGTGAAGAAAATACATCACAAGGGAAGACATTCTTGTCTTTCCTGGTACCATGTTCTATTTTTTGTAAATCCGCAGATGTGTGTGATAAATCAGATGAGCCAAGATTTTTATGGGGAAAGCATGCCACACAATGTGCATACTCCACAAGAAAGAGCTTAAATTGCCTTGATCTTAATATGTTGTTATGAAGCCTAACTGAAAATATAAGTTTTTTTCAAGTAGCATTCTGTTGATCAACTGAAAAAATAGGTTAAATCTGAAGTACATTCTGCCAAGCATTGCTGTATGAGAATGCAAGCAAGCTTGCACTTAAAAACTTTAACTGTGGTGTTTGTCAAAATTGCTTTTTGGACAGCTATATCATTTCTTAGTACAGTTCTTTCTGAAATATCAGAGACATACAGGAGATACAAATAGGTGTAACATTTTTTTGAGCTTTTATATACTTCATTATTGTGTGGTACAAGTTGGAAATGTTTCATTTCCAACCAGCCATGCTATTTGTCGGTATTTTTCTCAATGAGTATAGAAGCAATTGTTGTTGAGGGCAGAGGGAGTATCTCTGCTAATGAGTTGCTCATGTGTGTGCCAGATGTTGTCTATTTACAGCAGTTGTAATGTTGGCGCAATAAGCACAGTTCAATAAAATTCAGCTTTAATGCAGAAGAAAGATTAATTTTCTAAGCTTTTAACAGATGTCTTAAACAGAACATTTTACTTGAACAGAAACATTAAACACACAAACATGGGCTGTAAAAAGGAATGCTATTTCTTACAGCATTTCTGAAATTAGATTTTTGGTTAATTACAATGGTTTATCTGTTGATCTCTAAACATATATATTTAAACTAGTTGTCTTGGCCATATAAGTTGTCATGTGACCTATAACATCAGAGTCAAATGACACACAACTGATAAAATGACAGAGATATCACAAACATTAGAATAAGTGTATTCATTCTTCAAAAGTTTTCTGCTTCCAAAAATTCTTGGAAAAATCTGATACTGACATACTGGGCCTGTTGCAATCTGTTGCAAAATAGCCATTGACTTCAATAAGGCTTGGTCTTTTATCAAACATCTGTCAGCAAAACAAATAATGAAGCACAAAATTATTTTATTTCTTTCCTTTTTCTTCCCCATTGAATGTAGTTTTTGACAGTTTGCCTCCTGCACACTACAAAGAGACAATGAGCTCTATACTTGTGTGGATCCAGCAGTCGGAAACTAAACTCTCCATGCCTCAGGTTGCAGTTGCTGAATATGAAATCATGGAGCAGAGACTCAGGGAGCTCAAGGTGAGTGGTCAGGCTGTGGGAACGAATGTCTCAAATGAAAAGTTCAGAGGAACAGGATACAAAGTTGTCATGAGTCTGCTGAAGCCTATGCTACAGATCTTGAGTGAATTATACCCATTCAGGTTTTAGCCAAGGGCTTCAGGAGACAGTGGATTCTTAGTTACATTGATTCCTAAAGTTAAAGCATTGAAAGTGTTCTTCACCATTGAACCCAATTTTGTAAAATATTGAACGTTAAGGAAAAGCCTTTGTTTGTCCCCATGATATATAAAATACTCCTTTGACGATAGCTCTGGTAGTTAAGTACAGGTTTAGCTCATGTCATTTTCCAGTGCTGACATGGAAATGATTGTGATTTGCAAAATGCAGCATGGGCTTTGTCAGATTTCCTGTCGGATCTACAGACAGACACAAATGTGGAACAAGTTTTGCCAGTGGGTACAAACCTTCCCTGCATTTCAGTGGTTGATATTGTTCAACTATTGGATGGCTAACGAGCATGTTGTTTGATGCAACTAGTAATGCACATGCAGAAATAAGAAGTAGAATATAGAAAAAAAGTTAGATGTAGCAAATTTGGGCTAAGAATTCCAAAAGTTTTGAGAAGAAGTTATCAAAAACTTTAAATCATAGAAGTAGTTCTAAGTTTATTCTTTTTCTCCATTTATAGTCTGATTCTTTTGAAAGTATAATCATTAGGGCCATAGTAAATTCTTGTCTCAAATTAATGAATTGTATGTGGATCACCTCTGTTAACAATTATAAACACCTCTGGTTATATTCTCAGTTCAACTAAAATATCTGCTTTCTAGTTTGTGTGAGAAAAGCAATTCCAAATTGCTCAGTAGAATATGTCATTGGATGTTTTAGCAAAGGTGACCTACATTTTTAGTTTTCAGTCCTTTCTTCAGCAGTCTCACCTGTGTTTGTGAAACAAAGAGAACTGCTGGACACATGAATCAGGATACTATTTTCTTCTTATTCATAGGCTCTACAAAGTTCTCTGCAAGAGCAGCAAAAAGGCCTGAACTATCTCAGCACAACTGTGGAAGACATGTCCAGGAAAGCCCCTGCAGAAGTCAGCCAAAAATACCAATCAGAGATGGAGGTGATCCTTGGCCGCTGGAAGAAATTATCAGCGCAGCTGGTGGAACATTGCCAGAAACTTGAGGAGCTTATGACCAAACTCCAGCGATTCCAGGTCAACAAAACTTTTTTAGCCTCAACTACTATGTGGTGGCTTGTGGCTGTGACACTAGCACAGGACGTGTTTATACACCTCAAGAAAGTAACACCAAAGTGAAATATCAAAACAGTACATATGTATTAAAATGTTCGCTTGATTTTGGTGGGTCCAAGATTTTACTTTGAATTCTGATTTTGTGGCTGTTTCTGCCTATGTTGTTTCAATAGCAAAACTTAACTTTTATTTCAGTGAAACTGCTACTAATATTCCTCTACTTACTTTTTCAATGTAACTGAAGTACTTTTTCATGCAGCTGAAGTAGCTGTAACCACATTGACTTTAATGGATTCACTTACATATTTGAAGTAATTTGTAATATGGTAGTATCTTGGCAGCAGTTGCCAGAAAACAGAAGTGTGTATGATTTACACAATTGTGTGAATTTCAGGTATTTAGAATGACAGCGTTGGAACCTTACATTGTTTCTCTCATTGTGAGGATCTCCTATTTATACTTATTTATAAATCACATGTATCAGCGTTACAGGGGGTGTCTATGACTTAGATGTTATAAGATTTCAAATAAGTCCATTTTTAACATATTACTGTCCTATTTCTATATATTTTCAAGGGACGGGTTTCAGAGGAATTCAGATCAACCAGTCACAAAAATAGAGAAAGTATTTTTAATTTTTTTGTATGTTTTTCTACCCCCCCACCCCCCCATGAAAATGAACACTTGCAGACTCATGGGGGATATCGCAAAGAAAACTCTGAAGGTTGACATCCTGCAGCCATACTCAAAGCTGTGTTCTCACAGTGTGTTTCTTGTCAGTGTTGTCTCACTGTATTTCTTCTATTTACAACATCAAATATTTCTGTCCTTGGCTTTGGTTTGCTGGTAGCACAATATGATACATGATTAGCTCTATGTTGTGAATTATAACACAATAGCATGTGAACTGTAATTGTTCTTTTCAGCTTAATTCAATAGAGTTGTCTGCTCAGGAATAAATTTTCTGTCAAAGTACTCTTACACTTCTGCTTTTGTACAGGAAAAAAAAACTTTTTAGAGAAGAAAAAACATACTCATTATTTTGTTACTCTTCATTGGTTTTTAGATAAGCAAAATGGACCAAAAAAGGAGGAAACATTTTATCAGTACCATTTATTATTTAGCTACTGAAATGCCACATTGCTCTAAATTGTAACTTTGGCTCCATAGCTACATCTCTGACATTTGAAGCTGGCCATGAAATGAAGTTTAAAGGTATGGTGGGATAACCTTGGCCAGCAGTCAGATGCCTCAGCTGCTCTCTCACTCCCTGTCCTCAGCAGGACAGGGAGAGAAAACAGGGTGGAAAAGCTCTTGGATTGGGATAAAGACAGGGAGATCACTTACCAGTTACCATCATAGGCAAAACAGACACAACTTGGGGAAAATTAAAATAGATTTGGGTAGTGAGAAACAAAGACAAAAATTAAAACAACACCTCTCCCCCTCCCTCTTTTCCTAGTCTGCTCTCCATTGCTTTACTCTTGTCTCCTCTCCCACCAAGGAGTGCAGGGGGACGGGCAGTGGGAGCTGTGATTAGTCCATAACAGCTCCTTTCTGCTGCTCCTTCCTCCTCACTCTTTCCTCCTACTCTAGCACGGCTCCTCCTGTGGGCTGCAGTCCTTCAGGAAATATCTGCTCCTGTGTGGGACTCTGCATAGGCTGCAGTTTCCTTTAGGGCACATCAGTGGCTCCAGTGTGGGGTCCTCCACAGACTGCAGGGTGGATATCTGCTCCACCATGGACCTCCCTTCATGGGCAATACACTTTGCTTGAGAAGTTCAAACTTGTGGGGTTTTTTTTCCTCTGAATTTTCTGAATAGAGGGTTAGAGGTTCCCCCACTGCTCTTAAAAGGAGAAAGTTCTGAACATCATGACCATGCTCTATAGACAACACATTTTTGAAGATATGTGAGCTATTGTTGCATACAAATCTTGCCCTTTATATTTATTGCTGAAGTCACTGTAGTACACAGTTAGTATAGAAGTCATTGTCTTTTCAAATCCTTGAATGACTTATCTTCCAGACGATTGTTTTAGCTGTTGCAATTTATGGAATGTGTCATCATGGGATACGATGAAATCAGTGTCGATAAATAAAATGCCTTTACAGTCTGATTCAAAATGCAAGTCATTCATACATTAGATCTTCACTGGAAGCTGGGTACTGATCCCTTTTTAAGTAAATACCATCAGATCCATATTTTTCAGCATTAATGTACTATACTTAAGTATTCATGTAGAGGTATTGAACTTCCATCATGAAATATGCTTCTGAAATATTTTTACTGACTGATAATGGAATGCACAGTAGACACTTCAAGAGTGTTTTGGTAATTGCCATTCTGAAGTATACTGATCATTTCTGTATGATTATTTTTAGTAATTCAGTTCTATTTCCATGGTAGCCTGTTGTTATGAAATGTATCAGGCACATTAGGAAAATGTTCCCTTTGGTTATCTATCTCATAATAGTTGTTAAAGCATTTTTCTACACTTTTTAGGGCACAGTCTGTATTCTAATGGAATGTCCTTTTTTGTGCTTTAATTTAACTTTGCATTCAGCATATAATATCAATATATACTTCACTGTTGATTAAAACAGTTTGATGAATAAATGGATTATAATTTGCCTTTCAAATTTTTGCCATTTATAATTTTTATTTTAACACGTGCATCTAATTATTTACCTAAGGTGGCATTTTAAGGTACTTTTAAGTGACATTTTTTAATCTCATTCTACCTTTCAAGGTATTAGATAATATGTGTAATGCTGCCTGGAACTGGTAGGGTTCCCTCTTTTCAAGCATTTGATATTCAGCTTTTTTTTATTAATTGCAAGTGTTAATTAAAGACTATGGAAAGCAAATTACTGATTACAAGTATTCTAGTGCTAGAAACAGTAACTGAGAATCAGTCTCTGAAATGACTTACTGAATCAGTATATGATTTTAGTTTCTAAAGTGAATCTGTTTCAATTACTGTATCAGTTACAATGTTTTTTTCATTCTGAGTAGTAAGGGAGTTTTTCCATGTTGTGTTCCGGTATAGGAATAGGCAATAGAGCATGCAGCTTCCAAAAGGAGCCTGAAATTTAAATTGAAGCCCAGGAGGATTTGATAGGTGAGCCTGAATTAATTGCCAAGTATGAGTAGTCTGAAGCCATACAAGGAACCAATGAACACACATGCAGCGTCTAAACACAAATGATATCTGGAAGGCATAAACTTGAGAGTCAGACAGTTGCCTGCTTGTAGACACATTAAACTTGGGCAGAAACGGTCAGAGTGCAGGCAAAAGAGTCGATGACAGTCCCAGATAAAATTGGTTTTGCTTGTTGCTGTGTTTGTATTTTTCAGATAGTTCAATAACCCTGAAATTACATTGCGATGAGTTTTAGTCATAGTGCCGGGATGAATTACACTATTGCCAGTCAGGTTCTGTGCAATGCAATAAAATGTCTTTTTAATAAACAGAATGACACTAAAACACTGAAGAAGTGGATGGCTGAAGTGGATGTTTTTCTGAAGGAAGAGTGGCCTGCCCTTGGTGATTCAGAAGCACTTGAAAAGCAACTTGAGCAATGTACAGTGAGTATTACCTGCCTGCTTGGCAATTATTCGGTGCTTCTCTATGAGCCTAGCTTATACAGAATTTACACAAATGATTACTGTTCCTAAAAATAAATTCATGTTGTAAGGGGGTTGTCTTCTGCATTGTACTTGAACCTCCTGCATTTCCTGGGTTTGAAGGAAAATTCTGTTAAAAAATTGGAAACTTTAATACGGAGAGGAGGCATACAGTGACTGTATCATTATGTATTCATAGCAGGAGGAAAACATCAAAAGGGTACTTGCAGCAAATAATAAGTCAATAGCCTCTTAAGATAACTGTTTATTTACTTTGTTGAGTTTACAAACATTGCATGTGTATTTGTTATAAGATGTATAATCTGTGCCAGAAGATCTATTCTGTATCTATTATTCACACATGATTCACAAGCTTTTCTAACTGTACTGAAAGAACTTGTAGGTATTGTGAGTTATATCCTTTTATTTTTTTCACTAAACTTACAAGTTCCAGGATTTTGTCCCAGCAGAGTTTTAAAGCATCATGAAGTATTGATAATTCCATCACAGGGTTTACAAATTCTTCTGCCTGTCCCAACAGAGTGTGTAACTGCAGTGAATCTTGTAATCCATGATAGTCCCTGTCTATATGTTCAGTGGAATTTACAAGTTCTATAAATGTTCTGGCAGGATGTGTAAATATTATGAAACATACATATTGATCTTACAGAACTACAAGCTCCTCAGACTTTCTCTCTTACCCCTTATTTAAATAAAAATGATTATAAATTATATAGGACTACTCTTACCTCTACAGAGTAGTAAGTTACATGTAACTTCTTTAGAATCTGTCACCTGAATTTATGAAGAGTTTGCACAAATATTAGCCATTACTGTCAAATATATAATAAAGCTACCAAAATCTTCATCATCTTTTATGTGTTTACACTTCCAGCCTTTTCCACTGTGCAGGAAGCCCAGGTAACATCTGCAGCATTGAAGAAGGCCTTAGGAAATAAAATTGGTAGTGTCAATTTAGAACTACCTCAATGCTTAAATAATATTCAACCACAAATAAAATTCTAATAACTAGACATGACCAGAGAATATCACCATTCAGATCTTTTTAAGGAAGTTAGGTGAATTACCAACCCAAGGGCAATGCTGGCATAGTTAATAAGATGGCGTCACAAATAATTTTCCACCATTATGATGGGATGCTCTTTCACAAATGTGAATAAAAGATCTAGGCATTGTAATAGATATATGTAATATAACATTATATATGTATATAGTATATACATAACATTTGAAACTTACATAATAATATATTTTGCAAATGAACTTCATCTGATATAGCATAGCTTACCACATTACAGCTCTTCATTCCTTTTTTATTTAGTTTCATAGTTAAGTCTGTTAATTGTGCTCATTTGACTGGAGAACTGGACCAAAGACATGTCAGAATTTCATGTAGATGTGTTTCGATAGGGATAGCATAGCTGAAAATTTGTGTGAATGCTGCTTGCCTAATCTTCTGCTATTCCTTTAGGCTTTAGTAAATGATATCCAGACAATCCAGCCCAGTTTGAACAGTGTTAATGAGGTTGGGAAGAAACTGAAGAGTGAAGCAGAGCCAGAATTTGCTTCCAGAATAGAGACAGAACTAAAGGATCTCAATGTTCAATGGGAACACATTTGCCAACAGGTATCAAGTCTCCTGCTGTGACTGGTTCATTTTAAATTAATAATCAGGTTTCTCATTGGCAGAATTTGTCCTTCTATGCATATCCAGTAAATATGAAACTGAATTTACACATATTTAGTTCACATTAATTAAACTTCTATTTTAGAAATCTTATTTAGCATGTAGCAATACATGTAAAGTATATTTATTTATATTATAATACAATATCTTAATATTTTTATAACAAAGTTATATACTAATATCTTGGATCTTAACAGCAATATAATTTATGGCTCCTGCAAAACTAGCTTTCTGAAAGTGGTATATAGGCATTTGCCAAAAAATCAAGTTCTGTATTTAGTTTTACATTTTCTTTTGCATCATTGTACTCGCGTGTCATTGCTACAGATGAAATAAGACACTAAAGCAGTGAAGAGTTCAGAATTCAAATACTTGGAATTAAGAGTATGTGCACATATGCATGTATGTAAAATACAGTCTCCAATGATCACACGAATTGCAAAGAATGGGGCATAACAGGAAAGGACAGTGCTTTTATTTTAAAGACATTCTTAATAAATAATTTTACAGATTAAGGAAGCTAAAAATTATTTTTATTTCATTGATGGCATTTGGATTCTCATTCTTTGTGACAGTTCAAAGGAAATGTCTTTAATGTTGTATTACTTTTACTTTTTTTTCTATTTGTTCATTCTGTTGTCTACCTTTTTCAACATATGTTTGCATAACAGTAAAACTATCACCTTTCAAGGTGGTCCAATGTTTTCTAAAATTGCTATTCTTCACTTTACATGTGAAAAATAGCCTCTGTATATTTTTTTGGATAAACATAGTTATCAAAAAATTTCCTCTTTGAAATCTGTATGACATTTTATTGATCCAGTTCTGTAGTCTTTCCCCTTTGACTAATGTGGAGTTTTTATTTGCTTATTTTTATAATATTAATAAGTTGGATATCTTTGCACTTCTCTTGCAGAAATTTCAAGTAATGCCTTATGAGTTTAGAAGTCTGTTACAGTTTTCTTCTGACTTCCCTGAAAATCTGTCTGTAATAGTTCCATTCAATACACAGCACAAATTAATGCCTCTCAGTGGGCATTTCTAACACAACTTCTTCAGTAATAGCTACTAAAACACAGGAGTAGTAAATACAAAAATCAGTTTGGTCTGTGGGGATTTCTTGAAAGGATTTGGAAAAGTCAGCTTGAGTTGATATACATGCAGTTAATATGACTGTGAGAGCTAACAATTGGCATTCATGTACTCTTTCCAGGTGATGGGACATTGCCCTCTCTTCTTGTGCTGTGACTGAGGAAGCGGCAATTTTGTGGGGCCACACATGGTTCTGCTTTTATACTTGTTGAACATTACCTTTTTATTGTTACTCTGTACACAATTCCTCCTGATGTTACTGAAAATAACATGTACTGAAGTAGCATCACAGTGCAGGATGTTGGCGTGATCAGCACTGCAAGCCCAACAAAAATGGCACCAGTGCAACTAACTGTTTTTGTTGCAAACTTCTTTTTACCATTGAAAGATGCTTCAGCCAATGGCTCAATCAGTTATGGACAATTTTGATAGGTTGATGCACAATTCATAGAATCATAGAATGGCTTGGGATGGAAGGGACCTTAAAGATCATCTAGGTCTAATTCTATACATAAGCTATGTAACATAAGTTACATGACCCCTATATAGTAGTGATTGGCAAAGGATTTAACAAAAGTATTTTTCACATTAAGATAAGTACTTTCTTCCAGTAGGAGATTTCTCTTTTACTTACCTATTTTTAGGATATGCACCTTTCTGAGAGATTCAATAATGACTTCGTCAGTAGAAGAAAGATATGCATATTGCTTTATTCTCTAGCAAGTTGCAATAAAACTGGTTAGAAGGTCATCTGACTTTATAGCTCAAGAGCCTCTGTTTTCATCCTTGGATGCACTTTCAAGGTCTGCTGTCGTTGTTCCTTTTACATCTTTTAGAAGGTAGTCCCTGGGTGATGTTTTTTTCAGATTTGTTTTCTGATGACCTCAGTTTATGGTGCAGTCTTTTTCTAGGATCATTGAAAACTCATTCTGCACAGCAATGGCTCACCAAAAAAAGGATGTATACACATGTGTAATACTTTCTTTATTACCTATTATTAATATCTATCTAATTACTTGTTAACATCTGCCTAATTACAGCAATGTCATTAGTATAGTATTTAATTTGATTCTTTTCAGGCTAAAATATTGTCAAGTTTGTACAGTAGCCTTGCCTTAAGTACCATGTAATGTTTTCTTTCTTAAAGGCCTATGCTAAAAAGGCAGCATTAAAAGGTGGTTTGGATAAGACTGTGAGTCTCAGAAAGGATTTGTCAGAGATGCATGAATGGATAACACAAGCTGAGGAAGAATATCTGGAAAGAGATTTTGAGTATAAAACACCTGATGAACTGCAGAAAGCTGTTGAGGAACTGAAGGTAAAAGATGAACTAATTCCTTGAGCTGTGCTTGAAGTTCTTTTTGAAGCTTTCGTTGTAAAGGAAGTCTACTCTTTCTTTTAGAAGGGTGCCTTTTGAGATCTACTTGTTAGCCTAAAATTTAAAGTAGTAGGTGGCTTGAATAAATTCTATTTGGAATACATTGGAAGATATTTAATCTTTCACAATACTGCATTGCTTTTTTTTCTCTTTGCGCTATTGGATACTTGATTTTGATGCAGCTTCAACATTCTTTATTTAAGGAATAATTCCTAAAAATCAGGTGTCAGCAACAGTTAATTGATAGATTGAAATCAGTTTTAGGTTGTCTCTTTGTATTAGAGAGAGAAAAAAAGAGATTTAGGACTTCAGGATGCATGTTGGTATGTACTAAGTATGCGTGATTTATTATTTCTTTAATATAGCAATATAGGAACAGCATATATTGGTCTCAAGTAAATAATGTTTCTTTCATGTGGGATGAATATGGCCTTTGGACAAAAGCACTGATTTGTGATACATGCTCAAATATACTCTTGCTTAGCCAAGGGCTTGATTTTTATTTCATAGGTGCATTGTTTTTCCTGTGCTATTCAGGAATTCAGATTATATGATTTTAACAATCTATCCAAAACTTTGTTCTCAAACTCTTCATTGTCCAAAGGATTTTGCCAGTGTTTGAGAGTATCTGACTATGCAACTGATGATCTCTTTATTTACTGACAGAAATGACTTGATGCCAGTCAGAATATACAGAATATATGGAAATATATGGAAAAAGTTAGATTCATTGTAAATGAGACAAATATATCAAAAGTAAACATCTGCTCTAGAGATGCAGTTCTTTTTTTAGTAATTGAATAACAAAATTCAAATTTATACATTGCACTGCATAATAAAACAGGTAAAATGTATAGTTTTAGACACAACCCCCATTATGGATTTCCTAGTATAGTGAATAGTCTGTACTTCCAGCTGAAGTACAGGTATGTTCAACCTGTGACACCTCGACTGATACAGATAACCAGATCATTTGTCATTAATCCCTTCACCTGCTCCTGATGATCCTTTCCCCGAAGACTTTCAGCCACCTTTCCTGTCACACAACAGGCAAAATCTGGACCAGAATTCTTTGTTCATCCTGCAGTCCATTTCTTCCCACAGCTAGGGAAGAGGAAAGCAAAGAGCAACCTAGTAAACTTTCTCAGGCAATGGCAGCCTGATCCCAGTTATTCTGGTTCACAGACTTCCACAGAGCCAGAGAGAAAGAAGGTTGTCAGGAAAAAGGTTTAGTTTTAATGTTTTTGGGCCAGCGAGTTCTCATCTTAAATTCCTGTGAAGACCAGTACACACTGATGATGCCGTGTATACCATCACTCTGTTTCCATTAGTGATATGACTCCAGTCATAGACACCATCCCATTGTAGGCACTCAGAGGAAACAATGCTAGGTATGACAATCTTATATCTTATTAATGAGAAGGCATAACAAGGGAGAGTAGCAAAAGGTGGAGGAAGAGAGTAGGAGTTGGATTGACCAGTTGTTGTGGTTACATAGGCTAAAACAGGGAAAAGGTGCCAGGTTGGTGGTTCCAAATCAGCTACATAGGATTTATTAATTATTGGTTTTAATTCACCATCCATTTGTGGTTCTCTCTGTCCCTTGGATCTTTATATTTCCTATGTCTGTCCTTTGTTAAACTTCTCTGCCTAGGGTCTAACACAGAAAGTGCTGTTTGCGAGGATGCTCCCTTTTCACTTTGTCCTCTCTTCATGTTAGGTTAATGTTCACTGACAGTGAATAATGGCACTGATTTTTCTATCTCTGCAAAGTGAGAGAATGAAATAAACATTAATGCCCTGATAAAAGTGTGAAATATACACTGGAGAAAAATTATTTTCTCAATTTCTCTTTAAATGCAGGCTAATGACAGTTGCAAGGAGAGGAAAATCAGTCAGAAGTATTTTCCTTTTTTTCTGTCTTGCTGCTTGTGATTGTACCTTTAAACCTGGGTACATGAATTTGTAACACAACAGGTTTTTTTCACATTTGTGGTTCATAAGGTATTATGGCAAAGGTATTTGGAGCATATCTTGGGAAAAAAAAAATAAAATACCAAAATGTTTTACTATTCTGAGAGCTCCAGAAAACTGAATAATTGTGAGAAGATGTTAAATTGTGCTGAGTATCATGTCTTGGCAATAAAATGAAAAAAAAAGGTTTTTGGATGCATTCAAAATTATGTCAGAAAGTCTGGAAATTAAATGGCTCTTGGGGTTTTTTTGTTGTTGTGGGGTTGTTTGGGTTTTTTCCCTCTGACAGAATTCTGAGATAATTCTAACAGAGTTATTAGAAATAAGTTTAGTTCTTCAACCAGGACTACAACTTTTTTTTTTTTTCCCCCCAGCGAGCAAAGGAGGAAGCCATGCAGAAAGAAGTGAAAGTGAAGCTTATTACTGATTCTGTGAATAATTTTATAGCAAAGGCTCCACCTGCAGCTCATGAGGCTTTGAAAAAGGAGCTTGATGTTCTGATTACCAGCTATCAGCGACTCTGCAGCAGACTGAATGGAAAGTGCAAAACTTTGGAGGTTGGATATCTTGTCAGTCATTGTATTTATAGCTCTTCTAACTGCAAAAGTAAGGTAGAGAGCAAAGATGTATTATCATATGGGATCATGAGTAGCCCAAGGCTGTCCTTGCTTTATGAGTTGTATACCAAATACCACATGGTATGAGCCATATACCTTTTTGCGAATCATATATGCTGGAGAGTCATATTAAAAGAGAAGCCTCAGACATGTCTCTTAAGTGGGAGACAGCAATGGCTGCTCAGGGTTTTCATCCCTCCTGAGATTAAGCCAAGCATCTGGCTTCTGTAGCAACCCTGTGACGTTGCCTTCACCAGCTCCTCTAGGCTTCTTTTTTCCATGGCTAAGGATTTTGATTAAATGGCTCTGAAGCTGGACAGGTGGTGTTATCTCAGCATGGGAAGAGCATTTGATCTGCTGGCAAGCTGAATACGTCTCATGCATTTTGAGTTGACCGTGCCATTTTGGCCAACTCCATTACATATTCTTGCATATTACACAGTGGTCATAGTGAATTAGGTATGAATTTTTGTTGTGAACTAATTTACAATAACTAACTTCATACATGACAATTATTTACCTGGGTAAAATTTATCTCCTCTAAATTTCACTGTGGAAAATTAGATGTGTAGTCTAAGCTGGTAATCTATGTGTCCCCTGATCATTGATGTTGTTGTTGTGTGGTAATATCCCTCTATAACCTCCTCCTACACCAAACACTTACATTTGATATGACCAAAGTTAGGTGAGATGAATCACACTCTGGGAAACTTGATCTACAAACAGCCTAATGCATCTCAATAAAATTATTTTAACTTCTACTAACAAAAAAGGAACAATGAAAAGATGATTTATGGAGAGTTTAAATGTTTTGCTTGTGTATAAAGTGCCATTTTTATCTGCTTATTTAAGTATCTTCAGGCAATGTAAAAATAAAATATTAGACAATAATTTAATTCCAGGAGAAGAACATAATTTCATTTTACAACATTATGTTTAGTACTGTAGCACTTAAGTGGTCTATAAATTGCACTAAATGTGGTTTAGAATTAATTTCCATAGAGATTTCTCTCAGAATTCTTGAAAGCTGTGTTTTTAGACATTTTGTGAATCTGTGCTTTAAGTAATTAGTATACAGAATATATAAGCAATGTAACTACATCTTTTAATAAAGACATAAACTTTTAACATGAATCTTTAAAAATTCTAATAATTTGTATATTTATATATTACAAGAAAATTTTACAGAAAAGCATATGAAGGGGATATTTCATGAGGCAGAAGATTCAAGTTGTGTTTTCCAGAAGTGTTCACTTTTTCATGTTATCTTCTGTGGTTTTGCTCTGTTTAATCAAAATGTTTTGGTTATGTATTATATTTATTTGGAACATATAAATACTGGGAAAAAAATCAACTGTATGGCACCATAACCATCAGAGATCAACCATATTGTTTTGGGGATGAAGCCTGCAATGTTTTCAATGTTTTAGCAACTGAAAGTTAGCTGTGAGATTTTCAATCTCAATAAACTTTTTTTTTCTCCATCAGGAGGTATGGGCATGTTGGCGTGAATTATTGTCTTATTTGGATGCAGAAAATAAATGGTTAAATGACATTGAACTGAAACTCAAGGCAACTGAAAATATCCAGGGAGGTGCAGAAGAGATTTCTGAGTCTCTAGATGTAAGTGCTGACTTAAATAATATCAAATCACATGTATTGATAAATTGTAAATCACATTACATTCAAAACAATCTATGAATCAACATTACACATGAGCAAGATGCAGAATATTTGGAAAGTCGTATGTTCTCACTTGATTCAACAAATGAGGTTTTGAATTCGAATCCACCTAAGTGAAACAGAGTAATTAAATGTGTTATGCCTGATGTCATAGACAATATTTGGTGACAATAAAATACATGTGCTTAAAAAACATGGCTCCAATTAAGCCAGTCAAAAAAATGTTGAAGACTCCAGAGAGAGAAAGTTTTCATCCTAGCACTGCAAATCTGTTTATTATTACTTTATTTTTATTAATGGAACCTTTCAAATTTGTAGAAATTAAGTTAATACCCTTAGTGGATTAAAATAAATACAAAATGTTACATTGATAGTGCATTTTTGCTGTTAAACTTCATCCATTCAGATACTCAAGCAAATTTTTTATTTTTAAGTACACAAATACTCCTCCTGAACTCATTGGGCAGAGTCCACGTCTTTAAAATCAAGCACCCAATTTATTGCTTTGCGAAAAGTCTTTCTTTATTTTCAGTAGTAAATAGTATGGAACATTTGTTCTCAAGACACGAGACATTGATATTTTTATCTTTTGTCTCTACTTTTATTGTGTATGGAATGTGAAGTTTCTTACTTACATTTTTAAGGGGAATTGTGATTGCTCTGTAGAGTCTTATTTGCAGAAAGGAAAACAAACTACTTTTTTGACCTTTTTTCAGTCTTTGGAACGTTTAATGAGACATCCAGAAGATAATCGCAATCAGATTCGGGAACTGGCTCAGACTTTAACTGATGGTGGAATCTTGGATGAATTGATCAATGAGAAACTTGAGAAGTTCAATACTCGATGGGAAGAACTTCAGCAGGAGGTATATTTAGTAATTGACCTGTCCTCCCATTAAGCAGCTGACAGTGTGGCACTGTTAAAAAAAAAAAAAAAAAGTTATTTCATCAGTATAGTTCCTAAACAGTACACAAAGACTTATTTTAGAAGTGGATGGTTTGCGTAAGTGTGGTGGGCTAACTCCAGCAGGTAGCAAAGCACCACATAGCTGCTCACTCACTCCCCACATCTCCTGGTGTGATGGGGAGAGAACTGGAAAGGCAAAAGCAAGAAAACTCATAGACTGAGATAAAGACAATTTAATAAGTGAAAATAAAAAATGAAAAAGGCAAGTAATGCAAAACCAATCACTCACCACCAGGAGACTAATGCCCAGCCAGTCCCCAAGCAATGACAGTTTTGGAAAAACTACCCTGCACCCCCCTTTTATTGCTGAGCATGACTCTGTGTGGTACAGAATATCCCTTTGGTCAGTTCAGGTCAGCTGTCCTGGCTGTGTTCCTCCCAATCTCTTGCCCACCCCAGCCTACTTTCTGGGAGGGACAGAGTGAGAAAGACAAGGCCTTGGCACTGTGCAAGCACTGCTCAGCAATAGTTAAAACAGTTATCAACACTGTTTTGGTCACCAGTCTAAAACACAGACCATATGGGCTGCTGTGAAGAAAATTAACTCCATCCCAGCGAAAACCAGTACAACAGGTAACCCTAAAATTCCAAAATTGCAGTGACCTTCTAGTGGACTTAATCTTCAATTGCATATTTAGAGATGCTTTCTCTGACAAGACTCTTACTGAGAAGCAAACTATTTTCAAACTTAAACGTAAAAGTAACATTCTCTTACAGATATAAATAAGAGTCTTTGTATCAATGAAAGATTTTATAAAGACACTTCAATATAGGAACATGTTTAGCACAAGGAGAGTCAAATCTAGCAATATGATAGATTAGCAATCTTTGCCACAGACTCCATGAAGAAAATTTTACTAATTCTTTGACAGATCCCAATAGTGGGACAGTATACTTTTTTCCTGGCAAATCAATTCAAAACCGTGATACTTGTGCATGAATATTTGCTTTTAGTATTAGGATTTTATTTAACATATGTTTGTGTGCGTACTAGTACAGATGTGTGTGTATGTGTATAATAGCAGGACCAAACAGAATTCACCAAAGAATTTTAAGATAACCAAAGGATACATAGGAAATAGCTCAAATACTAGTAGTTTACTAGTAACAAAGATGAGGACAAACTCTAAATAAACACAGAACAACCTAACAGGACAGAGTAACAAGGCAGTTAAATTACAGAAGTATTCAGTGCAAATACATGAAAAGTGATACTCATGAAGGACTTCTGACTTCATGTATGAAATCGTAACTTTTAAGCTGACTGTTACTGTTCAGAAGGAAAATCTTGGAGTTATGAAGAGAAATATCAGGAAGATGTCACCTTAGTACTTGGTAAAGACCAGAAAGGAATTCACAGAATCACAGAATCATTAAGGTTGGAAAAGACCTGTAAGATCATCAAGTCCAGCCATTAACCCAACACCACCATGCCCACTAAACCATATCCCGAAGTGCCATGTCTACAAGTTTTTTGAACACCTTCAGTGACCGTGATTCCACCACCTCCCTGCACAGCCTCAATGCTTCACCACTCTCTCAGTAAAGAAATTTTTCCTAATATCCAGTCTAAACCTCCCCTGGCACAACTTGAGGCCATTTCCTCGTGTTCTATCGCTAGTTACAGGGGAGAAGAGACCAACATCCACCTCACCACAACCCCCTTGCAGGTAATTGTAGAGAGCGATAAGGTCTCCCCTCAGCCTCCTCTTCTCCAGACTGAACAACCCCAGTTCCCTCAGTCTCTCCTCATAAGACTTGTGCTCCAGACCCCTCACCAGCTCTGTTGCCCTTCTCTGGACACGCTCCAGCACCTCAGTGTCCTTCTTGCAGTGAGGGGCCCAAAACTGAACACAGGATTCGAGGTGCGGCCTCACCAGCGCCGAGTACAGGGGCACGATCACCTCCCTACTCCTGCTGGCCACACTATTTCTGATACAGGCCAGGATGCCATTGGCCTTCTTGGCCACCTGGGCACACTTCTGGCTCGTATTCAGCCGGCTGTCAATCAACACCCCCAGGTCCTTTTCCTCAGGGCAGCTTTCCAGCCACTCGTCCCCAAGCCTGTAGCGTTGCCTGGGGTTGTTGTGACCCAAGTGCAGGACCCGGCACTTGGCCTTGTTGAACCTCATACAATTGGCCTCGGCCCATTGATACAGCCTGTCCAGATCCCTCTGCAGAGCCTTCCTACCCTCAAGCAAATCAACATTAGGGAAAGACCTAGCGAAGGACACAGAGACCCTCTTTATGATTGGAACCAGAACATGTTCAAAGAGGAGCCACAAAGATCATCAAATTTACTCAGTTTCAATGATATAAATGATGCACAAGTAAAGATTCTTAGCAGCTGTGTTAGAGTGATAACAATCTACCATGACAATGATAACATTTTTTCTTCTTTCATGGTGCTTGAAATGTACTTGTTTTTGAAAACAGTGGAAGTGAAAACACTACAATAAAATTTAAGGAAGGGCCCTCAGCTGCTCTGAGCTTAAACTTGAAGTGTGGAGTGGGAAAGAGCCTGGTTGCCTCTAAGAACTACCTGGTGGTAGTTCTGGTGCAGTGCAGGCATTCACATAGTCCCGTATTGCTGGACAGTTTCATAACGGAAAATTAAACATAACCTTCTGTATACCTGCTTTTTTTTTTTTTTTTTTTCATCTAACTTCTGTTTGAAAGCAGATACTGGAATTCTGCTACTTGGTATCTGTTGTTTTTTTCCTGACTGGGAGGAGAAAACTGGGAATATACAGGGGGCTTCCAGTGTGTGAAAACAGGACTTTCAAATAGTATTGCTGAGTGATGGATGAATACTATTCAGTCTTCACAATAATTGGCATTAAATCAAAATTCATGCCAGCTGCAGGGGTTAAATGTGGCAAGTACAACATGAAGATGTTGTGTGATATTCTGGATGCAATTTGGATGAGTATATAAGTAAAATATATTAGAAATGTATTAACTGCTTTTCAATTTAATTTAAATATAGACAAAAAGCGGGGGGGCGGGGAAGCCCTCCCCATTCTTTGAAAGCTTGATCTCATACTTAGTAGTCAAATACTAATGGTGAGATCTGTATATGAATGTATATGAAGAGCTGTAAAGAAACTATTTCAATCACAAGAGACTCAGTCACACCACTTCTTTACTGTATGCTTTCTACAACAAAATGTGTTATAAATTTTTCCACTGAAGTCTCACACGCTTTTTTTCATAGATTCCTGACACTGAATTTTCTGTGCTTTTTGTGTAGCCCTGTTGAAATCCAAACAGCGTGCACTCTCCTTTCATAAAAATTCATTGCAGGCACATAATGCTGTTCAGTTTGTGTTCAAGGTTACTTCTACTTCAGACAGACTAATAGGCTATCCTAATGTGGTTTAATTATTTATTTTTATTTGAATAATTGTGCAGGTAATTATCAAGACAATAAGCTCATGTGGGCAGAAACTGATATGTGAAATATTTATTCACTACTAATACAAACCACTGCCATATGAATGATGCTGCAAGACAATACAGCATTGCTACTGAGACAGAGATTTCTTTTTAAAGGCAGATAATGGCTTTATGTTTGTATGTCTTATCTTCTTTAGTTAACAAAGACTGAGTGTGTTTAGTTTGATGTTGAACATCTGGGGCTGATCGATAAACAACATATACCCTATCTTTACTTTTCAAGGACTGATTCACTTACAACTCTATATATTAGATCTAAAATCACTGTTGCCTGAAGAACTTCAAGCTAATATTGCAAGTGGCTATCATCCCCTGTAATGCTGAAAGTGATTTACAACCTGTCCAGCAAACTTCAAAGATGTCAGCTAGATATTCTTGAGACTATGCTTGCAAAAACTGTATAGAATGTTACTGTTCAGTTGGGCTTTACACTAGATTCAATTTTTATTCCTGGGGACTGTCTCTTAATTTCTTTTAGCACTCCCCTCAAGATTACCCTTTGTTTCTTTCAAAGAGCACACATTCATCATTTGACATAATTTTTCTGTTTTGTTCTCCTCTGAAGAGGAGAAAGAATTCTTCATGCCCCATCTCCATGTGATTACTTTGAAGGCTGCTAAGAGGGCTGTTTTTACAAGCTCTGAGGCACTCTCTGTCTGAAGTGATAACCTAAAGAGATAAAGAAGTCCTTCTTGGTATAGTTTGCAGGTTTGGAACGCAGGTGATCAAAGATGGCTATCACTTTGGGGTTGAAAGGTCAAATATTCGTAGCCACCTACTTTAAAAACACACTGTGAAATATTACTAGAGTTTGCAGAATTAGTTCTAGCTTGGAGGGTATTAAAAATTCCTGGGCCCAAAGTGAATGCTTTGAATGTTAGAAAAGGTGTTTCTAGTTTGCCTAAACACTCTGATTCAAAAAAGAGATTAACACATTAACATTTTGATGCAAAATGTACAGAGATGTTGTAATATATCTTAGACACAACCGTTATAACACCAAGAATTTGGGTTAAATTTTAAAGTCATTTAAACAGGTTAAGAAGGAAATTTAAAGTTGTCCAACTATTTACTTTTTAACTTTACCCCGTGGTAATATTTCTCAATAATTAGAGAGTATTACTGAGCCAAAAAAAAGAGTTAACATATTTCTGTCATTCTTAACAGACCCCTTTCCATGAGCTGTAACTTATAAGCTAATTAATGAAGTTGGTTCTGCGTTATAAATACATGTACCATGTAGTAAAAGTACTACAGTTTTGGAATGGTTTTGTTCTATTTTTCTCCCACAGCACAACTACTGAGTACTGCCTCAACAACAAAATTTTACTTGTTTTTAAACATAAAACTCTAACCAACATCTTGGTAACTGCATGTGTGACTAATGTCATTAAATACTTGAAAAGTATTAAGGAAAAAGTGGCAATGTCTCTAACTATAGCTTTATAACATTCAACATAAAAGAATGAGCTACAGTCATAAGTAACTGAGCACCTCCAGCTTTCCTGATATTTGATTGCCTCTCAGTGCAGCCTTTCTCTTAATATGGCATTTTATATGGATCATATGCAATGTTACCATTTCCTGAATTTACCATTGATCTTTGTTAAATTGTAAACAGATCTATGCAATACCTCATAGCATAAAAATTGTTACGCTTAATCATAAAAAATAACTAAAAATTTATGAAAACCCTTAGAGACTTTAATAAAAAAATCATTCCATAAATATTTTTTCTTTTCTTTTTCATTCTGATAGTGCCTAGCAGCAGATTTTTTTGTTTGCTTTTATTTTTCTTGACAGCTGTCAACATTTCACTGGCTCAGAAATAATTAAACTGTTTAATTATTCCTGAGATTTCCTATTTAGCAATTAACTGTCAGACACTTCCCTTTAGAGACCAAAGCCTTCAGCTTTATTTATTCTGATCTGATACTAGAGCTAGAGCTTCCTGTTATGTACTCAGAACCATTTATACACTGCAATGTTAAGCCATCTATTTCTTCCACAGAGGAATAGAATAAACGTAATCTTTCAGAGAAAAAAAAAACACAAAAAAACCACCAACCCCCCCCAAACAGAACATCATAAATTAAAATATTTTTATATTATAGATATATAAAATTTCAACTTTCACATATCTTTTAAGAATATGCCTATGTACATTTATGCATGTACAGACATACGAGTTTTAAGGACAAATTTGAAACTGAGGTTCACAGAGGTAAGTGTGTAGTATATCTGCCCCTTTTTGTAACGCCCTTTAATGCTTACCTCCATCAGTAACTCTCTTTTCTACTGAAAGAGAGGAAGAAGCCTCTTCCATATTGTGGCATTCCCCTTGATTGAATTGGTAAGTATTCTGCAATGCCAGTGATAGTGCCGGGGACCTACTTAGTGCACAGGATTAGGTTTTTGAGTCAGCTGTTGTCTCCTGCAGAAATATCATACATCACATGAGTGTATTGTATCTTTTAAAAGATTATTGTGAAGACTCTTTCATTACATTTGTTGTGTGAATTGAACAGGGTCAGGGCAGAGGCTTGACTTTAGGTGAGCGTGCAGGATGTGGTCTGTTCCCAGTTAGCAATACAGACAAAAAAAATTAAAGCAGCACACATTTATATCTGAGAAAATCATCACAACTGTGAAGGTGCCATTTTCCAGCATTCAGCTGTGTGGTTCTGCTCCCACTGCCAAAATAATTCCTCTCTTGTACCACTGCATTCACATCTTGGGCTAATATTATCTATTCATTCATCTAAACTGTTCATGGTTTTGGGAAGATACAAAATGTCACACGGGTTCTCAGGTTGTAATCAAATTCTCTCTGAGGACAATGAAAGGCGAATGTTTTGTCTTTGCGTGTGTGCATGTACTTACTTTGTGTGCACATAAAGGTATCACAGGCATGCATATGTATTTATCTGACTTCATATTCATTTGAAATCCAGCTGTAAAAATTCAGTCAGACTCAGGCGAGGATTTGTTGTAATTCTTTAACTTTAGCTGCTTTAATATTTGATCAATGAGTTTGGGAATGTTTTAATTTTTCCAGTTGTATTATAAAACAGGATTTTGATATACATATTTTCTGCTGATATCAGCACAGACATGTAACCACATCTTTGTCGTACAATTTTATGACTTTTTGTGAGTTTCCATGCAGTGATAACTATTTCATTGCTTGCATGCAGGCTGCTACTGAGGCTGGCAGCAGATTTATCTATACTTAAGCAAATGCCTAGCTGCAAATAATAGTTAGCATAGGTCAGCATTTATCAAAGGTTCAAAGCTTCAAGTATTGCTATAAAAGTAGTTTTTCAGAAGGACTTAGCACCAAATTTGTGTCCAGTATATTGAATTCTCCAGAAAGTGCAGGTGCTTATTTTAATGACTAGTAAGAATGGAACTTTCTAAGTGTCTTATTTTAAGTGGTGAGCTTTTCTGAATATCAGGACACTGCAGCCCTCAGTATGAATGGACTATGCATGTAGGTTAGTCCTACCAGTTATCCAAAGAAATTGATAAAGGCAGAGAGGTTTTCTTCCACGCTTCCAGGAGGATGCCCTTATCTGTGGGCTGTAGAAAGCTACTTACCCTGTTTCTGATCTAATATGTCTTTCAGTCTACTGTATAGGGATGCAAATGGAAAGGTAGAGAGTGACTGTATCTTAGCCAGGCTTACAAATTAGTAGTAAGGAGTGCTAAAGCAAATGGAATCTGTGGTTTTTAGTCCCTCTGCTTTGAACAGGCTGAGAACATTCATTGTAATATAAAATCTCAAATCAAATGAAGGTAAAAGTCATATAAGTAGCAAGTCTTAGTACTGTACTGGGAAGTTACACTGTTTTAATGGTTCATCTGATGGGGTAATAATACCTTAGTGGCTCAGATGCTTCCATTAACACTGACAGCATGGGTCTGATATATAAAACTGCTCAGTTCCACAGCAGGTTCCTGAAACTGGCAGTGATACAAGATTATCTGATCAGCTATTTTGAATTAGCACAAAGCAGCTTACAAACATAAATATAGTAAATACAGGTTGGATCCCTATCCTTTAACTAAGTCAAACAGCTAGCAAGAATGCTCGCAAAAAATAATCTTTTTCATTTGTTAAATGTGAAGCTCTGTAAGAATCTGAGCTCCATGAGGAAGGTACAGATATATCAAGAATTCGCACGGAATTGCTGAGAGATATTTTCGTTCAAGGCAAGTGTTTTGTAATAGCTATGAAATAAAATCAAAGTATAGCTGGCTCACCAAAGAGAAAAAGTGGGATTTGACTTGAAAAATGGCAGGACACCTAGCAGTGTTATTTAAAGAGTGCTTGCTTTCTCCCTCCTCCTTCAATTCATGTCAAAGAAAGTTAGTCACTTTATTCTGTGGTCAGCAGTATGGCTGGGCTTGTACAGAGAAAAACTGTATTGTATTTGAGATCGTTGGTAGTTCTCATGTGCATTGTACAATGCAGAAACTCTGCTAGGTGGAAGCTGTAGTCTAAGTAAAATATGAATCCGCAGGTGGACAAAATGACAGATGAAAGAAAGTACCAGGTTATTTATTACCTGGTAAATACCATATTAAACTGTTACAAATAATAGTTAAAGCTAACCTGTTTATATCAAGTGTTTAAATATATGTGTGTTTTAAGGACAACTTGGAAGAAGAATTTATTGTTCTGATTTGTTAAACCATAAAGGGAGCTCCTTTGAAAGGAAAGTATCTTTCTCAAAAAAAGGATTGTATAAAAGCTGATGGTAAGCAATCCACTGCGGCACTGATGGTGGAGTAGAAGCAAGAGTCAACTTCCTAGACTAAAAGACTATATGGTTAGGGTGATAATAGATTGGGGAAGCCCACAGACAAGACAAGACAAGGATCCATCTCTTTTTTTTCCAGAGTAGGCATTGCCTCTCTTCCAGGCAGCTATTTATACTTCATATAAGACAGCTCCTTCTCAAGACAGTCTTTATCCCTCTCACTTACTGAAGTGGATTGTCTCGGATGGGATTGTGATGACAGTAACCCTATTCTCAGTAAACAAAATCTCTTGAACTATATAATAAGATCAGGAGGACCGCTATGCCTCAGAATGAAAGACTGCACTATCAAGATGCTTTTGTTATGCAGCTTTGCCAACTTCCACTCTGTGTAGAAATCCTCAATGCATGCATTGGTTTTTCAGGGTCCTGCATTTTTTAGATCTGGGGTTTTGTTTCTTTCTTACTAAAAAGAACTGAATGGGTGGCAAAAAGTTGCGCAACTTATCATACAAAAAGGTGGATGAGCACAAGTCAGGAGTACTATTTTTGATTCTTAGCCTGCATTTTTTGAAAAAGAAAAAATTGTGGGAAAAAAATGTTACTATACACATTATTACTGTGAATATTTATAACGTTGTCATTGTTTTTAGGCTGTGAGAAGACAAAAGAGTCTTGAACAGAGTATTCAGTCAGCCCAGGAGACTGACAAAACCCTCCGCTTAATCCAAGAGTCTCTTGCTGTTATTGACAAACAGCTAACAGCCTACATTGCAGACAGAGTTGATGCTGCACAGGTCCCCCAGGAAGCACAGGTAAGTTATATACAGGTTGAACGGATGTTCTTACTGGTTTTCTCAATCAACCGACGAGTCTTTGGCTGTCCCTTAGGCTCATATTAGTAACAGGTATTTGCAACATGATAATTATGAAAGTGCAAGTAAATTTTAGGTAGGATTACTTTGAAAAGTTCAAGCTAATTTTCTAGTAGAGTCATATTTTCCTTCTATTTTATATTATGTACCTGTCCAGAAAATGTAAAGAACTATAAATGTCATGGAAGACTATGCAGTAACTTTAAAAGGACAAAGATAAATAATATGACTCTAAAATCCAGTTCCCATCCTAGAAAGAAGCTCATCATCTTCACTACTCTTACATGGCTCTTTTACGAAGTTGATTACATGGCCTAGGGATTGTTACTAAATTATTGAAACATAGCCAACATTGTTAATTATTTCATGATGTGCACATAAATGTACTTATAGTTGATTTTTTACAGCTCACGTAAGTTTAACAGAAACAGCTTTTCCATTCTTTAGAAATTGTTTATTGAGCATTTGAAATAAAATTGTACATCTAATTCTCATTTTTACTCTTTCATTGTTTCTTCTATAACATTTGCTTTACTGCAGCATTAAAATGGTAAGAATACAAATTAAATAAAACCAAATATTTCTGGTATAAAATTAGTAACAGTGTACATTATTATGTACAGCAACTATTCTGACTTTTAGGAAGTCAGATTACAAAAAACAAACAAACAAACAAAGCTACAGGGAAGTTGAAAACGAATGCTTTGTAATTATTTTAGAAGAGGCATTCAATTGTATTTTTTCTGACATGCCTGTAGAGTTTTAAATCATTGTAAAAAATGGGTGTCTTGTATGGATTAGCTTAGATGATCTTAAATATATTCAGAGCTGAATATATGTATTCCTGGAAATCATGTTTTATCTCCTTTAAAAAAACCAGTTTCCATGTCTTTTGAATTAAAATGTAGATAGACGTACCTTTCATTTGCTTTTCTAGTGCATGTGTGCTTGTAGGTACATGCAGATATTTTTATGTGTGTGGGTCTGATTTTAAAAAGTTATATTCAGAAAACAGGATCATATTTGCATTCAGTCTTATTTTGAAACTGATTCTAAGTTATTTGCTTCTAACTTACATCAGCGTAAGAATAGGATCAGATTCTCCTTTGTTGCAATGTGAATAATGTAAACAAATTTTTGATGAAATAGGATACGAATTAGCATTTGTTAAAGATGTATCAGTTTAATTTCTCATCTTGTAATTATATAACTCTAATACATAAGAAAAATTTGATATGAAAGTGTGCTTTTTTTCTGGTGTATTTGGACCCTTACATTGTAGCAATTTTTGGTGGTGCTTCATATATCCCATGGACGCTTCTTGTTTATGTGTGTCCTCAGGTACAATACTGGAAATGATCACAGACTGTGTAAAAGGAAGTAATTCAGCAACTTCAGCAACTAACGCTGCATAAAACTGAGCCAACCTTAATTAGCACACTTTCATGGGAAAGTTTCAGCACAGTGCTTTTACAGAACTTGTTTTTGTTCTTGAGATTTTATCGTCTGACATCAAGTTTACCTGATTATACTATATCCACTGTGGGAAAACCAGCATAGAGGCTGCTGAGTTTTTCCCTTTCATGCTTTTATTTTAAGATGCCAGTGGGACCTAATGAAAAAAACTTAATTAACAACTGAACAGTTTTAATGCAAATACTGAAATTCTCTGAAGTTTGGTTGTGAAATTTTTTAAAATCCTTAGAGGGAAAGGGAATAAACAATCCATTTTATGGAGGTAAATATACTGAGTCATTCCTCTAGTGAATGGCCATGCCAACCGGTGGCAGAATAGGCAGATACTGAATGGCCACATCTCCTGTGGAGTGTCTGCTCTTTTGTAGAGCAGAAAGCAGTTCGTTTGTATAAGATATCCTACTATAGTGTCTGCACAGCTGGAATGGGAATCTTTCAGTCAATGATGTTGGTTTCTGGGCAGGGGTCACTTTATGCTGAGGGATTTAGCAAACTGTTCAGCTATATGTGTTGCATTTCTAAAAGAACATGTGGGAGGATTTATAATCAGAAAGCTGTTGAAGGTTTGGGAGCTCTGTGTGTTTGCTTCAAAAATTCAAATCCCTTTAGAGCTTTTATAGGAGGAAAAAACTTTGGTTCAGCTGATCAGAAATCGATCTGAAAAAGCAAAATTATATTTAGGTCCTCTTTTTAAATGAAATGATCAGTTTAGTTTATTCAGAAAATTTACAGAAAGAAAGGGGAGTTAAGTATGTGCTGTTACACTTCTCCTTTGGATCATTTTTTGAATGTAAATTCTGTGTGTTTCTTACTCCACCATGTGGCACTGAGAATTTAATGCTGGAGAGCCACTGCCACGCAACTCATTTTGAGTACAACTAAAGATACTGTATTCAGACAAAACAATCTAAAAGCAACCGCACAGATAAATCAGTTCAGATTCCTCAAGGTGTAATGATGAAAAAAGCTGGAATGAGGTAAAGCCTAAAACAATATTCCAGAAGGAAAGATTATTTGTTTGTGTGCTTGATCTCGTGATCCCAACTGAAGTCTCTTTAATTTCTCTAAATTTACCAAGAAAATACAGGGAATGAAGACATCATCACAGGAATTTGCCAGTTGATGACTTTTTGTGAAGTACTCTAACTGACAGGAAGAAAATAAATCTGTACTGAAAATATTACATTTATATGACAAAATATTTTTCAGATAATTATTTGTAGCTTTGTTATTAAATAAATTCTGGTGGGAAAGAGAATCTCCACTTTGCACTTTTGTTCAGTGATTACATGGGGGGTTTTATATTATGGGATAGAAAATACACTTAATTCACTTCTCACCTGCATGTGACACAACACTTGTCTGTTGTTCCCCCATAGGCTTACGTAAAATGCAATGTGGAGAATAAATGAACAATATTGTGTTTCTGAGAAAAGCAAAAGTAACATACTTTGCCTTTTCAATAAACTCCTTGAATAATTTCAGTTCTGTAGTGATAAGCACAACACACCTAACTATTTTCTAAGTGAAGATGGTTATTAATCTGTTTTTAAAATATTGTTGTGCTATGTTCAAAACCAAAGTTAATGTGATGATATAATGGCAGAGTTGTTCAGTTGTGCAATGTGTTACTTGACAAGAATAATGCCATGCTTCATTGCCTTCAGACTAATATTTTGGGACAAAGAATTCACTGTTGTCTACTTAGTAAAATGTCTAATGTTAAAGGTATTTACACTTACTTTTCCTGTGCTGGAAATTGTGAGAATTATTTTGTTCAGCCATGTGTAGATCAGTGGTCAAAGAGGGAATAGCTGATAAGTGTTATTCAGAAGTGTAAGCTTACACTTTGTTATGTATTAAGTTTGAATATCTATGCAGATTTCTGTACTATACAGGTTCTCACACTCTACACATCCCTATAGCATCGGAACACTGCATTAACTGTGTTTTAACTGCACAAACTGCATTTTTCATGTCCAACTTACTCAATCTTGCCTTGTCAATCATGTTTCTATCCTCATGATTTGCTCTTCTCATTTGGATTCTTCAATTAATCTTTCTTGAAAAGTAGTGTCCAAAACTAAGTATGCTTTTCTTGTTGAGACTTACCTGTATGTCATTGTGCTGTATCATCATCTTCTATATGTATTATATGCTTTTCTTCTTTTTTTGCAAAGGTGTGACATCATTGGCACACATTCTTTTTGTGCTTTTAAAGATGGGTACTTCAAACTTCATTTTTCTAATCTTGTGGTACTTTGTTTATCCTTTCAGAGTTTTCTAAGGTAACTGCTAATAGTTCTGAAATTGTTTCAGAAATGTTTTTTATGTCTGCTAAAATCATGATCTTTCAATTTATAAAGATCAACTAACCAGAATATTCTCTAAATGTTTTATTTTCACCATACACTAGGCTGAGATCTGACTCCTTAGGCATTGATAGCAATCACAAAAATAAACAAAAATTAGGTTAAACTGAGCACCAGTCTTGAGAGCTGTTAAGCTGGCTAAGTAGTATTTAGAGAAATACAAATCAGAAAACCTAATACACCAAGAAAAGCTGGCAAGCTGTTCTCTGCAACTCAAGAAAGCCAAAACTGCAAATTCATATCCGGGCAATTTTGGTGTAAGAGTTATGTGAAGGACTCATTAATTACAAAGGTAATCTAATATAATTCAAGTTCATAATGGATTAGTATACAAAAAAGCAGAGAACAAATAGAAGTGCACTGTTTTGCCTGAATCCTGTCATACTGTCATCATCTTCCTGTGCCACTGTAGAACTGATAGGGTTGCTGTCAAGTCCCGGCCTTCTTATGCAGATGATCTTGATGAAATCCATAGTAGAAAAGTGGTATTCTAGGCTAAATTTAAATCTTGTTTTCCTAGAACACACAGTGGAAGAAACTCAAGGTAATGTAATTGCCCTTACCTTCATATCCACCACTCACTGCTGAAAGAATTACTACTCTGGCTGTGTAATTTTCAGTTCTTGAGAATTAAACAGTATTCAATTGCCCAATACTAGTATTGCCTGATGTATTTTGTTGGAGGATGTGGAACATGGACAGATGAACGTGCATGTAGTGGAGGATAGTATAACTGCTTAGTTTATTTTGTATAGCGTGTATTGCATAGCATGTTCTGCTTAAAAATGTCTATGAGAAGGGAGCAGCATATTTATTTTCTGGTGTCCTCCAAATTAGGGGGAAAACCTTCTATCTGAGAACAAAGATGCTGAGCTGGGAGCAGCTTCTGGGAACCCAGTGGGACAGAAAAGGACGTTGCCCCTGGGCTGGGGTGTGCAGCCTCCCACTGCGGGAGCACCGGTGAGAGCAGGAGACAGTGCCACAGCCAGCCCTCAGGGTTACTTACATCTACCTACCATAGATTTTGACAATTGCTCAGGATGCTGCTGAAAGTGATGAGGCAGGAAAGAAATCTTGTGAGGAAAGGACCAACCCTGCAAGGTCAGAGAGAGGTCTTTCAGTTTACCACGTATAACCCAAGAGATCAAGTGTCCTCGCTTTAGGAACTACCTGTGTCTAATGTATCACCCTGCGTTTCCATAAATCTTCGCTTTAGAATGGAAAGCCTTTCGATGTCTTTCATTAAGCTTCCTATGGAGAAAATAGGACACGTTTCTCCTTGAGGATTTGGCCATTTTTTGTCACAGAATGAAGATAACCTTTTTGTACAGGAACATAATTTAGTGAATCATTTTTCTGCAGTGGACTTTAAGGAGAAAGAGAAATCAGAAGAAAAGAAAGGAAGTGTGGTTAATTCTAGCAACTTTATTTTAACCCAATGCCTTTGCTGTAGCAGTGTTTAATGAACTATAATTCATTATATTTAGTGTATATTTTGTGGAATCTTATAAATCAAATTGAGACTAGTAAATTGTCCACTCTCGTTAAAGTGCATGCCCATAGGAAATGTTTCACCTATTCGTTGCTTATTCTAAATTCAAGTGACATCAGGGTTCCCTGTCCCATCTTGGAACATGTTAATATATGTATCACTTGTATCTTTTGTCTTTTGGATTTATGCAGCTTTTGAGAACTTATCAATTTGCTGATCTTGGCAGTATAGTCAATATGGACTGCAAAATAATTCCTCCCTGTGTTATGAATTTCTGGCAACTAATATACAATACAATACAATGAGGTCAGGCAACATGAAATGAAGATGTCTTGGAGGATAATGAGTACTATAATACACATCTGTCACCTTGCCCCATTCCTGAAGAAACAGAACCAACAGAATCTTCTTCCTTTTTAAGGAGCAGGCAAGAGAGACGAGAGGTTTCCCCCAGTTCTGGGGTGGAAAATGGTATTCCTGACCTGCCATGAGAAAGCAGTTTCACCAGTGTGTTTTCCAGAATGTCTTTCAAACTTTTTTCAACGTGCTGATAGTACATCAACTGGGACTGTTAGCTGTTTCTGTAGTGTAGTCTTTTCAGCATTACTTATACTAAAATCTGTGTTTGCACATTAGATGTACAACCCATCTAATCTTGTCTTTTCAGCCATTATTCCACAATATTAGTTCTATGTATATTACGGGTTTGTATTTTTATCCTTTGTTTATAAATAAATTACTTCTTTTTCATTAAATACATAAGGTTGGGGATTTGGCTTCTTGGGTGTTTTCCAAATTACTTTGTATTATTATGATTTTGCTGATTGTTGCTGATTGGCATTTCTTTGTTTTTTGTAAACATGATGACTTATTTTCTAATTATGTTAGCAGGTATTGACGGGAAGTGAAATATAATCAAGCCTTCTAGTTCAAATTTCTGTTGCAAATAATGTTACAGAGTTTGTTTCTATGCCCTGTTACCTTTTTTCCTAAATGCTGTTCTTGAAGCATGAGATAGCAGCTAGGTTTGTGACAATTTTCAAATGAGACAAATAGTCCTGTTGGTTCCTTTGGCTTTCCTTTCTCTGCTTCAAGATAGGAAAGGTTTTTCCACGAACTAGCTACACTGCCAATTCTCTGCTTTTTGCTGCCAATATAGCAAGACTCTCTGCATTTCATGGTTCATTTTTTTAATGTTAAGACTAGTAGTCGAGAGAAATCATGTGTTACGTGCCCTTGGGACTGAAATCCTTTTGCTGTAGAAGTGGTCCTCATGAGAATAGGCATAATCAGTGCCTTTGGTCTCATAAATATAATTAGTTTTACACAGATTTTTATTTTATTTTTTTTATATATATATATTGCAAATTAATAAACTTCCTGAAAAAAATGCCAGTGATGGAAAATGAGAATCCTTAACCTGTAGGACAGAATAATTTAATATTTATTAGTTACATACACTACATTATATTGTGATATTCTAGAAATTAAATGAAGGCAGTTTTTCCTGCAAAGCTTTTATACTTTACCACCTCCTCTGACATCAAAATACAGATTTAGAGAGAACAAACATATTAGAGGAAAGCTCTCCAGCAGAGCAATTTAAAAAAGTAAGATAGAACAATCTCCATGCAATGTCCCATAATACCTAATTGCTTAAACACTACTCTTATCTGTACTGTGCTGTTCTGACCTATTCAGATAAGAATTGTTCAATTATATGCTTTCCAGAGTGACTCTGAGGTTCAATAAAGTAAACTGGAATATACAACCAAAAATTGGTTAATTGATGCGGTGCAGAAGCAACAGTTGAAATACTGGATGCAATATAGTGCATTTTTCTAACATTCAGACTTGCTTCATCCTTGTATATACAGTTCTGACTTCCAAGACATCAAGAAATTATTTGGCTTCAGGAGCTAACTAATGCTGAGTCACCACCAACAATTTGGTCTGTGTGCTGCACAAACACAGAAGATAATCTTGTTCTGTTTCTAGTACACTTCAAGGGGGAATTTTTAAAATTAGACAAGGAGAAAAGAAATGCTTCAAAAGAAACTATTTAATAAACCTCTCCTTGTATTGCATTATCCTTTTAATTGACCGTCTTTGTTTTCTCAAAACTAAAATATCATATCTAGAAAAATTGCTCCAAATTCTACTGGCCATTCAGTAAATAGCCTTGACAAGGAGAATTCAAAATACTCACAATAAAAAATAGAAACTGTACAATTATGATAATTTTAAATGAAAAATTTAATCCAAATTGACAGCTTTCTGTCAGTCGTTTTGCTTTTACAAATGCTTTGCTTCAGAAAAATATTTTATTTCTCTAAATAATACTGGATTGTTTAGACTCTTAAATATGTTTTCTCAATTAAATTTAGTAAAGATTTAATAATTTTTGTATTTTTTTAGGTTTATCTTAAAATTTACTTTAATATATTTCCAATATGACTTGTGAAAAACTGCTTTCAATGTAGTATTGTTATATACAAGACATTATAATGTCATACAAGTCATTATAACCATGTAATACCCCTATAAAGTAGACAGCATATGGTGTACACAGCTTTGTACTTAATAATGTATGAAGATGTTATTAAAAATATCTATATATACATTTTTACTTATAATCCAACTTTAAAGAATCAAATTGTAATTTAAAACCCCCTTTTCTTCATTGCATAATTTTTATAGTCTTTTTTGAACTACATGTTTTTCACATTTTACAAGTTACTGTAGTGTAAGATAAATTAATGTGCATATATTTAAAGTTCTGGCTAGTCTTTAGTGTATCTGAGAAATGCTTGTATACCATAGAAAAAAAAGATTAAATCTAAAATCCCTTTTTCATGCAGGAACAATGGTCTTAAATACCTTTCCTGATGGAGGCATACCTTGTCTTTATTTCATAGGGTAATCGTTCTCAGTAGTACTTGTCTAGCAATTCTGCTAGTAACAGTTTCTTATTTTCTAACAATTTAAAAATAAAAATATGTGAATCGCTCTAAATTATGTTGTATCAATATACATTATGGGAAGTCTTTTCCATTACATCGTGCTAGCCAACACTGCTTAAGTTAATTGTTTTCTGTAAGGTTGATTTATGGTGAACCAGCAAGGCTGATATTTTTCTTGTGATGATTTGATTGCACACTGGTTTTGCAGAAAGACATAACCAGAAATCTGTGTTAGAAAATGGATTAAGTTAGTGTATTAATGAACTACATGTCATTATGCATTTACTATATCTACAGATACTGAACATAGATTCTGGACAGTAATATGCCACAAATTGTATATTGTTTTAGATACAACACAACTCTGTGAGATGAAGATGTTATACATAAAGGATACTTTGATCAGTTTTCTCTCAACTCACCGGACGATACTGTGGCAATAATAAGAAATAAGAATAGTGAAGCAAATCAATTTTCTATTTGTATTTTTCTTTTCTATGATTAATTTTTAATTTTATTCCCAATGATAATAGTTGCTTTCCTTCAGACAAAAGAAATCTTTTTTTTTTTTTTTACCTACAATTTAATCACAATTTCCTTAGCAAGATTGTCATTACTGTCACAATGTCAGAGTTATATATGTTTGAGCAGGAGAAGGTTTTATTATGAACAAGAGAAACTAAACTGAATAATTTACAGGGTGGTGAACAAGTAATTCTTTGAATAATGTCCTCTAATGATCCCCTATATAGTATAGTACTTCTGTTTAATATCTTTCAAAATCAACTGTTTCAAACAATATTAACAACATAAACATTTTCTTCAAACCCTGCTGATTACTGTCTTCATTTTTCAATAGAAAATACAATCTGAATTAACAAGCCATGAGATTAGTTTGGAAGAAATGAAGAAACGAAACCGGGGTAAAGACGCTGCCAAAAGAGTGCTTTCCCAAATTGATGTGGCACAGGTATGCCAGTTTTACTTCCTCCATCTTTCCTTCAGTCATGCAAACAGCATGAGTAATATTATTACTATAATATGAAATGTTCTTAAGGTATTTCTTCTGTTTTAGCTGCTCTTTTCTAGCCAGGAAATTAGAGTGCATAAAGCATAACATGCGTATCTTCTTACAGCTCATTTTTCTATTACAGCCTTCCTAGCTAGTTGGCAACAGTTCTAGGGTGTGCAGAACGGACGTAACCAACTGGTGGGGACACTATATAGGGGGTGTTCTGAATGTGCTGTGGCTGCAAGAAATAACACTACAGTGAGGCTTTTTGGTATATTTTTTGAGGTATTTAAAATATTTAGAGTTAAAAGTATTTTAAAATATTTGGAAATATTTGGTAGAACTGCATTTGAACAACAAATCTATGCTGAGCAGTGTATTGCAGTCATCAGTTTAAAATGTTAGCTAATGCATTATTTCATCTAGCTTAATAGACATAGAGAAACCTGTTTGAAACTGAAGACTTAAGTAATTAACACTTAGGAACAATACATATTTTTATCCATTAATCTGTGATGGATTTTTTACTGTTTTGCTGCTTTTGCTTTTGTTTTTGGCATTAGTGCCTAAGTTCCCCAAGCTGCAAAACAAATTGTCAAAATTCATTAGGAAAGACAAAGAATTTTGTTATTGTATTAACAGTAAACAAGGCCATCTTTTTCTTCATCTCTGTCAAATATTTCTAGGTATCTTAGATACAGTTTTGTATTTTATTATGGATAACATTAATGGCTTTTTAACAGTTAATTAATTTGCAATGAACAAGTTGAGGGTTTTTTTTTTTAATGTTTCCTCTTATCTACAGGACTAGCTTTTCTTCGTTGAGAATATTTATGTTTCCTTATTTTTCTGTCTTCCTTCACACTAACTCACCTTCTGATGGTCTCCATAGCAGCTGTGATGTTGCCCGTATTTCATCAGTGAAATACAGACATCAGATGACTTTGTATCTAAAAGTTTGTAAATTCAACAGCATGAGAGGGAGCACTACACTTTTTCTTTTCTTAATCCATCTTGGTGCAGATATTTTTTTTCTTCAAAAGGTTTGTCTCGAAGACCATATGCAGTTTGAGTTTTGACAAATTGGTGGGGTCATTTTGAGAGTCTGTTTTGCTTACACTAGATAAAATATGAAAAAAAAATAGCAAATTTACATGCATAATGTAAATATCAACTACCAAAAAGGGTAAAAACTGAACCCTTGGTTCCAAATATTTATGACAATGTTTGATTTTAGGCCAGTGAACTCTCTTGAATTCTTTTCCATCATTGTGCAGTACTTTGGTGGTAAATCACATTTCACAGGATTTGTCTTTACTTACTTTTTTTCTGAAGAGCAGGAGAAGGTTTTATTATGAACAAGAGAAACTGAACTGAATAATAGTGCTAAGTAGTATTTCTAATTTGACATATATTTATTCTAATATTAGTTCAATTATCTAGACAGAAAGTAAGCGATTATGGAAATAAGTAATTGCAATGAGATTGTGTAACAACTCATTTATCCTGACTTTTTGGATTCCTGTAGGTTGAGATTAAAGTTCTGATTTTTAAATTTAAGGGAAAAGGGAGAATTAGTAAAATAGAAATCTATTTCTGCCATAGTTATTTAAGACCTAGTTATTACTACGAGGCTAAGAATTGTTACATGAAAGTGAAATCTTGTCTAAGGAAGGGCTATTTTTGCAAATTCAATAGTAAATTCTTTGAGGGAAGAAATTATACAGCAGACAAATTACATTCTTGTTTCTTTATTACTTTCATCTGTCTTTTAAGGTAAACACACTTTTCAGAGTAAAAAGATACTCAGTTGATTCCCTTCCCTTGCCACATTACTAATTCCTAGTGACATTTTAACATTACTTAATGAAATAAAATATAAAAGAATGTCAGATCTCTGAAAGTATTTAATTACCTGTAGTTTTGCTTTTGAATAACTACAGATCCTTTGCTTCTAAAGAAGACATTATCCTCAAATCAAAAATGAATGATACTGACTTAGTTCTGGGCTTTCCTTTTCTCCCATCAGTTGTTGCTGTGCTCTTTATCTAGGCCAGCCAGGTTTGCCTACTGACCATGAAGTTTGAGTATTGCCATCAACTCAACTGTTGATGTGAAGTAAATTCAGCTGATTACACATTTTAATTATTTAAGAATTCTCATGTTACTTCTCACCAAAGATCCATTTAGCCCAATAGTAGCCAGAAGACAGTGATGAGTTACAGTAAGGTGAATATTATGTGATGCTTCCCCAGTGATTTGCAGCTGAGCAACTTCTGGGTCAGAGGTATTTAAAAGCTCATGTCTAAATGCTTTCTGAAGTCTTGTAATTGCTGGAATCCTCAACTTCATGTAACAGCTAGTTACACAATTTAACTGAATGCTATATAAAGCAGTCCTTCCTTTTGTTCATTTTGGTTTCCCTATGTAAGAGTTTAACTTGCTGTCACCTTATCCATGAATTTTGAGAAACAGTTAGCAATCATTTGCTAGTCAACTTCTTCCATACCACTAATGTTACTCCCCTTCAGTTGTCTATTTTCCAGACTGACTAGTACGTTAGATTGTACTGAGACCTTTAGATGTATAGCTTTGATTGTCCTGTCATTCTTCTCTACATATTTTCTGTTTGTATGCTTTTTGAGATGAGGTGATCAAAACAGCACACATTATTCAGGCACAATATAGCTTTATACAATGACTTTTATACTCTGGCAAGTATTTTCTTTTTTGTTCTCTATGTTCCTAATCATTCCAAATACCCACTTTGCTTGTTTGGCTGCTTTTAAGTATTGAGCTGATATTTTCTTAAAATTGTCAGAGATAAATATAAGTATATATTATAACTGTTAAAGTTATCTATTATAACTCAAGTGAGAGTGCTAATAGATAATTTAGATCCCACTTGTTGTATATCAAGTTTGGTGTTTCTTTTGTGATGTGCATTACTTAATTTTTAGATGAATTAAATATAATTTGCTTGGGGTTTTCCTACAAATCCTTGGTACTCTGCAATCCTTCAGTGACTCTTCACAGATGGCTTTAATTTTCTCTACCATAAATAGCATCATTCACTCTCTTTTCTAGATCATTTTTTATGTATTGACCAAGACAAATTGTAACAGATAGCGATGCGGCATTGCAAGCTTCCCACAGGACTTGATCTTCATCAAGTTGAAGTGTCACAATAAGATGAAAAACTAATTAAGTATGAATTTAGTGTATGCAAGCACACTGAAGAAAAATAAGACCACTTATTCTTACCCTTTTTTTCCTATTTTTATTCAGTTGTTCACTTATTTATCTAGGGAAAGAATTCCTTTCTTACTCCATTGGATCTCAATTTCATTAAGAGTATTTAATGAGGAAAGTTGTTGGAAGGAACTGCTGGAAATCTACACTGTTCTCTGTGTTACCCAGAATTGTCTTCTGCTCATGATTCCTGCCTCATTCTATTCCTTATTTTAGTCTTTCTCAAGTTTGTGTAGTACAGACAACACTGTATTGGTAAAAAGCGTCCAGGATTTGAAGATACAAAAATCAAAAGTGTGTTTGCAGATGCTGAGTTCCTATTTAATTACTAATCCATTTCTTAGTGACATTCTTTTTTTTTTTCAAACAGTAGAAAAACTTATTCTACTAGTACTTTGCTCTGTACTTCTAAAGAGAAGTTAGTTCTCATTTAAGTAGATAATTAAAATGCCCTTTCTTTGCTTTATTTTTAATTATTTCCCCTCCCCCTGAGGGAGGGATCATGTGAGCAAGCAATATAATTAATGGACAGAGATAACAAATTGTGAAAATTGTGAAATTAGAAGCCATACTTGTCACAGATTTTTCCGCCTTCAAATTACTTTGTTTTTACTCTAGGTTATGCTTTTTTAAATTGAAATAGAAATCAATTTTATACTCTAAATTTCGGGGTTTGTGCTAGACCTACTTACTGCCCAGCCACTTTATCTGGGTTTCTTTGAGGGACTAAAAGCCATTAAACCCCCATTCACTCCCCACCCCCCAATATTTTTAATATTGGAAAATATGAAAACTCTCCCTTTCTTCAGTTGAGTATATGGGCTCACTGGCTCTGCTGCATCCAGTGCCCTGGATGATACAAGAATTTTCTTCCTCCTGTGAAGACCAAGATTCTCTGCTGCTTGTATTTTCCCCAAAAGTTTTAAATTCTTTTAAAAAGAAACTGCTGATTGATAATGGATTCTAAGTATTTTGAAATGGATCTAAGACTTGGCTTCAGCGTTGATTTGATTTCACATTTACTACTCACCCATGCTTACTTTTCAGAAAAAGCTTCAGGATGTCTCCATGAAGTTTCGCTTGTTTCAGAAACCAGCCAACTTTGAACAACGCCTACAAGAATGTAAAAGAATTTTAGATGAAGTGAAATTGCAGGTGCCCCAGTTGGAGATGAAGAGTGTTGAGCAGGAAGTAGTACAAACACAGTTGGATCATTGCATGGTGAATATTTAAAGATTATGTCTTTCTATTTGTTTCCTGCCTGTTCTGCCTGTCAAATTTAAAGTATTTTCAATGACGATGTCCGTATTTCTTTGGAAGATATTAGAAAAGCTTCTGAGAAAGATTTAAGAGAAAAGTTACACAATGAAAGTTATAGGAACCTTTTTAGTTAAAGTTAGATTTTTTCCAAGGAGAGGAGGTTAGAGAGAAGGGGTTGATCCTCCTTGTCCTACTCTTGTTTGCAAATGAGGTTAGAAGGACATTGTACACTTAAAATTGTATTCAATTTCAAAGTTTCCCAGGATATAATAACATGGTGAAAGAGTTCTAACAGTCTTACAGTAACTTTTTCCTTTCTATATGCTAATTAAATGAGTGAAAATTTTTGAAAATATGTATTTATGTGGAGAAAGCTAAAAATTACAGAATGTTTTCCTGAATTCAGGATGAAAAACAAAGTATCAGTTAGTCACAAAATTGAAAAAAAAAAAATCAAAACATTCTAATTTCAGTGAAATTTCAGACAATGGTCATGCACTTTCACTATGTGAGAAAGACAGTCAGGATCCCATTCTAATTCCCCCTTCCCTTCTTGCATATGAGTTTATCTCCCTGGATTGACTCTACTTTCCACCAGATGCTATGCTCATGGAACTCCATGATGTAACGAAAAGAGATGTTGCAGTGTTCAAGTATATTCTAGCCAGGAAACACAAAACATAAAGGAAAAACATAGATTACAGCTTCCATGAGATGTCATGCTGTGACTTTCTTACAGTTCAGGAGCAAAAGGTGACCTGAATATGTCCTAAAGAATGTGAGGCAAATCTGGATGTATCCCTTTAATATCCCTGTAATCCTGTACCCCTTTATTGTTGAAGGAAAGTAAAAATAAAGATGAATACCTTGTGCTTGATGATAATAAAATGGGAATTTTAACAGCAAAAGTCAGGAAAATCAGCTCCTTGTCTTCAGCTGTTTTTTTCTGGAGCGATGGCATGCCTGAATTTTTTTTTTTTCCCCCTCAACCTCTTTCAGATCTAAATGTAAGAATTTAAATTAAAAAAAGCATGGAACAAGTCAATGTTATTTCTTTACATCTGGGGGATTTCTTAAATGCAGTTACCCTTAAATTCATATTCTTATCAGAATGACATGGTAATTAGAAGCCCTGTACTGAATTAAAGTATCTTGATTTGGCAGCTACCTTTTGCAGCCCTGTCATATTCTGTGGAAGACTTACAATGTTTTTAGAGCATCTTTATCTACAAAGAATCTCATAATGTTTCTGTTTAAAAAAATCTAGTTATAGTAACCCATCAGATGTTAGCCAATGTGCATCATACGACAGCTTCCTAATTTATTTTGCAGTTCTGGCTAAGTATACAGGACAGTAAGTTTATTTTCTAATACATGATGGCAAAATGCTGGAACACAGAATTAAGCTAGACCTCTCAACAATAAAGTTTCTCAACAGCTTCACGTTTGCCATTCTTCATGTACCTGTGTGGTAATGGACACTGTATCTCTGTGGAGTCTTTTTCCACTGTGGAGTTCAGTAGAATTTCCATGCCATAGCAGAATTTATTCTTAGATTAAAAAGAAAAATAAGGTCAACTTCTGCTCTACTTATGTGAATGTTAACTGGGCATTTATGTGACTGTTAAATGGCTAGAGTTACCAAGTCATACATTTAGATGATGATACCAACTTTCTGTATATAGAAAGAACAAACGCTTGCGTTTTTCTTAGGATCACTCATTTGAATTAGGGAAATGTATTGTGTTTATAGATTGCTTGCATGCCATCGCTTACTGAACAGCTGTTTATGCCTTATTATTTGGTTAGTCATTGAAATAGTGCAAGCAAATGCAGTGAATTATATAATATATTTTGGCTTAACCTCATTACAATATTTTTTCACGTAATTTTTTTAATTATTTAATTTTTTGAACAGTATTACACTTAGTAAATGTAGGGAAATCCTCTATCCTAGCAGTCTCTTGATTTAGTAGTATGAAAAACTGACAGATTTTTAAAATAATTTAGTGGCTATTTGTAGTTTAAATACATCCGACAAGCTATATGAGTTCACAGAAGACATCTGTTGTTGGTTTAAATACTGCATTATCTAAATCAGTTTGAAAACAACCTTTGTCATATCTTAAAAGAATTGGTGATGGCATGTACTTTCTTATCTCTAGCATTTCTACCATTGGTTTTGGTGACAAGTTTTTGAAGCCAATATTAGTAAAGATAGGCTGTTCTGAATCTCTTAATTTGAATTCTGATTTAGAAACTGATGGATTTTTCTCATAAACTTTTTTTTTTTTTAATACACACGCTCAGGGTGAGTTTTCTCTATCCTTAGGTCACATACAATGGTACCTCTCAACACCTTTAGCTTTCAAAAGGGAGTGGATGGTGCTCAGAGTCATGCATGATGGTGTTTTTATACAGCAAACAATGCAAAGACTTCTAGTGGGTCTTTATAATACCTTCAATAGTCTTTTCTGCTTTACTTATTTTAATGGTGGTATTTCTCTTTCATATTTCTATTTTATTAGAAATTATATAAAAGCCTGAGTGAGGTGAAGTCTGAAGTGGAAACAGTGATAAAAACTGGGAGGCAGATTGTTCAAAAGCAGCAGACAGAGAACCCAAAAGAACTGGATGAAAGGCTTACAGCTTTGAAGTTGCAATATAATGAATTGGGTGCAAAGGTAAGCTCTCTGTTTTTAATACAAAACTATGGCCTCTTTTTAACTGGCAAAGTGAAGAGTAATCTTGGCATGGTAATTAAATGGGATTTTTCCTTTTATGGATAGTTCCTTTCAAGGCTCTCACATTTTCTTAACAGTGTGACAGAAAGAATGGAGGCAAAGGCAGTCATCAGGTTGGCTATTCAGTTGCTCTGATCAAAAAAAAAACCTACTAGAAAAATATTAAATTCCTTTCTTACAATTTAAAATTATACTTTCTTAATGTTTTGATTTTTTTTCCTACCAGTTCATTGTTTTTTAGGGGTCAGAGGGGGATGGTTTTTTTGTTTTAAAGACTCAAACAGTTACTTGTTTCAAAAAAAAACCACTTCGGGTCAGAAAAATACTTAGATTTTGTTTGTGATTTTTTCATGTTTTACTTAAAGAGCTACTTCATAAAAGAGAGGATTATACCTTTTCATTTCCTTCTGCCACTGACTGTAGAGATCTTTAAGTATATAATTTCCATTTGTTGCTGTTCAAAAATCTGTTGACCAAAAATTTTTGCTACTGCAGCTTTCCTCAGGAGGCGTTTGTGTACCACTCTGCTTTGCATCTTCTGCACTCTTGAGTTTAACTACACATGTGTTCAGTTGTTGTCATAACCGTTCCCTGGTTTAAATGTCATGTACAACCCCGACTTACCTTTTCACTGTATCTTAATATATAAGCCACATAGAATATTGTTTAGCTATGAGTATGTGGAATAACTGTCCCATTGTTATACATCTCAGATACCAGCAAACCCTTGTTTAGTATTTAGTCATTTGTCATCCTCTATTCCATAGGGATTATCAAATTTCTTCATGTTGGGCAAAAGTGAATCATCATCCTTTGAGGTCTCTAAGGAGGAATGTATTGCCTCGGAATACAACTTTTTTTTTTTTTAAAAATCTGATATTTATACACTATTTAGTTTGACCACTTAGTGAATGTCAGCATATAATTAGGAGGACTACGTGAATACTTTCCCAATAGTCTTTTATATAATCTCAGCTTCACCTACAGAAAAAAACAGTGTTCTCAAAATGTGGCAGACTTCTACCTTATGATGCCAATGATATTATTTATTTGTAATTAACCTTCTAGAATCAGTCCCTATTAATTTCCTGAGCACTGTCATTCCTTGTATAAAATTTCCACCTACACATCATCTATTTCTTTATCGATTCATATTTAGTTAAATACTGTTAGACTTTGCAACCGGACAATGTTTTTGTTTACTCAATTTTTCCTAAAAGTCAACTAAACAGGCAGTAGGAAAGACAGACTACTAACCAATATTAATAAGACTGTAATTGAAAAAAAAAAATCGTGTGTCAATCCCTAAAGGCTTTTTATTCTGGGTCTGCATTATCTATGGAGTGAGTTGCTTGCTCCTGATGTACAATCCTCTACAAGGACCTTTGAGCCTGAAGAGTAGTTATGGCTTTGTCCTAAAGAAGACTTCATGCAACTAATTCAATTAACAACTATCCTTCATTACTCTGTTTTCTTCCTCTTACCCTTATTAAAACTATCCACAGAATTTCTAAAAACTGTAGAATTAGAGTAAATTTGGTGCTGTAACTGGCTGAATGAAGATTGTGAATGACAGATATAGTTGTCTGTTTATTTCTAAAATTTATACACTTCAAATATATTAAATAGGACAGAATTAAAATTCTTTATTTTGTCAGATTATAAATTCTTGGAACTATAAATTATTACTAGCTAGGAAAATGAACCCATGGTAATACTGAGAGTCAGTATGTGGTTTAAACACGTAATGATAATCAAGCCCCACTGTCTATACAGTGCGATAAAACAATAAGAGAAATGTTACTTTTGACAGAGATAATACTCATTTGGGAACCTGAATTAAGAGAGTTCTCTCTTTTGCTAGAAAATAAAGGTATTAAGAGACATCAACATTTTGAGTGTCAAGAAAACTGAAGAGTCTGCTTCATTAAGGTGTGGATAACTATCATTTGAGAATAGATAATACATTTGGTTTCTCCGTTATTTTAGAAAGGACTTTATTCCTATATTATGTTTAACGTAACAGCAGACAGGTGCCATTGTAATAGGAAACCTCTCTTAACTAATGAAGGGTTAAAAATGTGCCATTAGTGATCTGAAGTGAGCCATATTGCAAATTAATGGGTCGCAAAAATCTGCAGTGCTGTGTTTAACTTTGTTGTCCTAGATGTAATTTCTCACGTTTACTTTTATATAGCATGGTAGTTAACAGTTTTAGAGAGAGTCACAAAAGCCCAGAGATACAGAACTAATAGAATCAGTTGCCCATTATCAGCCCATTATCGAGTCAAAGTCTGTCTTTTTAAGAAAAAACTGATAATAGTTATAACTAATAGTAAGTCTCAGGACTGAAATGTATAATCCTAGTGAAAAACACATCTTTAAGTGTAGACTCGCTCAAGTCTACACTTAAAGTCTTACACTTATGTACTGCTTCAGGAGGAGCCCCATATTTAAAACAGTCCTTAAGCACATTTTGAAGGGTGTGGAATGGTTTAATTTAAACATGTGCTGAAGTGTTGTGGACAGGGAAATTATGATAATTTCTAATAATTTTGTACAATTTTGTTTTCTATATATTTTAGGTATCATAACCTGAGACACTGTGAACCTAGGAATTTTTTCTCTTAAGAAGAATAGGAAGGTGTGGGGTTTTTTTTTGTTTGTTCCTTTTGTTTTTAGCATATACACATATGGATACAAATACCTGTGAATAGTCCTAATTGCTGAGGTAGTATCAGACCTGAAACCTCTCTCTGATGTAGGAATGAATTTTGTCTGTTCAGAACATCAAGTTTCACCTCCCATTTTTCACCAAATATGCTTTAAAAGCATGATCGATAATTTTGAACCTTCAGTAGTGGCCACAGTGTTAATAGGTTTGAGATGAATTTGCCAGAAAGCAAAATGTCATTTGACTATCATGGTGTAGTGGTTGCATTTATGATAAATATACGATGCCTGTGCTTACTTATGCATTCACTTGCCCTTATTCTCCCTGTCTGTGACATGGGCACATATACATATATATACATGCAAACAACTGTATTACAGGCTTAGGTAGTTTGTTAGTTGTGAGCAGCTGTGAGGTAGGGTCTGTGGCATACTTGATGCAAATCTCTCTGTGGAAATTCATCAGAACAGGGAGCTGGACTCCTTAAAAGAAAGTGGCAGTAATAATGTTTTTGCTGCTTTCCTAAGGGCATTGCATGCAGTAGGGGCTATTACTTACAAGGTCAGGTCTTTCCTCACAATCCCACTGCTGCACAGGAGTTTTTGGCTGTAAGACTAATAGGCTGTAAAATACCTTTCTTTTGCTTTAAATACGTGCTTTTCTCATTTTACTTTTGTTTATTACATCCAAGAATTTTGCGAGTAAACTACTTAACATAGCTAAAATAGCTTTAAAATATAGAGAAAATTTATGGAGCTAGTACGTTTGGTATCACTTTACCACAGAATCACAGAAACATTAAGGTTGGATATAATAACAGAAGGCCTTTAGAGGGCACTGTTTCCTATTTTTCTTTAGAAATACATCGTTACATTTGAAGTACAAACAGAAACTGATTAATCAGTAACCTCTGGATATATACAATGTATATGGAAATAGTGTAGTATTATTGGTATATACAGAATTTAGAGACGTATACAGCAATATAAATGTTCTTTCTGTGTCTGGGCATGTATCAGTAACTTCATTTTATGGTATACTGGGTATGTAGAATTCTTACACAGCCAATCACACTTAAGGTAGTGCACTTTGCATTGTACTGCTGTATTCACAATAACCATTAATACTCATCAGAAGAAGAGGTGAAAAACATGTGTGAATTCCTGGCTCCATCTGTGAACGGAGCTCTAAAAAGCTGAGTTTTATGGTCCTTCCCGGGGACTTACCTCTTGGCCTGACCGTAAGTTCTGAGGTCTCATTTAATAAATTGGGCATACAAGAAAGCACATAAAGCATATTCAGTGAAGAAGAAATGTTCTGAGATTTTAGTAGTGAGCCTCTACAGAGTGGTAATATACGATCAGGGACATTTTATTGCTTATTCCCTGGGCAAATCTGATCTGTTTACTCAGGGATAGGAAAAGCCATGTACCTAACCTTGTAACATCCTGTTACATTTTAAAACCTCAAACTCTCCTTGGCAGTAGAGCTAGGAATCAATATGATCATTGTGCCACTACTTGTACACAAACAGTGTCAAAGCCCAAAATAGTTTTAGTAGATACTGCTACCAGTTTTGGATACCTGACATTACTCTAAACAATTTTTTTTTCATTTAAAAATACTTAAATAAAAATCAGTGGCTACATTCTCACTTGATTACTAATTGACATGCAAGGTAATTGGTATTTTCTTTTAAATATTAGTGACCTACTGAACACTTTTAATCCAGTGTCTTTGATCGGGCTTTTTTAAACCTCAGCACAGCATAATTTATTAATTTGCATTTTCTAACTACTAGTCACCTAATGTCTATTGTGGTGTAGGTTCCTGTCTGAAATCTCTTCATTTACTCTTCTGCCTTCTCTACTAAGTATGTGGAACCTTCTCTCTCTCTCCCTGAATATGGTCAGGGGCTTGCAGGGAAGATCGTATTTCCCCTGTTCCTCCAGGTTACACCAAAATGCAGTGTAATACAGTCAAGACAACACAAATACTCGGACCTCCTTCCAGGTGCCATGTAATACACTTAAAAGAAGATAACAAATAAAACAGAGATTGTCCATAGTACTTCATATTCAAGGCTAACTGAAAAGCTGTGAGGGTGAAGAGGTAAATAAGGGGAGCTAGAAGACTGGAAGCTAGTGGTGGAGCGTAAGGATGGTCTGAAAGGTCAGAAGGTGTGAAGAAAGCGCAAAGGTGCTACAGATAAGTCTGTGGTGAAGGCTCCCATCTAAGAGACTGGGAATCAGTTCCATAGGATGCGGTCTGGGACTTGATTTGGGTGAGAGGTTTCAGGGAAATGTGAACAAAGGTTGGTGCTCTAAGGAAACTAGAAGTGAGAAAGCAGACTCTGGATATGGAGGAAGAATTTGAAAGAGGACTCTGATGGAAGATAGAGGACTGGAAAAGAAGCTTGGGATAACATTCCACAAACTGCACTTCCTTTAAAAATTCTGTAATGTAGCCTACTGTACACACTTCTAGCCTACACACTAGCCTACTGTAAACACTTCTGAAACTCTCTAGAAAATGTGTGTTTCAACTTTCTTTTGCTGATTTATTTAGAACAGAGATGCCTAATCTTAGTCAGTGCCAAACAGAATTGCATGAGGACGCTTGAGGACACCTTGGTTTTCCCCCTCAGTATGAGAGAAAGTAAAATCATATTATAACCAAAATACGTGTGTTTCTATTGCATGTGTCTGACTGCATGCTGGGAACAACGTGTGTCACACTAAAGAGGCAGACACTTTTTTTAATTGGGGGGGGGGGGCAAGAGAGCTTAGTAAAGAATGCATCAAATAATGTAATGTAAGTCTGTGAGTTGTTCTGCAGTGACCCAAATAAATGTTATTGAACCATGGAGAGGATTTACTAATGATACACATTTCTGCTGATTTTTAATTTATTTTTCAGTTTGCTTTGAAAAAAGAAAAAAATTACAAATTCCTATGCAAAATCCCTACATTTAAAGAATGTTAGACAGACAACAAAATAATATGCTGCAAAATTAAAAACTTAGTTAACTGTGCTGCCTTAGTTTGACATCATTCAGTGACTTTTGTGTTTCAAGATTTTGGGGTTTCTTTGGCAGAGAATTTTTTCCTTCTAGGTAGTGTAGCTATATAGAAAAAACCTTGAGGATTCAATATCACTATATGGCCATCTATATGAAAATATACTCTTTGAAGGGTTTTGACATCTATTTTGTATCTCAAGGAAAGCCTGTTAATTCAGTTGTTCCAAATTAATTTGCTATGCATGACTTCAAAACGGAGGAGGAGGTTTGCAGAGGTCTGCTGCTAGTTCAAACTCAATGTGTCTTTATGCACAGATTTTCTTGTAGGTGTTTGCATTCTAGCAGCAAAATTACAGATATTGAGAGAACTAAGGCAAGACATAACTATATTAGAAGTGCAACTTGGCTTGTGAAATTGCAAATTAAGCTTTTATAGAAAAGTGACTTATAGAAAATGTTATATAAAAATCATTAAACCTGTTTGACTGAAGAGTTAAGAAACACATATTTTCTTTCTGCAGGTGACAGAAAAAAAGCAAGAGTTAGAGAAATGCTTGAAATTGTCCCGGAAGCTGCGAAAAGAAATTAATGCTATGACAGAATGGCTTGCAGCGACAGATGCAGAATTGACAAAGAGATCAGCTGTGCAGGGGATGCCTAGCAATTTGGATGCTGAAATTGCCTGGGGCAAGGTAACAATGTAACACACACTGTACCTTTATATATTTCAATTTACGCATATTACAGAAGGATAGATTTCTTTCTTGATAAAAAGAATAAAAATTCTGGTGTTGTAATTAGTGGAACTTTGTCAACTGTTATGGTATTATCTCACCCTAACGTTAATGCTCAGAGAAGTTTAAACAATCTTGTCTCCGTATAGATCAATACCACAATTCACCTTCATATTGCAATAATCTTCACTGAGATTAATTTAAAGTTAGAATTTCATTTTTTCAGAGTACTATAAATTATCCATTCAGTATCCATGTAAATAGAGATCCCTGTAAACAGAGATCCCTTTCTCTCTCATCCCATTCTATTCATTATTAGAAAAGTATTAAACAGTAAAACAGCTCCAGTGGGTGAAAGATTAAGGATGTCAGAACACTATATATTCCACATGTTCAGATAGCAGCCAAGAGGTGGGATATTTGTTTTCTTACCCTTTTTGGTTTGTAGCTCATTTGTTTTCATTCTGGGGCCTTCTTACTTCCATGAGACTTCATCTTGAATTCATTTTAGGTTAAAACTCAAAGCCTAAAATGAAACTTTCCTCAAAATTACTATGTGTGTCACAGTTTAGATAAACTTCTTACAGAATCACTGAGGAATGCAAGAGTTCTACATCAAACTGCATATCTCTGTGTAATGTTAAGACTTAGCACAGTATTATTCAACACTAGCTAATCTAGTTTATATTCTGCATGTGTAATAAAAATCCAATCTAACTCAAAACATAAGCAAACCAAGTCATTGTTGTACACACATATTAAAATCTGTGCTTTAGAGGAAACTATGCTCAAAATTATCCAAAGTTTCAAAATTTCAAATAATTATGTGCAGCCAGCAGCATTTTGGATAATTGTTCCTATATAATTTCAAAACAAAACAACAAAAACCCCCTTAAACTGTATTGTTTATTTGTGCAAAAATTTACCACTTCTGCTTTGTTTAATAGGAAGAATCCTTTAAACATTTTACCAGTTTCACCATGCATTATAGAAATAGTCATGAATAATACACAGGCAACCTTACTAATTTTTTAAAGGCTGTGCAGATTAAAGGCACTGAAGTATAATTTGGTTTGATAAAATGTCTTTAGCCTTGAAATGTGCTGGTGATTTGCAAACTAATAACAATAAAAAGAAAGTCTACAAGTCTTTTGTGAGGTTTGGAATTGGGTTTTTTTTGGTCATCAGTCTCTAAGAATGACAATATTTTAAAAGTAGTATCCAAAAATATATAAAGATCAACTATTTCTGTTATTATCTCACAATTATTGCTTTGACTATTGCTGCTTTGACTTTCAAATCAAAACCTCGATCCCCAAAAAACCCATTGCTGCTTGATGTTCTCTCATTTTCACTTTCTGCTTTTCCTACAGTAAAGTCTGTGCAGTTCCTCTTGTTACTTTTGATTGGTATTGTGATCTTAACACCCATAACAAAGGATAAGTGTTAAATTTTTAAGAGATGGGTAAGACAATCGTATGGTTTTAATGCCCAAAACTAACCTGTCAGTTACTCAGTCCATTTACCCAGTCATGAAAACAAGAGTCATCTTTGGTGGTGTTAAACTTCACGGTACAGTCCTACTGAAACAGAAATGTACACTGTATGTTCCTGCACACGTGTTGAGGAAAGTTAATCCAGATGTATATAGTTTCACAGCAGCTTAAATAGAAAGATTTGTCCTTAATATCATTTAACTGTTAGATGTGAACCTTAATGCTTCAGAAGCTGCATAATTAGAACCTAAAGCCTGATGATCAATGCAGTTACACAGTGGGAAGTCCTTGTTATGTCTCACACTTGCTACAACAACTACAACATATTTTAATCTTATGACAATCAAAAAAGTTAACAAGTGGTAATTAAAATAAGAAGTATTAACATGAAAAATATACCAAACAGGGGAACCACTCGCTCTACTAATCTCAGAGAACTCAACTGACTATTGTGAATTTTCACAAGGAATTGACACATAAAGGGTTGAAGGAAAAACTGGTAAAAAGCATATTTTGGCTTCACATCCTGCCCAAAGCCTTCACTGCAGTCTAACCTCATATAATACCTCAGCTCTTCGCCTTCAGTCAGTTCATCACTAAAATAAGAATAAACGAACAACTTTGGATGAGAGCAGCCGCCTCTTGTTGAAGTATATACATACTGAGTGAGTGGCTTTCAGAATTCCTTTATTAAGATTCTCTTTAGGAAATATAAACCAATATTGACATAAATATAAGCAGACTTTTAATTCTGAGCAATCCAACAGACAGTGTAGGTGGTAGATCCTGGCCTTTCAAATGTAAGTATTTGCAGAAATTATGTGATGTGAGTATACTTTTTCCCAAAGAATCTGCTCCCACTGAGAGGCAGGAATTGCTGCATGTTATCCTGGACACTTTAAAATTCTTGTGAGGACTTCATAAATAAGTATGAAACTGATACTCCTATGTGAATTTCAATGAGGCATCATACAAAATCTTACATCAATAATTCAGTCCCCAGAACCAGGGCCTCACAGTATCTGATTAATGTCGCAGCTTTGGGCTTTGGACTTCCTGGGTAAGTGGGCTGCCAAAGACAGTAACCGATCTAATGAAATGCACTGGGAGATGAATTAGGCCCGGCGGATTGCCATTGTGAGGAAAGTCTGCAGAAAAACTAAGGTGGAAAATGGAGGGAGAGAGAAGAGAACTCAATAGTGTGGATGAACTGAAAATTGGATGTGTGTTGCTGTCGATATAGCTAAGCAGAGAATTCATAATCTTTTTTTCTTTACAGCACAAGGAAGCAGTTATATTTATTACTGCACTTATTTCTAATTCATTTTCAGTACCCAAGACTTCTTAAAAGTGAAAGGAACTCAGAGGGTTTCAGAGATAATTATAGAGGCTAGAATAAAAAAATCATACATGCGAACATTATCTCCAAGGTATAAACACCTAGAAATAACAAGGAATGTCCATCTGGAGTACGAAATGACGTTAATGAAACAAAGCATTAATCTGGACATGAAGGGAAGTGTGTTATTTGTTCATGTCTAGAGTTTTTCTAAGGATGGAACAAAAGTTTGGCTGAGTTATGTGAAATGAGATGGGCAATATACTGAAGACTGTAAAGCCTGCCTTTTTACTCAGTAGAGACAAGCTAAACCTTTCCATTTTAATTCAGTTCTGTTATAATAGATAAGAAAAATGACATGTTGGTGGAAAGATAGTGATGAAACATTGCATATTAGAAATCCGTTTATAATTGGAAGTCTGATATAGTGAACATATTTGTCACTGAAGACATTAACCATTGTGGGGTTTATTTGTCTTTTAATCAGGAACTGGCCTGATAAGAATTAGATTGCCAGGAAACCATGTTCTCAAAAAGGAAATGGCAGATGGTATTACCAGGAAAAGTCTTGTATCACTCCCTACTATCAGCAGTATGAGTCTGCCAGTGCTTTAATGTTATATTTTAGCACAGTGTATAATACCAGTGAGTATAAAGTTGACTTGAAGTACTTAGAATTACATAAGCAACATATTTCCTGTCAGTAAAATCAGTAAAAGAAAATGATCTGAAAATTGTGTCAACTGATTCATAGTCAGTGGCCAGAACGCAATAAAATGAAAGATGTGCTGTGAATAAACAAATAAATATGTATAATCAGCCACTGACTATACAGAAGGCCATAATTTCAGCTTCTGATTAATTCTGTAATGCCACCTGTGAGAGCTGAGCCACCTAACTCATTTCTTTTGGAGAGGTTCAAATTGCACAGATTACTTCTCAGTAATCCACAGTGTACAGGCAATCTGGAGGCACATAGAACTTTTCTTCTGTCATTTGTTGGTGTTGAATTTTTTTATTCTACCTATGTTAATGACCAGCACAATGAAAATATTATCCTCTGTATTTAGTCACAACTCTGGTTTGTTTGAAAAAACATCAATAGTTCAATCTGATATGTGGTAGTTTTATCATTATAAAGTATAGCTCAGAAACCCTCTGCACCACATCCTTAGAAAAAGCCATTCCTATATAGCTTCTGCTTTCAGATGTCATTCTTTCCTAATTAGTGTTTGCTAGTGTGAAGGAGGTTATGATTTTCACTCCCTTATGAAACATTAAGTGGAAAAACCCTCAAAACCCACAACAAGAAACAGTAGTATTTGTTGGTAAACTGAAAGATAGAGTGTGCCACAGTACAGTGAGGTCAGAAGGCGAGCTGTGAATCCCACTCAGAGTGTACATGGCTACACAGGGAACTGCATTTATTTATACTAGCATGATACATCCTGTCATCCTATGGATCCATATGTAAAATAGGTAAAATACTATTGTATGCAACTATAAACCTCTTATGAATTCTCAGTAAAGCTTGCCCCCATGCCTTTCAATGCTGCAAAGCAATCTGCCTTCTGCCTGAGTTTCAAGCCATCCAAATTTGTTTTTCTTAAATAAAGCTTTTATTTTACACTACAACTTCTTTCCTGAGGTTTCGATGGTAGGGACTAGTATTGGGAAGCTCAGCTGGTCTTATCTCCTTCTCCCCCTCCTCCTTCTGGTGTTACTGGGATGGGATTTAGAAACTGGTTATCCTGAGGCATGCTTTGGATGCGGAGTTTTAACAGAGAAGAAGGATCTGTCTGATTGCTTTCATTTCCTGGGTGCTGGGAACCTAGATGCCAGTTCTTTTGGAAATGTTTGGATTCTGGGATTTCAGTGGTGACATGCTTTCCCAGTTTTGATTAAGGCATGCTACCAACATTTTTCTGAGAATCACAAGTGAGAAAAGAATATCGGTTCCTTTAAAAGCTAAGGAAAGATTCCATTCAGTGAAATATGAATGAATTTTTTGGGTCAAAAATTTTCCATTGTGGCATCCTGTACTAAATAGCCACAACTGGTACTTCAAAAAAGTGGAAGTACAAGAGTTTCTTCCAAGGAGACATTTCAGAATTCTGTCTAACAGAAATTAGAACAGCAATTTGAATGGAGAGGTTGACATCATCTTTAACTCTTGTATCTGCTAGTAGGTGTGATCCTACATGGAGGCATATGTAAAGAAGAGATGGCTATATATATATATATATCTCCTTAATATAATCTGTGTAATTTGTATACACATTTTAATGGAGCTGTCTTTCCTGAAAGCATTTATGGAACCTTTGTCTTCCAGCAGGTAATACACAGTTGAGTAAACTTTTGTTTTATAAATAAATATACTAGTCCTAAGGAAAAAAAAAGTTAGTTTAATAACTGCACTATAATGGCAAACGGCAGAGTTAATGTGATCTGTTTTAAAACACTGTTGAACGTTGCTGACAAATTTTCACAGCCACAATTGAATTCTAGGTGTTATGCTTAGTTCAATCTTTTGTCTACATATTTCTCTTTCCCCAAAATGCCGTGTGAGATTGCATCAGAAAATTAGCTTCTTCCCAACTTCTAACATGTCTATGTGTTTTATTTATGTTACATAGTTTCATCCTGATAAACACCCAGAATCAAAATGTGTAAATCGCCTAGTCCTTCTGGGAAGCATTTCACCACTTTGTTTGTTAATGTTTCATATTGTACCCATTGTGGTGGTGTTTGGGATTTAGTGGTTTGTTTTTTTAAGGCTTCTGGTGTTTGAAATGTCATTCTTCTTAAATTACAGAGCTAACAATTTTGAGTCTGTGGTTAAAAATCTATATCTTTCGTACATATTTTCAAATAAACTGAAGGGCTGAATTGCAATCTGATGTCAGGGCAACCAGAATGGGGTTTAAATCCAGCAAGGTTGTTTTTTTTTTTTTTCCCTTAATTTTGAAATATGCTTTTCTATTCCCCAAGAACATACAGGGAAAGGTGATGAGTGAAAGCCAATTCACTGAATATTGGAACTTGCTCTTCAATAATTAGCAGATTTTGAAAGCCACTCCCTGAATTTTAATGAAATAATCCTGGGATCATGACACTTTTTTTAATCTGTTTTATATAGTGTTGTTAAATTAATAGCAGTCCTTTTGTCTTGTTAGTACAGAAAAATTACCAATGCTATCTGTTTTATTGCAATGGATGAAGTATATGTGGATTGTGACTGCCAAGTAATATTGAAAAGAGAATTCTGAATAATATAATGAAGACATGTCGAATTAAAAAAAAAAATGTTATCAAAGTTTTGAAAGAACTGAATAAAAGTTGTTAGTTTACCTAGTACACATTATATCATACAGAGGAGATCCTAGCTGATAACACTGTGCAATCCTGCTGTCTTTACACACCCTGTTAGTTTTTGAACTGTATTCAGTGGGTCCAGGATTTTATACTTAAGAACTTTGAATAATAGAGATTTGAAGTATTGCAGAAGATGGCTTTTTTACTTTGGTGTTGTGTTGAAGGCATCAATGTTTTGGTTTTTTTAAGAAGGTGTGAGAAGTGTGATTTTTTACTTATCTCATTGGTTATTTATGTCCCTTAATTGCTAATACACAGGAGTGTTAATATTCATATTGCCCAGAGGTGCACCTAGTCTTTGGTTTACATTATTTCTTTACATTGAAAGAAACAACTCCCGGGATCAGGCAAAGTGCTGTTGCACTTTTTCTTACACATTGGGAATTGTACATCTGGCTTTTGGGTAGCAGTTTTATTTAATAGATATTTAATTATCTGATCCATCTGTTTTCATTTATAGTTGTGTTACAGAACATCTCAAAACACAAGGTCAAAAATAAGTAAAAAAAAAATGGAAAGAATGTAAAGAAGATACTTTGTAATGAATGCACCTGGTATTTAGACATATAAAAGATTAAAACCGTCTCCACTAACTTTCCACTAACTAGCAATAACGATTAACACAAGGACAAATCCTAGGAAAATAGAATAGAGTGCCAAAATAGTGTCCTAAAGTTAACCTTCCTCATTATAATCTCATTATACTGTGAAAACCACACCTCCTAGCTAGAAAATGCCCCCAACCCAAATAAGTCCCCTACTCTCTGGGCATGCATAGTGAATTAAAAGACCACTGTATCTTTAAGATGAAGTAAGAAAGGTACTAACCAATACTTAATTACAGGCTAGGACCAGTAGGCGTAACTAACTTTGTTAACTGCTTTAAATACCTGTCATGATTTTAACCTGGTGTGCATGCCAGGAGGAAAAATCCCCTATGCAGCCAGCGCTTCAATAAAACAATGTCGGCTTTCTAAACTATCATTTTGTTTGGAGAGTTTTCTTGGTTACAATTTTCGGTAACAGTTGGGTTTAATATTTATATATATAGCCCAAGACTGCTCTGAGTTTTCACACATGTAAAATACAAAGGAAACCACAATACATAGTAAATGTGCCTCAGAGATTCTTTTCCAAATGGAAGCATATTGTTTGGAAAAGGTAATAAAGCTGATCAAAACTTTCCATCCTGATTTGGAGGTAAATTTTATTGTGTGTCTTTTTTTTTTTTTATGATGACATTTTGTACCTCCTGTGAAACAAAATGGTATTAGAATAGGGCATGTTTTCCCTTTAGTCTGACTAGAACCTGCTGAAAATTGAAACTTTCAATTTCAAATTCTCTAATTCTGTAGTTTATAGTTAATAATTTGCATTAATCATGTCTTGATTCTATTACAAATCCTTTGTATTTGAGAAAATTGGTAGAATGTGGAAAACTTCTCATACTCACATGAAATGCAAGCGTAAAACCTTTTCTGTGAAATAACATTACAAAATTAGATGATTAATTCTGTTAAGCATAGGAAGTGAGCAGCTGCTTTAAGCATAACATGCCAAATAAGTTTGAGGTACTATTAAGATTGTATTGTACCAAAAAGTAATTTCTATACTGTCTATATTACAAATTGAAAATGTTACTGTACCTAACAACACATTATCAACAAAATCATACTGATGTGTGACTGTGAGAGGTGTGACAGCGTGGAGGTGATAAAGGTGCAGTTCTACTGCAGTAACAGTGTTGATCCTGAGATGGGAGAATTGTGATGGTGATTTGATTAGAAGTGATTCTTCTTTTAGTGTATTCAAGTTATCTGTGAGAAATCAATGTCTCTGGAGACAAGTGATTTTTACTTTTCTCCTTACTTCTGTTTGTGTTCGGTTTGGACCACTTCATTTCTAGTTGGAGCTTTATTTTATAAGCAGAGATCATACACGCCTGGATCATTGCTACCAAGTGCCAAGGAGCTCAGATAAATTTTTCTCATAAACCTGGTTATATGTGATATTAGGTGTAAGGAATTCATGGCTCTCTTTTAGTATTCAGCAAGATTGTTATGCTCTGCATTATGTCATCTCAGTATTTAGTATTAAATTCCTGCTTTTTTACATGTTGTCTAAATATGTTGGGGTTTGCTCCTTTTGTTAGACATCTTGCATGTTGCAACAAATATTAAGAAATGAATAATGAGTAAATTATGTGACCTTACATATCATTTAAATCTAATCGTATAAGGTAAGATAATAGTGGGAGGAGATGCTGGAAATCTGATCTTGTAGGACTGCATATGTATTTTAATCATTCAAGCTTAGAGGTGCTATGGATAATAGCTTATTTCGGTATTTTAGTTTATAGAATGAAATCCCAAATTAATTGAAAGAAAAGATGCATTTCTCCAGTTAGGAAACAAGAAATCTAACAGGGAGAAGAACATGGTTTCTACTGAAAAAGGTTGCATTGAAAAATATTAAAGGAATATTAAAGTATTTCATGAGATTATTTTCAGTGGAGTTCTCTAAGTCTTAAGATGTCATCATGATGCTTTATTATTGTCCCGTTTATTATGTAAGCTTTATGTGCTATTTGATAACTATGCAATTTTATTATGTGCAAAGTAACTTACAATATTTGTATTGAGTTATTTAAAAATGTGGATTCTTGTTTAATAATTAAGTATTAAAACAATATTTTGAACACTGGAATGAGAGATAAATCACACTTTTAAAAATTAAACTATTAGCAAAAAAGATTATGAGAATATGAAGAACATTTACAATTTTATTAGAGCTAAAGAGGAATAACTTACTTTTTATTTACTGCTCTTCACAGAACACTTTCCCCTCCTATAGGAAGCAAGAGTGTGTGTTCTAGTATGAACTTACTGGCTGTTTTCATATTTGATGTTCTTAGTGTGGAGAATTTTTAATTTCCTGAACTTTTATTTTTTATTCTGCTCATGTAGGCAACACGGAAGGAGATTGAGAAACGCCAGGTCCATCTTAAGAGCATCAGTGATTTAGGAGAGAATTTGAAGACAGTGCTGAAAGGAAAGGAAAGTCTAGTGGAGGATAAACTCAGCCTCCTGAACAGTAATTGGATAGCAGTAACTTCACGTGCTGAGGAATGGTTCAATCTGTTACTGGTAAGGAAAATGCATTTATTCACAAAGAGGAAATGTTGGTGCCCAGTCATAGGTGCTCAGCCTTATAGGAGTGCTTTTTCTGGTGCTGTGGACTACATTTATTGATTACGTAGGTACACAAACAATCAGATTATTGATCATTGTTTAGTACGTTGTGTATATTTTAAGAATCTGACTGTTTACAGAGTGATGGATTTGTGGAGTCTTGACTGTTAGGGCTTCCCATTCCTGTCTGCCTCGGTAGTTCCTGGACTATTTATTTTTTTCCTAATGAATGAAATGCAGTTTCTCCCCAAGGACCTAGACTACTTGAATATGAATCAAGTCAAAAAAATAGGCAAATAAGTTGAATAATTCTTGGGATTGATACCAACAGCCTCGTCTGCTTTTGACTACATTAGCATTTCTGTTTGGAAGAGTAGTACAGTTGGGAAGTAAGTCCCCGCTTGCATGTTGGTTTGGTCCACAGGATAGCTTTGGTGTGTGTGAACTAGATTCATTTCAGAGGCAGCTAAATCAGAAGCTTACAGCGCGCATCTAATGTGCTCAAGGACTATGATTTGGTCTTACAGAACTGCATGATGTGCATGTTTTGTGGTGCCTGTTTTGGTGCGCATACTTAGTTAAGGGCACCAGATTAAGCTTAGTCCGAAGTAAAATCCCTAAACCACATTTAATTCGGATTCAGGAGCCCCAGCCCCAGCTAATTCAAACTGCTGATAGTCACATAACTATATTCTCCCTTAAAATTAATTCTGCCATGAAGACATGACAGCTTGAACACTTAAACACAGAAGTCTTAACCTTTCGAATGCTTTGGGAAATCTTGTATGCTGTTTCTGGTGCTGAGAGAATGGGAATGCAGATTCAACCCAGAGAAACTGAAGTGGTTCTTGAGGGCGTGTTAGCCTTTATAATGACTTTTCAGAGCTTGATTTGTTAGAGGTCCACTAGAGTCCGTGCGGTTACCTTACAAATGCTGCTGCGCTGGATATGCAGCATCACTACAGGGCTTCTTCGGCTGTATGCAGTATACAAGTGCAAGCACCTGGTTGTACCTATTTTATTTGGAAAACTTAAGCATTTCATTCAGTATGGTGTAGGTGCTCAACTTCAATGTGGAACTGATTATAAGAAACATATAATGGAGTTTATAGACTGGTATAGTTATGTATTCCTCTACTTTATCTCTACTTTTGATTTTACAGTTACTGTATAAAATGAACAAGTTTAATTTCATAATGTATGCATGTTTGCCACAGTTGGCAAACTTGTAAACACAGGCTGAATATAGATATTTTAGTAGTGTACCAGTGGTAACCACTGCAACATACCATTGAGCTGTTCTGTTTGGCCATAAAAAGTATTACCTACTTAGTATTGTGCCAAACGACACATAGTTTGCCTGGAGTTCTGAGGTGGATATGCCTAGACCTCATTCTAGTGAGCTTACCAAAAAAGACAAAAGGTTTTGAAATTAAGGAGGAAAAAATTTATTCGAATAGCAACTAGTATAGCTTTTTAAAAAGCAGAGTCTCAAAGTCAAGAAGTTAGGTGAAATGCAAATAAAGGTTTTATATACAAAGCTCACATTCTTGATTGTGACTTTGCAAGTGCATCTTTGTTTCCACCTTAGTTTCAGTCAACTTAGTGGCTTTCCAAAACGAATTCTGTACCTGGTTCTTGGGAAACTCTTCTTTCCACCTCCAGTAGATCTGGCTGTCAGCTTCCTGTTCCTCTCAGCAGCCTGGCTGAGCTCCAGACACCTGTGTCTTGCTGTGACTCCTGCCTGTCACTTTGGAAGCTTCTCTCTCTCCTAGAAATGTCTTTTTAAAGAAACATAATATATAAAGTGAGAGCAAAAAACCAACAGATTCTATCATTCACAAAACAAGCAGTTACTTTATAAAATAAACAAGTTTAATTTCATAATGTATGCATGTTTGCCACAGTTGGCATAATTACAGCTATTATTTCAGTTCTGATTACTTTTTTTGTATGCAGTATTTACCTTTTCCACATACAGGAATATCAAAAGCACATGGAGGCTTTTGATCAAAATGTAGCTAATGTCACAACTTGGATGTATCGTGCTGAAATACTGTTGGATGAATCTGATAAACAAAAGCCCCAGCAAAAAGAGGAAATTCTTAAGGTAAAAAAATGTGATTTTCTGGAAACCATTAATTTTCTTCTAAAAAGGGATGTGTCAAAACTAGCTTCTTTTGAAAGGTATCACAAATTGATTAACATTATTTTTTCTGTGATAAAGCTACCCTCTGGCAGCTTGTAGATTACTTAATAAATTTGCACTGCATTGCGAAAGTTAAATCCCTGCAGAAATAAAACCAGATATGTTATTGTAAGTCTTGGGGACTTCCTGGTGAGTAGAACAGCAGCTTATTAAACCTGTATTTGCTGGAAAATACTCCTTAAACACATCTGGTTGAACAAAATCCTCTTTTTCTGTGTTCTTCATTTTTAATTGCTTTTCTGTTTTTCTGTGATACTTTTCTCATATATATGGCATCTGTGTTTGATATCTGTCATATGATTGTTTTAATTCTATAAACACTGTTTGTGTTGATGTCAGACCAACACTACAGACAAGAGTATTATATGGTGAACTAGCTGGATAATAATGGGTTAGTGTATTGATTAGAAGGTTTTATTTGGCTCATTGCATCATTTGATCAACTGATGAAAAATTAACTTGCAAGATAGATGTGAATTTTAAAGTATCTCATTTAAAATACCTTCTTCATTAAGATTAAACAACTTCAAATTATTATCTATATGGATTTTTTTTTCTTCTGAAATCAGTGTGAAGTTTTACTTTGTATTGAACTCCATGGTCAGTACATACTATCAGTTTGCAAATCAAAATCAGAATTGTTTTGCTGGCACTAGCATAATGATACTATTCACTAAAGCAAAACTTTACAAATTCCAAGGCAGAGAATAAATCAATGCCTCATTGATCTCAGCAGGGTTACAGGACAGACTGTTGTAGTTGAATGAACAATTTTGCCACCATTGGGTACAAAGTACAATTATCTTTGCCGTCAGTACAGGTATATATATCTGTGTTACACAAAGGCATTTCATACAGACATCATTCTTAATGCCCAACTGTGTTTATGATTCCTGAATGCCTGGCTATCTTTTTCAGCCTCTGCCCATACTGGGATCTACTGTTAAGATTACTGTTGCAGAGGAAGAAAGTATTTGCCCTCAGTTTTTTGTAATCTGTGATAGATTTATAGAAAAAATTCCCACTGGTTTTCATCTGGCCATTTTTCCCTGCCTCAGCTACGGGAGTGAACAGTAATGAAAGCAACAACCACACATCCAGTTCCATAATACATGAATTTGCAGCTCTTTTTACCTTTAGGAACATAAAATAATTTAGCATATCCTGAAATATGGTGAGGATTGTATTACTGAAGATAAGAACCTGCCTAGAAATAATGTTCACCATTGATTTCCTGTAGGAGAAATTAAAACAGACATGTGGATACATTCCTGCCATAAATTTGAGGGATATGAGTGGGAATGTTATCTAATGTATTTCTACTGGATTTACACACATGCATAATTATCTGAATGTGCTTTGTGGTTTTGCTCCCTATTCCTTTGCACACTCTCTCTCTCTCTCTCTTTCTCTCTCTTTGCATTTATTACTAACTTCAAGCCCTGTCTCTTGCTCACGGACTGTAGCGCTTAAAGGCTGAGCTGAATGATATGCATCCAAAGGTGGACTCTGTGCGTGACCAGGCAGTAGACTTGATGACAAACCGTGGAGATCACTGCAGGAAAATAATAGAGCCTAAACTGTCAGAGCTCAACCAGCGATTTGCAACTGTATCGCAAAGAATTAAAAGTGGAAAGGTAGGAGGGCTTGCTTCCATATGGAGATGCATACAAAATGGTATTTATATAAGGTGTACAATTACAACTACATAATGGGCTGCAGTTTCTCCAAAAACTAAGCTTTTAAAGGAAAAAAACCGTAGATCTTAAGAATATATATTCTTTTGAAAGTGTGGAGGTTTGAGTTTTTTGGCATTAAGGTCTTTTTTTACTGTTTTACAATTAGAAGTATTTGCTGACTTTATATGAACGTAACAATGATTACTTCATTAACTTATAAAGATGGAGCAACATCTGGGAATTAGTAAGATTCTTAATCTTCTCAAGGTATGAGTAGCCTTTTTTTGATATAGATTGGTTTTTGGGGGCTAATTTTTCATTAAATGCACCCTGTCTTTTCGTATGAGGCTGTGACTCACCAAGGTCGGAGATAGATAGATAGATATACACGGATTGTATCAATTATACTTCAGCTGCTCATCTGTACAACTAATTTCGCTACTGAATCTGAATTCAGTATGGATTAGGTAATTTTTAGTTGTGACTTCTGAATCGGAATGAGGGAGGGCAAAAGCCACCTACTTACTCCATTGTATTTGCCGCTTTTATTGTGGAGAGCTATTCGGCAGATTAAAGCAGGCAGCCATACAGGTTGGTATATAGCATAATGGGAATACATGGATCCCAATCTTAACTCTTTTTGCTGGCTAGTGCAATAGCACTGGAAATGAATGCACAGAGGATCAGTGGCAGAGCAGGAAATAAGCTTTGCAAAAAGCATAAGCAAAGAGACATGGTTTTCACTACTTGTTTGGGGTTTAAGCAGGTCCCAATACCCTGTGTAATCAGCACATTCTTTGTGGATATTTGAGTTTATTTAGGTTTCATTTCTGGAACAGAAAAGAATATATCCCATGAATAAAGGTCATCCTGTTTTTTTCCTATTGGCTATCAATAGTACTTCAGCCATTCCAGTGTGCTTCTCGCTTAACATCTTACAGAAGTACAAACTGTAGACAGAGAACAGCTTGGCACAAAGCCCAAACAACTGTGTTGTGTGACATTTTTATTCTGAACATCTGCTATTTGCAGTCAGGATTTCCTTCTCAGTTTTACATTGCACTTCCACAACGCTGTAAGCATACAGGGCTGATGCAGCTTTGATAGGGTTGTGTGAAATTACTGCTGGTCTTAGGGAACAATGGGACCGCCTCTAGATGGTTTATGATGGGTTAACTGTTTGCATTGCATGTTGTGGGCTCACTCAAAGAATTGGGAAAAGATGCTTATCAAGATGAAGTGTCTTCAGAACACAGCCTGCAAACATCTTCAGCCTGGCAACCTTCTCTCTCAGGTGTTTTCCCATTTAAGATTGTATAGGCAAGATGAGCTGGAATGGCCGCACCTCACTAAGCTTTACACACTACGTAACTAGCCAGATGAGAAGTATATCTACAGCGCATAATTTTAATGGTAAATTAGAATTTAGGGGACCTTTTCCAGGACCTTGGCGAATGGACAGCTAGGGTATGATTCACAAAGGATATTTATGGTTGCAGGTACTGCATAAGATAGAGAAGCAAAAGCTTGTCTGAATTCTTGGCAGTTCACTGACTTGCTGTATGTGTTTGGAGAAAGGACTAAATTGCTGGGTGCCTCGTTTTGTCCACCTGTCTAATGTAGGTAACTGCACTTCCCTTAGCCATGATTTCAGCCTCATGGGCTGAAAAATTATTATTCTTACAGGGTGATATTATGCTTCCTAAGTGTTTGGGGTTTTTTCATAGTCAGGTAAAATTATTCACTTGGTGAATAACAGATTAAAAAATCAATTGAAGAGGATAGTAAGCTCTCATAATCTATTTGCAATCAATTCTTACCAGTTTTCAATTTAGCTATATTTTTTAATGCTAACAATTATCAGTACAACAGTGAAGTAAATAATAAATGACCTGTGAAGTCAGTAAATGGTAGTACATAATTATTGTGTCCATAATTAACAAAAAGATTTTAGTACTAAAATGAGATTTAACATTTTCAAGTGGTCTTTCAACCTCACTCAATTATTGGAATTTCATTTAGTATTTTTCCTTTAATTTTCCTTTTTGTTATTGTTTTTAGGATTTGTCAGAGATTAGTATTTTTTTATTCCAGTTTTATTAGCTGATTTGTCTTTTAGTGAGATTTAAGTACTTTTGAAGACATCCATCAGAGCACTTGAGAGTACCTTACTGTGTAGTTTGCTATTATTTCTACCTCAGTTGAAGTGCTCACGGAGTGTAATTCTGAGCTTCTTGATGAAAATTTGTGAACACAGTATTAGTCTCTATAAATATCACACATTATTATATTTCCATTAATGTTTGTAAGTGCGCAAAATCTTGAAACATTGTCATTGAAACAATTAGCCAGATACAATTAAGTAATTTTTACCCTAATTCTCCCATGTCATCTGTGGAACAGCTGAGAATAGGTGATGTCCAGTCTCTCTTGTTTTAGCTGATTAACTTTGATTATCATCTTTGTTACAAAATTTTGCTTTATGATAAATACCAGTTGTACTAGAGGGAGAAGTGAAAGAGAACTGATTAAAATATAATGTGCTTATGTCTTTAGCAAGAAGACAGTTGTATGACCAAGAGTTCCTAGAACATCATAAAGTATTAATTACCTTTAAATCTAAATTTTATGCAAGAATCATCAAGAATTTGTTGCTTGTTCTTGCATTTAAAGCTTTGAAAGAAGAAAGCTTTTTCTGCTGATCCTTTGCAATGCACTTAATAAATACAATGCATATTGTACATTAAACGATCCACAGGCACTTGGGTATCAGGTAGATAAAGGGCGGTGTATTATTGTTAATAAGAGGAGCTTTTTTTAGTTTAAAAACTGAACGCTAAGCTAAAGCACCATAATTATACTGTGATTCATTTTGGAGGAATTGTGTCTATTTCATTTGGTTAAGGGTTTTTTGGTTCTGTATTTTTGTTGGGGATTTTTGAAACACAAGCTCTTTTAGTGCAGTTCTTTAGGGTTTTTTAATGTGTTACAAAATATTGTTAGGGGAATATCTTCTACAAAGATTACCTGTCTTTTGTTTTATATAATTCATGTGGTGATTTTGCTATTCTTTGTGAGAGAACAATGATTTCAAAACACTGAAACAAATTATCATGAAATTTTTCTCAATTGGTAGTAGTAGGTGTTTTTTCATCTGAATGGATTGCTTGTTGCTGTGTGAGTAATTTCTGACAAACCAGATAAATTTAGCCAAGTAGTGTCAACATTTAATTTTTTAGACAAATCATGTTACACTGTTTATCTGAACCTGTTCTCACACACAAATGTAAGAATATCATATTTTCTTAAATTTTCGCTCACCATAGAACTCTTATGTACTCTTAGGTATTGTTAAATACCTATCTTTACTTGTATCTTTGGGTACTTTGAGTTGTACGGTGTAGATCTTTTTCCACATGATGGAAAGTCTACCATTGTTTTAGCAATAGGGGGTAGAAGATATGTCTCTTTTCATTTATGTTTCTAATAAAACTATTAAGTATGTGATTTAAATAATCTTGGTATTCCTCCCATTTTAGCCCTTCATTCCTTTGAAAGAATTGGAGCAATTCGACTTCGATATACAAAAATTGCTTGAACCACTGGAGGTTGAAATTCAGCAGGGGGTGAATCTGAAAGAGGAGGACTTCAATAAAGATATGGTAATTTGGTTGAAATGGAAGTCTGAGTGAAGTAGGCAATGAGATGAAAAAACCTGAGTGAAAATTAGAAACTTCCATATTTGCGTTGCGAACTTTAGATATGACTTGGACAAAGTTTTACTGTGCTAATATATCATAAAATCAAAAGTTCCAAGCTAGCATTAACTAAAAGTTTTAGTGATAAGTTAATTGTTAGTTTATAAGAAAAACATTCGACCCTTGTGAAAATAGTAAGCGAAACGGGAATATTATCTATGAGTCCTATACTAGTACCAGCAATATTACAGAATAGGGAATGAATATTAAAACCTCTGTAGTAGTAAAAAGACCAAGAAAAGTCAGAATGATGTATCTAAATGGGCAACATAGTAAAAGAAGACATTCACTAAAAACAAATGCTAGGCAATGATCATCGAAAGAAATGCTACTTGCCAATTAGTTCTTAACATATCTGATTTGACTATTTATTGTAAAAAGTTTTTGTGGCTTTCCAAGTAGTAAAACTGTTTATGCATATTGGGGGGGGGGGGTGGGGGCGGGTGGAGAAAGAAAAAAGAGAGGAGTAAAACTGCTGTGCTTTGCTACTGTTGCCACTGTGGTGTGTTTTCTCCAGAGTGATTTTCAGAGGGGTGACATTTCTTGGCTGGGCAATAACAGAGATTCATCTTTAGGACCCTCTCTTTGTGAATCCACAGCGAGATCAAATATATATTTTTTTACAAGCTATATTCTTTTCCTTTTAAGGAGTTCTTCAAACATAGCTATTTTATATCAATGCTGAAAGGAATCTTTACAGGACCTTTCTTTTTTTTTTTTTTTTTAATTCAGGAAAATTAAAAATTAAGGCAGTATGTACTGCAGTGGTAAATTCTAAGTGAGTCAAGTTTGACAGGGCAGTTTCCACTACTTGAGCATATTTTGTTCCCTTTCTTTACAAAAAATATTTCATGTGGTTCAAGAAATACACTCCCAGAAGCTGTGGCATAGATTCAACTTCTGTGTAAAAAGTGCTTAGTGGTATCATTTTCCCTGCCAGAATAGCTGTTTTGCATGTGATGGTACATTAAATGGTCAGGAATTCTATGGCCTCCTAGCATACTGGCAATCTCAGTGACTACTGACAGTGATTGAGAATATTTCAGATATTTCTATTCTTTTTGTTTTAAAGTAAAAAATATTTTACCTTTTTGCCTTTAATGTTTTCATACTGTTATCCTGCATGCTGTGTAAAATCTAATATCAAACATCTGTAGGTTTTCAAGTGCTGTTTTACTTGTACCCCTCAAGTGACTACATGTGTTGTAGAAAACAAGTAAAAGCTATTTGGTCTTCAGTATGCAAGTTAGATGATTAGCTTAGCAGAGAAAGTGTAGTTTTTGTAAGTCTGTATCTCCTAGTACTTAAGTAATAATTAGATTAAAATGTCCATTATACTTCTTATTTTTTTTAAATCAGAGTGAAGATGATGAGAGCACAGTGAAAGAATTGCTACAAAGGGGCGACACACTTCAAAAGAGAATCACAGATGAGAGAAAACGGGAGGAAATAAAGATAAAACAGCAGCTGTTGCAGACTAAACATAATGCTCTCAAGGTATAGGAGCTACAATTATAAGCACATGCTACTAAACCCCTTTTTCTTCATTTCAGAGCATTGCTATGTTAAATTAAATCTTCATTACTATTTAGAGATGAGTAATTTAAAACTATTTGGCTATAAACATATATTTTCATATGCTTCTCTTGATGCCTTGGAAAAAACATTTTAAATCTGCAGCTTAAGAAGTACTGCTTTGTCCTCAGAGTTACAACCATGTGATTGCCAGTTGGACTACAATGATTTCTTTGATAATAATTCCTTTTTTTAACACATTATGCATGTTTTGTATCTCTCTAACAGCAGTCAAGATCTTAGTTAGAATCAGTTCTCACAAACTTCTATTTTCAGTTATAGAACATACTTCTGGTAATGAGTAAATTGTTTTGTCCTTTAGTAAAAAATTTACATGCTATGCTCTTTTAGTGGGAAAAGTGGCTCCAGCCTTTTTAAAACAGGGTAGGTGGTAGTACCAATAGACCTAGCAGCTGAGAGGCTGAAAACCAAGGTCACATATCAAAATTCTGTGTTACCACACTCCTGGAGTTATAACTGTATGACACTGTTCCTAGAAACATCCACAGTGAGACCTATTTGGACAAGCTATAGTTGTAATTGGGAGTGTTGTCTTTCCAGGGAAAAATAAAAGGAAAGAAAGAATCTTATAGTTGGAAAGTCACTTTGGTCACATACCTGGAGCTGTAGGCTCTGGCTACTATAGAAGAACTTTTCATCTTATTGGCAAGCAGAATTGTTCTTTCTTTTGAAAATTTTCATGAAGTTGTTCTTGGCTTGGGGAACACGGCATGGTTACATTTTATTATTACTTATTTTTAAGCAGCATCTTTCCTTTCCTGTGGTTTTCATTCAGTTTTGCAGATCTGTGTGAATTCAGTAAAAGAGTAGCTGGAATACACCATTACTTTGTCCACATTTAAAAGAAACTTGAAATCTATTTGGTGTGTCTTTGACTGTTTCAAGTTAAATAGAAGTAATTCATAATTTTTATGGAGGAGAAACAAGAAAAGTGTTTCTAGAACTGTGCTATTGAGCAGATCCTTACTGGCTGCTTTTATGGAATAGAGTGATTGATTTAACTCAGTTAAGGCGTTCAACCTTGTCAAATAAAATTCAAGAATGGTTGAGTATTTTTATATAAAATGTACCAGTAATTTTTTTACTTACTTCTTAACAAGAAGTTATAGTAGTGAAAATATTTTCTGAATTCTCTATGACAGAAGTTAAGCAGTTAAAGCAAATGCAAATGGTATATATTCAATAATATTTATATGAAATAAAATAACATTTTTTAACTTCCTGTTAAAGAGGAGTTTTAATACTTTTATAAACCTGAGTCACAAACACAAGACATTTGTTATGTAAATGGTATTTGATTTAGAAAAAGGAAACCTGTCTTTGCATACATTTCTGCATTGAAATTCTTTTCTTTTGAATAGCTACAGAGTTTGCATGCAGGCTAGAATTTCACAGGAGACCACAAAATACAGGAAGCCCACTTATGGCTAGTTACTAAGTGGGCTGTGTTTCCATCTGTCCAGTATGTAATCTGAGCAGAATTGTTTTATATAAAATATTGACATTTGTATAAGAGTCTTACCTTCTCTAAATATTGGTGACTGTCTCAGTGTTTTATTCAACATGTGAACAACCCTGAATTAGACAACCTCCTTTAAAAAGAAATAATCTGTTAAACTGATGAAAATAGGCTGTGTTCAGTTACTTATATACTGTTAAACTGAAGAAAATGTTCTGCATTCAGATATATATTTGATTTTAATATCAATGTTTAATTAAAACAAATAGTGGCCTTGTGCACTTTTTTCCCCTTCAGTGTGCACACATGCCAATTCATATTTTATAAGCCTTTAATTCATATTCTAATAATGTCTGCACTGTGAACAGGACTTGAGATCTCAAAGAAGAAAAAAGGCTTTAGAGATTTCTCATCAATGGTATCAGTACAAGAGGCAGGCTGATGACCTAATGACATGGCTGGATGACATTGAGAAAAAGTTAGCCAGTCTACCAGACCACAAAGATGAGCAGAAGCTAAAGGTAATGTTGTTTTGGGGTGGCCATGGTAGATCTTTTTGAGTGATAGTTTTTCAATTTAACAGACAGCAAATGTAACAAATTTTCAAATAGGTACAGGAAATTATCAGTTCAGTTCTTTATTTCTATTTATATTAAAACTAACAGTAACTATCTATGTTCAAACTGACATTTCTTTGTTGTACTATACCTTGTATTTGTTTGTTATACAGAATGTTACATAAATAATTTGAAACACACTTAATAAAATTTTTGTCTATAATATGAAAAGTGTGCAATGTATTAAGAAGCATCAAATGTTTTCTAGTAAAAATTGTAATTGATTTTATGTATCTTTGTTCCAGATGAACAAATGACTTACCGATATATGGATGACCTCTATCTCATGTTAGCACATTCATTTTCATCAGAACATATTCATATGTCACTGTCAAACTCTATAGATTTATTTACATACTGTCAAAGGTTTTCCTAGTTTATTTTGCATCGTCTTTCTTTGCTTCATTCTCTGTTGAGTTTCCCACAGAGTAAAATAGGAGTTAAGTAATATATTAGAGAGTCACATAATATATTTGTAAGCTGTCCAAACACTATTTGTCCTGAATATGCTGACCCATATTGAGAAAATAATTTCTCCAATTGCCCATCACAGTGTACTAGCAAGAATCTGGAATTGGAAACTATTGGCCTTTGCTAATTAGTTTTCAGTGTGTACTAGCTGTCAGTATCTCTACAGCCGATCTCCAAGAAGGTTCTTCAATTTCAGTTATTTTTGTTTTGTTTAAATGTAAAATAAGATATGAAATAGCTGTAAATTTTAATTGTAACAATAAAATGGAAATGGAATTTGACAGAAGTATTTTGCTAATTTGAAGTTGGTTGATCTAGTTAGCTAACTGTCCTGGGCCCTGTATTGGTTTTGCTCACTAGGAGATTGATGGAGAATTGGAGAAGAAGAAGGAAGATCTGAATGCGGTGCACAGGCAAGCTGAACGCTTGTCTAAGGATGGGGCTGCAAAAGCAGTGGAGCCAACCCTGATACAGCTCAGCAAGCGCTGGCAAGATTTTGAGAGCAAATTTGCTCAGTTTCGAAGACTCAACTATGCACAAATTGTGAGTTGTTACTGGCAAACTCGTATGTTTGCAACTGCTACTACTAACAGCATCCTACTAACAATGAGAGCTTCAGGGACAGTGTCAAATTTTCATATATTAATAAGAAAAACCCTATTGTCTACAAGTGGGGGAATCTTTGTATTCTAATATAAAAGTTCTTTGCTTTGGTCTTAAAATTGCCCTTAAGACAAATCGGCCAATAACAAAAAACTCAGCAATGAAAAATTCATGTTTATTTCTGTTGCCTCATTATTTTTCCATAATGTTTTCAAGTTTAAAAACATCAGTTTGCCATGCATCTAGTTTGTTCAGTGAACGTGTAAATCAGAAAAATTGTCTTTTTCAAACTACCCATCCCATGCCAATTTTAATTGTTTTTTTATTTGTCCATAACATGTTCTACCCACTTTAGGAAGAGATTAAAAAAAATCTTATGACACTATATATACATGGCCTCTTGTTCAAATGCTTGAATTCTCAAAGGAGTTTCTTGCAAGAAAGTGTACTTTTAAATTTGACAGCATGAAAACACAATTTTATGAACCAGCTTCATGTCTAATTTTGAGTTGTTTGGTTGTATATAAAATAAAATTTTTCTTACTGTTTTATACATGCTGCAATAACTGGATAAATAAAAGGGAAATAAATTGTCACAATTCAAGGTTTATGACCAAAATAGGTATTGGGTATTAACCATTTGGAAGGTTACCAGAGATGCTTTTGCATTTACATAGCAGTTTTTCCTTGCCATTCTTATAACTCTACTCATTGTCATCTGGGCTTATGATTTTGTATGAAGAAATATAAGATTTGCTCTGAAGGAAGTTGTTGCATTATATGTGCTTTTCTCTAATCTTAAAAGTGCTAGTGGTAAAGGGGTGTTTAAAAAAATAGAATTTTATTTATTCATTTTTAAATGCACGTAGATTGCAGAGGGGCCATACTGACAGGATAATGAAAATTTAAATACATGAAGTGTTATTTCTAACTGATATATGGTCAGCTATGTTTTTAAAAAAACGAAAGTTCCAAAAAGCAGCAATAATGTATAACCTTTTGGTCATTACAGTCCTCTATTTAATATACTGTGTATTGTGTATTTTTAACTTTTCTAATACTGAGTTACATAATGTATATATAAAAATAATAATTGGGATAGCTATGCAGTTAATGGAAACAATCAGAGAAACATTAACTTTGGTTTGCATGTTATTAAATCTTGTTCCATCTGATTACTCTTTTCAGATTACTATGGTTTATATTAAACTTGATGGATATAATCAGTTGCAAATCGTTTAAATTGGCATGGAGCTAGAGCAGGCTTCACTTTGTCTTGTAAATGAGTCTTTTCTTATAATGAATATATTTGTTCCTCTGATAAACAAGTAAGAAATAAGAATGTGCATGCAATTTATACAAAAACATTCTGCTGTCAATGTGCTTTTTATGTCACCCACCACCTACCATGACAGAGGATGTGTATATCCATTACAAAATTTTACTAGCAAGTCAATAAAATTAGCATATTTTTCTTTAAAATATGTAAGGTAGATACAGCACTACATGTGCTTTTGAATTGGTCAAAGGAATACAGTCAATGACTTTTTAAAGCCATGTAACCATTACATGTACTTTTATTGTTAAAATATATCATTTATATAATACATTAATATTCGTGTAATGGTTAAATTTTTAAATATTCTCAACTATTTCAAGCAAGAAGGCTACTTGATAGTATTTATCTGGAGAATGAGGACATTATTCAATGAAATTTACATGTTTACAGGATAATTACTCTATCCTTCTCATTTCTCATGAAAAATATCGTTCTCTGTTGACAATGACCAAGGTGATACTCATATGAAATATTTCAGAAGTTTTACAGAAGTTATTGAAACTGATGAGAGGCAGTATATTTTCATGGCTCAAATCAGAGTGAGAAGTACAACTGCCTTGTTACTGTCTTAGTTTTGGCTTTGCTGAATCAGTTAATTTCTCTGGAGTCCTTTTTTTTTTTTTTTTTTTTTTTTTTAATGTAGCCTAAGTACCTACCTCACAGGGATGTTGTGAGGATTAATTAATTGTTTGTGCAAGACTTTAAAATAGAAAAGAAAAATGAAAATTCAAACTCTTCACTTGAACACATGCAAATACCAGCAAAAATAACTTTCACAGAGATTTTCGATGTGAACCACTGACTGAATAAAACTGTATAATAAAAATACAAAAAAGGATTTATTTTTAAAGCAAAAGAAATAGAAAACTGCTGCATTTTTTATTTATAATTTATGATGTATTCAATAACAGACTTATTTAAAACCTGAAAGTTGTTATTATAAATCAATGAGGATTTAGTTGTACTGTATAACTTTCAATTCATTATGATTCATTGAATAAACATAGCAAGACTGCATTGAAGAAGACCTTTAATTATGTGGCTTAATGACAGATTGCATTTCTTACCTTTGTTGGAGCTAATGTATTTCTGATCTCAAAGTGTGAAATTAGAATGATCATGGTCCCCTGGATTTTACTTTTCCCCAATATTTGTTGGGAATACCTGTCAGAAGGATATAGGAACCATAACTATATAAGAATTGATTCTCTCTAGCGTGGTAGATTCTCATTAAATTCTGATTGTCTCACAAAAATGAAGCAGTAAATATCCAGCAACTAACTGACAAATATATATGGGTGTATATATAGAGAGAGGAATTTTCTGTCACCACTTTTGATAATAAGGTATGATGTAGTTATATTACCTCAAAAACTGCGTGTTCTGTTTAACGCCAATTTTGAGACATTATTCAATTTGGTATAGTGATCATATCTGTATGTGAAAATTGTCAGAGAGTAATGTGTGACATTCTATAGGGAAAAAGGTGGGTTTATTGCAATCACAAATTAAATGTGGTCCAGAAATACATAAATAAAACTGCACAAAATCTAAAATGACACTGAGTGGGAAGAAGTTTTTGGAGTTCGTGTTATCTCACAAGTTTCTTCTCCCAGCCAGTGTCTTTATTCATATGTGGCAAAATAAACAGTGGGCAGAAAATTCAGGTTTTCAGTGGGGCAGATTTCAGATTCCTGTGTTAAGAAAAGTTTAGTGTTCTACTTAATTTCTGCTAAAAATTTCTGTTTGAAATCAGTAGGTAGTAACTTCAGTTGTGAAATCTGAATAACTTACAAAGACTGGAATATTTTACCATCATGTTTTAAAATTATGATTAACCACTAAATCCCACTGAAATCCATGGAAGCTTAAGATACTCTTCAAAAAACAAGTCATTAAAGTTTAATCCTAGAGCAGTATGCAATGTTTGCATATTAAAATTACATGTTTGTTTTTAAAAAAAAAAATTCAGTAAAAATTATAACATTAGAGAGGTCAAGGGACATTTATTTCTAGATTATCTCCGCAGAATCTAAAATCATCAAGCCTTGGCAGTCGCACAGTGTTTTCAGAAAAGTTGTCAATTCCCTTTGCTACAAGCTAAACCTAAATCTTCCAGTTACTATTTTTCTGCAGCAGTTTATGCCACTGTTCCAGGATGATGAAAATAGCTATCTGTTGCAGAGAAAAAGCTAGATTCAGATAGTTTAATTCAAATCAGGATCAAAACCATTTATTGATACATTGATTACATTTAATTAAATTAGCTTTAGTTAATGCCTGTTTTATAGAAGTTTTTTTTTCCATGCTTTCATTTCAGCAGTCTATGAGCATGTCATGGCTCCGTTTAGATTTTATTGAGCTGACTGAAATTACTCTGTGTGTAGAGAATACTGAAGGTCTTTATCATGAGAAAATATTTTCTAGATGACCCAGGCGCAGAGCCTAAGATAAAAATTCTTATTTCATATGTCATATTACCATATTTTATCAAGCTATCCAACATTCTTTCTGCCATCACATATGCTGAACTATGCTGTAAATAGTAAGCCAGAGTATTTTTAGGACAGGAGGAATATTGTTCTTGCAACCTATTAACAGGTGTCAAAATTATGTACCTATTGATGTATATACAAGCAAAAAAATAGGCTTACCTAAGTAATTTCAGTAATTTCATTGGTGACACAAACAAACATTCTATTGAAATCTATGGTCATTTTACTACTGAAATGTTTGGGCCTGGATTTTGGCCATACTGGGAAAAATAATAAAGTTGATCAAATGATAAACATCAGGAGAGACTGTCTTTTTCATACCAATTAGACTCTGCATTGAACAAGAATGAGTAAGGAAAATAGCTATACAAAACATATTTATTTCTGTAAGGTAAGTGATTTAGTCTGAGCAGTTCAATAGTTATCTGCAATATGGATAAAAACCAGTACTCTCAGTACTTGCTATGAAATAAATATCATAAGCTTCATTTTTCCAAATAAAAGACATCATTCTGTTTAAGATTCTATAAAGCATTCAGAAATTCAACCTGTCTCCTTACTGGATGATCACTTCAGGTGAGAGACTATGTGATCGACTTCTGGAACCAGATTAAAGGACTGATCAAGTTTACATCTGAAATTCAAGAGTTTGTTTAAATTCAGTCTTTTAAGGGCATCTTGCAGTTTTCAGTTAATATTTACCTATGGAGTTCTATTTAGTTAATTTAATGAAATTTAAGCGCTTTTTTTAACTATTAAAATATGTTTATATATAAAGATATTTTCTAAAATATAAATCAAAAATCAATTGAAATAAGTGTGTTGCAGTTAGATAAACACAGGACTTGATGTCCTAATTTTTTGTCTGCATCTAAATAACATGGTCAATGGTAATGTGCTACCATTGTTTTCGATCATTATTTTCCAGTTTTAACAATCAGCAGCATTACAATTAAGTGGGTTTTTTTCTCTTATCCTTGCTTAAATATTTCTTTGAGTAAATAACCAAGTAATAGTTGCCAAGAAGAAGGGGCAAACTAATTCTTCATTATTCCTACAATGAGTGGGAGAGAGGACGGATAAAAGGGAGAAAAGGCATTAAAAAAGCAAAATAGGAAAATACCTACTGGACAAAAGAACTATACAGTGATGGATTAGTACCTGTTTCACCTATGCCCTTTGGGTCTCTTAAGGACAAGACAGAGGTTATGCTGTGACATCATTTAACTTTTCTGACATTTACAGTGGCAGCTTTTTAAATAAACAGCTTTACACAGCACAGCTAAAGACTGGGCTTTCTTGACTGTAGTCTGCAAAAGGGGTGAGGATGAATGAGAATCTTTGGGAAGAGAATCACAGCTGAATGTTTACACTCATTTTCTAGCACCTATCAATGTGGAAATTGCTATTAGAAAATTTATTCCAAAAATTTAATGGTGTTTGAAATACTTCAGTTTTATTTCTAATTTAAGATAAGAAAGCTGTGGGAAGTACACTGAAGATTAATATTGTCTTCGATATAGCTGAAGAGGAGCTATTTTTAGAGATGCATTTTAAAATGCACTTTACCTTCTCTATGTCTAAAATGAATGCATACCATGTTGTGGTAATTTAAGTGAAGACCATCTATAGCCTTCTTTTGTAAAAGTGAACCAGTTTGCTACAGTATTTTGAGTTCTTAATTCTAAATCATATTTGTCTTCTCCCATATTTCCTTAATAATTCTGTAAGTATTCACTATCATCACTGCAATTCTACACTATTTTAATAGTGAAGTTAAAAAACCCTGTCTTGTAGATGACAGAACTTTACAGAAAAGCATTTTCTCTACCATTTTTCATTATCTGTTATAAACTTTAGTGAAGTGATCTGAATTACATTCTCTAGTTTAAAAGTGAAACTCAACATCTTTACCTTGTCACAGAGGAATGAAAATTCTTGCTGCAACTTGGACTAAGGCTGGTTTAGGATGCTGTCTTTAAATTATATGAAGTGGTTATAAGAATATAGTGTTAGCCATGCCACAGGCTTTTTTTACTGCTCACTGTATGGTTGAGATGGAAACAAGACCAACAGCCTTTGGTTAAAGAGTCATGTGTGACATAGCACCCAGTTGGCTCTCCTTTCAATTTTATTTTGACAAAACTTATCATTATACTAGTATAGTGTTTTCTTCCTTATAATTACCTAGCTATTTGGGAAAGAAGGCAGCTAATTACCTTCTTATTTTCTCTGATATAGAATATAAGAATTTATTAGCAAAATAAATTACATGGTGAGGAATTTGGTGTCAAAATTATTTGGCTATAATACTGAATTAAATAATAAGGGAAAAGACCTGCTGCAGATTGATCTGGCCCTAAGTGACAGTATCTTTTGAAGAGATTATGTTCATCTTCTGTCTACAATTAAGGATGTCAGCATCACTCTTTTTTTTTTTTTTTTTGCATGGATGCTTCTGAATTTATTCATAAAGGTGCAGAAGGAAATAAATTTGTATATGTACAGTGTGAGTGCTGAGTATCTAGGTATGTATATTTAATTAGTTTTCAAAAGTGCTGGATTGACAGCAATTTAATTCACATTATTTAAAAAAAAAATATGTCTTGGAGTAACAAAATCAGCCTAAGTGACAAACCCTGTTACTATTCTGTATGATTGTGTCTCTATACATGCAGATTAAGGTTATTTTAAGAAATAAAGATGGAAAATAACTAGGTAATGCCTTTTAACATTTCTGGAAGGTGTCAGTGTTTAAGGTTTAGGACCTTGCTCTTTGAAGCTGTTATCATTCAACTCTTATGTGGTATTTTAACGGTATTTTTAGATTATTTTCTAAATTATATCAACAAACAGGTAACAGATGTAGTTTGCATAAATATCTGGAAATTTAGCATCACAAATCAACAGTCAATTTCAAGATGTGTTAGTCAATCTAGACATCAAATGGACTGTATTCTAACATATCTGTGCTTTATTTAACATTAATTGGTTCCTCGGTGATCAGTCATTAGTTACACATATTATTATTTAAGATAGCCCTAAAGCTTCATGCATAAATGCTGTCTAGGATTAGGGCACTTCTGTAGCCTTAATAAATCAGCCATTAAATAAGTTGGCATTGACCAAAGTCTGATCCTAAGAAGGCTGCCTTTCAGCGTTTAATGTAGAAGCTTGTTCTGCCACTATATACACTGTTTCTTCTCTATAGTTTACCACTGTCCCAGAAACACAATTTTGAAATTCTGTTTTTAGTAAAAAATAATTTGAAATTCCTTCCATTCTTTTGGGTGTTTCCTGCTGTGCAGGCAAATTTGAGTACATAATGCTGGTTTAACAGAATCCATAGACACTGTCACAATTGGACATCATGGTTACAAGGCTATAGGACTGTGTAGAAGAGTTTAATCTTCTAAAGTATCAAATAGATGTTTCCTTAAGTTTGACATTTCCTTTATAATATCTGTATGTATTTTTTTCAGCTGTGAAAAATGTTACAAGATGGATACAAGGAATGGTTAACAAGTCTATGGATTTATGTATTCTGTCGTTAGTATATATAAACTTTCAAATACATTTTGTCTACTGGAAAGTAACACATACAAATCAATTACAAAAGTGTTTTCCAGGTGACCCCTTATAAAATTCTAAATATAATTTTTAAATATCTGATGAAAACCAGCTTAGGATGTAGATTCTGCAACATGTTCTGATTTTTTTTCATTCCAAAATGTATTGTGAGTACCTAAGTATTTGCTTATTTACTGATTTCTAATACTGAGAACGGCTATCTCTTTTGACTCACTGGTAGTTAAAGGCTTACCTTCCCCCCAAAATGCTAGTGACTGTGCATGGCCTGAGCAGTGTTTGTTGAATGGTTATGAGGTACAGTGTTTATTTTTTTAATAATTCCTTTTATAATGTTACAATAATTTTTAAAGTCACATGACAGAGATACAGATTTCCTTTTACTTGTCAATTTTGAACTACTGCAATTATTGAGATATGCCATCTTTATCAGAAGTAATTAACATATATGCGTAAGTTATTTTAAACAAGAAACATTTTCTAAATCCCAGTAGTTCTAATTACTCAATTATGCCATAATACTACTAGATTTTGCTTTTCTTCAGGACATGGTAACATTGCAGCTATGGCGTAAGATACACAGTGCTCTATTTTTTTTTGTTTTCTGAAAGAGCTGACATATCACACACAGTAAAGTATATGAGAGTCTTATGTCCCAGTCTCATCATAGCTGAAAATATTTTTTTTTTCTCTTTGTTTAACAAACAGATATCAATGGAATTTTTGAGGGTTAAAAGTAGAACTGCTAGAATTTCCAATTTGTGCTAGTTGTGTTAGTCTCTTATTTGCGTGAATGCTAGCAGGTCTTTAGTAAGGACCAATGGGTAAGTTTTCAAATACACTTCAGCTAAGTTCAATATGCAGTAGTGCCTCAGCCTGAGGAGATTCCATATCTGGAGGCAATTGTCTAAGCCAGAATGAAACAAAAGCACTGTTAAGCAACTAGAAAAGGAAAAGGGATTATCAAAGCTGTTCATTTTACTACCTGACCCAGTGTATTTGACATCTTGGAGGGCTCTAAAGGCATGAGGGTGTGCAAAACACAGAGGGTTGGCTGCAGCACCAAAATGCTTTGTCACAGTTTTTAAACTACATAGTTATCTCCTGGGGGAAAAAAGAAAGGAGAAAAAAAGCCAAAAACCAAAGTTACAACTATGAATGCAAGCAATATAATGAGGAATTACTCTGGGTTTAATGTTTAAAATTAATTGTTATAGCTTTTGTCTGTATCTTGCTTTTTTCCCTCATCTAAAGGTGAAAACAATGCACTCAAAGGAAAAAAAAAAAAAAAGAAAAATTGGGGGTGTAATAAGTATTCATCCAAGTCTTTGAGTCAAGCAACTATAGGTATCATAAGCAGCCACGGGTATCTATCCAATCTGCCATACAGAGGCCATCAGAGTGTAGCATGACTGTCTGAGTTTTTGGGAAATGTCCAATAACTTAAGCCTAAAAGTACAGGGAACAGACCTTTACTTATGGAGAAAACCTTTGCCTTTCAATCAAGTTATGAAGGTCAAAAATAAGACAATGGAAGTGAGTTCACACTTCCTGTTTGTTCACACATGCCTGTTTGTTGATGGCTTTCAAAATCAAATACTGCAATTTTCTGTTGCTATTCCTAATATGTAAAATATACTGAAATGTTTTCTAATTAATGCTATTATTAAGAATAGTTTCATTTTAACTAGCTTTATTTCATTTTATGTATAGATAAAATAGATAGATTCATTTTGTCATAGAATAAAAACTGTCAATGCATCATTTCTCAACCAGTAAGGTATGCTTTAGCAGTGAAGTATTATGAAGACATAAAGCACTCTCTGACAAAGAACAGCTCTGAAAATAATCACATGTACTTTTAAAGTTTTAATTCTTATATAAGTCACTGTTGAAGTCAGATACAAGCATTAAAATACATGTTTTAAGTATTGCAATGTGCAGGCTTCTGGACTGCAATCATATATGAGTAGAAAAATCACATTAAAAAATTATTTTAAATAGATTTTAATGCTGCCAAGTGCCTTTTAAGGCCTTGCCTTCATGGAATTACATAAGCATTTTATAAATTTTTAATCCTGTAGTGAGGATTTAGGTCTCTCTATACTTGAAAGAGATGCTTCTTTTTGTACTGATGGATAACTTGATTGTGATTGGCTAAGGCCATCCAATCTCATGATGAAAATTCCATGTTATTGGTATAGCTTTGATCTACCTTCTACATATATACTCACTTACAGGTAAGATGTGCTAGCAATACTGAAGACAGAATTTATTTTTCTGAATGTTAGCTGACATCGCTCACAGTCAGCATAGGAAAGAGTGAATAAAAGATTCTTTACATATAAATATATACTTGAAAGTGGTTTTATTGATCTCTGACAGCATTTGATCATATTTCTGCGTTTTTAATTCTTTATTTTATATATTGATGCTAACCATGGGCTAGCAAATATCATGTAGTTTAGAGTTTGCTCTAGAAAGCAATGAACTGTTCCAAAGTTCATTGGCCTCTCTGAGGCATGTCTGCCTTTGTCCAGAAGGTGTCTGCTAGCTGCTTCTTTTTTTTCTATCAGCACACCTACATTTATTCCTCCATGATGACTGACTTTTTACACTGGCATATATCTTACAGCTGCTTGTAAAGAATACTTTCTCAAACATTAGTTCACTTTAGGAGAAGTGAACATGTTTGTCTGTTTGTTTCTCCTGAACTTCTCATCAGGATGCTGCTAGGAGAAGTGTCACGGCACAGTAGTGCCGATAGGTGTGTTTTGCCACTTTACTCCTCCAATGTGTTCTCTTTGTGTGAAGTTATTAACTTGAAAGCACAGCGCACTAAGGTCACTATGAGTCTGGAGGCCTACAGTGAGAAGGGACCAAAAATGGAACAGTTGTCAAGGCCTAGCACAAAAAGGTTGGAGGCTTTCTGGATGTAAACTGCTGAAGAGTAAAGGTGATGTTGGGATTGTTCCCTCTGCAGAAAGAGGAAAGGAAAGGGATATACTGAGATAGGTGAAATGTGTTGAGAATGTCCCGTTTTCTAATCAACTAGGACCGTTTTTTCTTTAGGTTTACTGGGGTAAACTGTTTTTTTTGCAGAGCATGTGATACATGAAACATATGGGGGGCAAACACAATTTTTTTAAGCAATTTATTTTAAATAATAAAAATGATAGCAGTGATATGGTAATTGGAGGGGTTTCAGTGTTAGCAGATGTACTGAGAAAGTAATTTAGTGAGAAAAGTGTAAGTAAAGCAATTAAATTTGCATAAGAAATGCAGCAGAATAACACAAGTCTACCAATAACTTTATGGGCTTTATATGTGATATGCATACATCTTTTAGAGTGTGTATATGCATATTTTAAGACTCTAAAGGAAACTGAAGAACCAGATGACTCAGCCTGGTAACTGAGGAGAGAAACATGTTATGAAAGGATGGAAAGGGCAAATAGATAAATTAAAATGAGACACCTTGCTGAGGTAGTATGTGCAAGACAGTGTTTATATTTGTTTTCTTTTACATGCTGTGTAGCTAACTAATGGTATTGTTTTCTTCAGGACCATTGATCCATTGTCTTTCACATATATGCCCCCAAAATCCTTGATTATCTGTATTAGGACTGGCACATTAAATGATACGATTTTTGAAAGAAGGTTTACCAGCAATTGCTCGTAAAAGTTCTTTCAGGTTCTCTGTAAATAAAGTTTGTATTTTTGAGAAGGCAGACATCAAGCACAATGGATCTTGGTTCCACAGTAGGAATTCTATGTGATGTGACAAAACAAATAAATAATAACTTATACCTATGAAATCACAAATAATTTATATCTTTTAAATTTTGCCTTTTCTAATGGAGATGCAGGTGATCATGTATTTGGAGTTTAGTTAAAAGAAGCAATCACTGTTCTCCCTGCTCCAAAGCACACCTTTGGTATTACTTTTTACCTATGATCCATAAACACATCAAATCAGAAATGTAGAGAATTTATATAAACAGTCACTATTTTGTGACCTTATACATCAGTATCTTTCCAAACGCCATAGATAATCTGTCTATTTTCTTGGAACCAAAACATTCTGGGATTTCTTTACATTTGGTGTATGCATGTGCTTTCAGAATAGAGTGTCTATTTCATACTTGTCCAGATTAAAAAAAAAAATTAAAAAAAAAAATCTTAATTTCCTGAAAGGATGTGTTGCTGGTGGAATTTCTTTTAGAAATATGAATGCATTAAAGACCTTTTGAATCACAAAATTCCAAATGGTACTTTCTAGTTTAAAGAGAAAGGTTTTAGTATAGTGTTGAAAGTGCTGAGTTGACCTGGTTGTTTTGTGTTGCCTGTTATTTAAGAAACTGTGTCTATTACACAAGTCATCATTTTACCTGACACCTTGAAATGATTTAGTATTTTAGGCCTGGCATGCATGGAATTTCTATAAAGAAAAACAGATCCTTAAAGAGGTGTGATGATTTAAAATGAAAAGTCTAGCTCTAAAATCTCAGTAACACCATAATCTCAGAGTACTCTTGCATTTTCTATCTTCATTTCTTTGAAGAGTAGGAGAAGAAAAGTTTGTACACTTTTCATGGATTAATCTTAGTACCTGCCATTTCAAACAGACTAGTGGAGTGTGAGTGGTCTATGTCAGAAACCTCAAATATTTCCTGCATTTGTCCTTAGAAATTATTTTTAATTGTTTCTAGGTTGTGAACTGGAAATTGCATTAAGTTACAAGTTTGTGTAGTGTTAAGAAACTAAAGGAAGCATTCTGTTATATATCTATACTAGCAAACAGTTCATGAAGATACAACTTCTGCGGTGACTGAAACTCTGACTGTGGAAACCACTCATGTGCCTTCTACATACCTGGCAGAGATCCTGCACCTTCTGCAAGCCTTGTCTGAAGTAGAAGAGCGCCTTAATTCTCCTGTTCTGCAGGCTAAGGATTGTGAGGATCTCTTCAAACAAGAAGAGTGTCTCAAGGTAAGATAGAAATCTTTTCTTACAACAAGAAGTTTCCATTATTTTTGGTCTTCTGTATATTGCCAGCCTGCGCTTGCTCTCAGAGACATCTGTTTTATAAGTGCTCAGCCCCTCTCTGTGATATGTGCATATATGTATGTTTATATAGGAAGGCACATTGGTGCAAAATATAAGAACACCAAAGGGTTCATTTATTTTCATCTGTTTCCACCTGTATTTGGAAGACAAGAGTATTAGGGTATCTGCAAAGTACATCCTTGAATGGGCGATAAAGGCTGGAGAGGGGCAGTTATATATTTAAAGTTGTGAATTTGGGTTAAAGCTTTGTTTGTGTGTTTGTAATTTGAAGTAATTAGTAACTAAACCTATCCACACCCTATCTTGGCAGCTTTTTTAATTTTGCTGTTTGATTTTAAAATATTTTTTATTAAAACAGCAACAAAACTAAGTAAAATTTAACTGCTCCATTTCATGCTTGACCAAAAAAGCTTGAAATCTGATTGGGGCTGTACTCTGTGCAATTATTACATTTCAATTAACTAAACAGAAAATATTGTCCAACAGGTAGATAACGTAGTCAAGAGAAAGCTAATCCGGTATTGTTGATACAAGTTTAGATATTACTGTCTGGTTTCTTCATCGCTTGCAACAGTGAAATCCTTTGAAATTGGTGGAATTTTTCCAACACAGAATGGACATAAGAAGTGAATAAGATTAAAGTTGTAAGCCTAAATAGATGAATGAGTTATCAGCTTTCGCAGAATAATGTTTGTGTGAGCAAAGCCTTGTAAAAATCATGCTTAACTGTTGTGTATAATTACAGCAATTTCAAATTGTCATCCAGCATGAAGAGAAGACCACATTTCCATTTTTCTGTGATTATTTTGGGGAAGGAAAGGTTTTAACAAAAGGAAACATTAGCCTAAAGAGGCTGGAATTTGCCTACAGTCAGCTATGAGAAAGAAGCTTACAGGGAGAATCAGGGCAGGGGCTCTAGCTGGGTGCTCTTAAATGTCCTCTGTAGGACCCCATTTATTTCTTTCCAAAACCACATCCATATGCTGTTATTAGCATCTATAAAATCACATCTGTTTATAATTCTTATACATGCATAGATCTTACATATTTTAGGCATCTGTACACATACACACACACACACACACACAGACAGATATTCTTTATAAGCTCTTGAAAATTAGGGTGTTTACAGTTTCCTAGCAAGGCAGTATAGTATGTCTAGTGAAGCATAACAGTGAGGTATTGGAGCAAAGGAAGCGTATAACTGATAATAGGACTGTGTGAAATAACAAGAGGCTGTTCCTTTTACCACTTCTGATTTAGTACCAGTAGATTAAAGTGGTTTTGAGTATTGAAGCACACAACATGCCGATGTTATTGTCATTCTTCATTTTAAACAATCCCTTTTGATAGAATGATTCTTCTGCACAAAAAAAGCCATAGACCATGTAAATCATGGCTAATGAGCTACCACTTGGTCCTTGTTGATGAACTTAATATGTTCATTACTAGATTGGACAGAAAAACAGTGACCTACCTCAAGCAGTTTACTGGCAGTTGACTTCCTTTTAGTGCTTCGTAATGCTTTACATTTAGGCTATCTTTATCTGATATATCCATAACTAATCTGTTGTTCACCCACATATATTTGGTATTATCAGAGTTGACACCAATTTTAATAATATTGATTACTGAGTTTACAAGTAAGTATTGCCATAGGTTTAATTTAACTGAACTATTAAATTGTTATGAGATGCATTTGTGGGCACAGTTCCATCTTCCTCCAAAATAAATCTCTTAGAAGAGGCAAATGGATTGTGCACATTCGTGGGCTTTTGAAAGGGTATAGTTTTGATCTGAGCCTGCTTAATGAATATTTATTTCGAAGGAAAAGCATTCATCATTGTCATTATCCTGCAGTAAAAATAGAAAAGTAGTGCATAAATTGTTCAGCAGCTGGTTGGGAAAGGTTTGAAATTAAATTGTGGTTGATTTTTATCCCTGACAGATTTGCATGAATCAAATTACAGAACTGTCATGAATAACTCTGTGTTTTAAAACTGAGTTTGTGATCTTTTTTTTCACTCTGATTCAGAAAGAATCCATTTTAATTAATCCTTAAAAGGAAAAATAAGTTTATTTACAAGAATCTTTCAGCGGTGACTGCTTTGAACATTTTTCTCCAAAGTAAATATGTATAGTAAGACTTAAACCTGATTGCTCATTATCCAATAGGATAAATATCAAATACAAATTAAAAATTTCTTTTATTAATTGTCATAGATAATTCTAGCACTGACTTTTTATATCAAAGGAATGTAAAATAGCAAAATATGAGCTTGTGCAGCAAAAAATCTGATAACTTCTAACATTTAGTAATTTATAATGGTTTTATGGGCACATTTAGTAAATCTGCTGAAACCAGCTCATAGGAATGTTGTTCATTTCAAGTTTTAGGGAGTGGAAAAATCAGATAGAGAAACCAGTTCTTATCTCTTTATCTCATAAAGTCAGCAATTACAATGTTTCTATTATCCTATTACAAGCTCTTCTAAGTATTAGGACATACAGTACCTCTGGTTTTGTTCATCACCATGCTTACTCACATTATTTAACATTTTAAATATTGCAGTTCTGTCAAAGATGAAACTCCAGTTGATTGTATGGAAAATCACAGTTCCTAGATTGAAGGGTTAGTAAATTGGGCTTGATGATACACTCTAAAATAGGACAAATTTTGTTATAAGCACAAACATTATGGTGCTTCTGTCTGCTATTGATGATGTTCATATTGATGGAGTTTATAATCTTTGAGTTCCCCATATAAAATTTGTTTAATTACAATGGATTTCATTACATGATCAAGTGTAGGGATAAAATGCCTTCAGAATTTAGCTAATTATCCTTACTTGCAATGGATGTTCCAAATGCTTCCTGAAAGTTTAATGAATGTACAAATTTGCATGTATTCAACTTAATCTGGTTTTAGAAAATCAAGTTATATTGCTCATACTAAGCCAAAATTTTCCTGATTGGTGATTATCTCATTTAAGTTACTTGTCTTGTTCAAGCTCCAGATTATTTAGTGGGAGATGTACACGCTGAAATAAATACATTTATTAACTTGAGAATTAAAACTAACACATATTTCTGTTTGCTAACACATAGCAAAAATGAGTGTGCTAAAATGAAACAGTCTACCTGGAATTTAGGAAGTCTAATTTGCATTTATAGCCATAGGTGAGAAAGCGTTCAGTAAAATTTCATGTTAAGAATCGCTGTCATATTTATGGCATAGTTGTGCTTCATCATTATTTAATTATATTAACTGTGAATTCAAAACTTATTTTTTGAGGCCACTTGCTTTATATGATTAATGCTACAAACCTGCAGTAGGGTCCGTACATATCAGGCATTACTTTTTTTTTTTTCTTTAATCTTCTTGATTTTAGCAGGAATATTGTATTGTAGAATATAATTATACATTTAGCTATAATATTTTTCAATGATGTAATAGTTTTAATATGGAAAGCCACCTGGTTCTTTGAGAAAGAATTTTCTTAGATATGTAACTTCTTGCATAGTAGCTCTAAGAGGTTTTTTTCTAGTTCATCTGCTTGTGCATTTCCAGTAGGCTTTTTATTCAGTTCATTAAAAATTGGGTTGTTTGCTGTTATTGTTTTTTTAAATATAGGTATTTTCATGCTCTGTTGGTTTTTTTTTTCCTATTCTTTTTTGCCTTTGTTTGGTAATTCTTTTCTTTCATCTACTGACACATCGAGTACTTTTTTGCAGTTTTCTACTGTGTCTTATTTCAGGATACAGGGAATTTACTGTAAACATTACACATCCATGATTCTGGCAGCCAGATGATTTATTAAACCAATAATACCCATACTAGATATTGTAACGCATAGTTCTATACAGATTTTAAAATTATAAGTAATTTGGGAAATTTTTCCAGCCATTCATAATTACTAACAACTGTGCTGTTGCTGGTTTTCATGTTAGTACAAAAAGCATGAAATACTGTAACAAATCTGCTATTCATATAATTGTAAAGCATTATTCTACATATGTTTGGATTGCCAGAAGTATATTTTAAATTTTGCACATTGAATTCTATATTTGGCAGGTTTTAAGTGATTCTCATCAAGAAACTTCACCTAATGTGATATTCAGAGTGGTTTTCTGCTGCAGCTCAGTAAAACCCAATTAACCATAACTTAGAACTGAGTGTAATCAAATGCACTCTCCAACTAGATCTGTCAGTAATGCAGTGCTTGGTGGCTGATTTGTACACAAATAGCCAAGGAACTGAATTTTTACAGATAGTTGTCTTTTTCTGGCAGATAGAGACAAATTCCAGGTAGTGAAAATGAACTGGTATTTGAGTCTCAGGCACTCAGATTTCTCTTTTCAAGAGCAATGAGATGGATCATTCCCCAAAGGCTACTGTCACTTCAGCTGCTAATGATTTTCTGTTATCCTTTTTTCTTAAAAATTAAAGCTTTGTGCACTTCTGTTAACTATGTTACAAAATCTCCCAAGGCATTGTTAATAACTAACTGCTTGAAGCTATTCTCTTCAACATGAAAGATAGATGGGGTATGTGTGTGAGATACGTGGGTTTGTGCATACACATATATACACGATCTCTTTTTTTTCTTTTTTTCTCTTGGACACTCTTATGCCATTGAGTTGTGGATTTAATTTATAGAAAGTCAGCTGTATTACTTTTCTTTGTTTGGAGCTGCTGTGCTCTGAACAAAAGCAAATATCTGACATATAAATCGGAAATTATATGCCTGTCCATAGGCCACAAATTCTAAACAAATTGGGATATGCCACTTACCAATTCTAAAGTGTGTAGATGTATTTCATCTATTTTGAATATTTAGAAAATTGATTTACTTGATTAAAAAAAAATACAATTTCAATATATATAGGCACATGTTACTCTTCATTTGATTATTTAAACATGTCAAACACAGTAAGTGCCTTCTTGGGTGGATGAGATGAGATGATAGTCAGACCTACTGAAAAGAAGGCTACTTATCTTGAGTGCTTAAATGTGTCCTGGCAGCTCTTAACATTCCAATTACATTTCCCCCTGTTCTTTAAATATGCACAATTTTAGTCATAGATGAGGTTTTGTGAAGATACTGTCTTATCCCTTATCCAAGGGATATAATCTTGGAAGATTTGGAGGCATTTAATGTTTTTATCCACTGATACCTCTCATATTCAGGTTAATAACATTGAATACCTTATTCACGGCCTGAGCGTATAAAACCAAGGTTTAGGTAGACCTGGGTAAGGAAGGCTGAGTGTGAGACTTTATGCTGGGAAAGTCAAATCGAGTTTGTTGAGTAATGACACAGACCCAGACAGCTTTCACTGTAGATGATAGATTGCTGATGAGGGAGGAAGCATGTTCCTTATTGTGAATCATCCCAGAGACAAGACGTCTGCCATTCTCATTTTTTTAATAAGTATTTTCTTTAGTGTGCTAAATGTAGGTCACATTTCTCAGAATGTATGGATTCAAATTACCAGTCACAAGGGGCTTTATGGAATGTTCCTTTTCCTTTTCTTGGCAAAGAATAACATATTACAGTATTTGCAGCCCTAGAGCTTTAGGAACCCAGAGTATTTTTTTCTTTCATTTTGTGTGGAGGGTTTTGTATGCAATTATTTCAGAGCATTGTTGTCACATTTTCATAAGGATTTTGATTCTTGTATTTTACAGAAAAGTAAATACAGTGTAATAACTTTAATTGGTTATAAAATCACAACCACATTTTGTCACTTAGAGGCATTCAGATTTTTTCTAAAGTGCTTGTTGTTTTTAAAATATTTCTCAAGTAATTTGGAGGAGAAAATGATTTGGATAATCGTCATTATCTCTCTGTCACTTCATATTAGTACTACCAATAATACACCACTACACTCTTGTTATATCCGTGGTTCTAAAATACTGATTTTAAATCAAATTAGTCGCAATAGAACTGTAGAACATACTGTCTAGACATGAGATAGTTTGGGTGATGTGTTTAAAAAAAAAATCCATTACTAGAATCAGAAAAATTCCTAAATGCTGAAGAAAAAGGAATTAGCAAGTAGTTTATATGGATGTTTTAGAAGTTTGTCTAAGAAAAATGAGCTGCAGGTTAGAAGTCAAGTTAACATATACAGAAGACACATAGTAGATTACAGAACTTAAAGCGAGGAGAGAGAGAAGGCCTTCCTACACACAGGCTAGGAAGACCTTCAGTTTAGTTCAGTGTCCATGAAGTCTGTCGGGTTTATGTCAGCTTTCTAAGACTAAAAGCTTCTGCCTATTAGCCTCACACATTTCTGCAGCAACTTTATTGTATACCAAATTTTATACATGTATACATGTTACTAGTAGGGTAACACTTAAAACCTGCATGAAAACTAGTATTGTTCGATGCACTTATTAAATGTTTGGGTAGAGTGTGCAGTAAATTGGAACAAACTGAAAATGACAATTTAGTTTGATTAAAACCAGGAAAAAGGAATGAACAGCTAAAAATATTTCAGCAGTGCTAAATAATGGAGTAGAGCAATGACAGGAAAATGGTGGCAGACGGGTAAAATATAAGGCATAGTAAAAGGAATAAGTTCAATTACAGCTGACACTCAAGAATCTCAGATGTTATTGTGGACTGAATTATACCTTCAAAATATTTTCTCAGTGTTCTTTTTTATCCAGAACACAGTTGTGTTCTATAGTAAGAGTTTAAAAATTATATTCAGAATAGAACAGTTTCTCAGTAAGTAGTACAGCTTTGCTGTGTATATGATCTTTAATTTTAAAAGAATATTAGATATTCTTCCCTTCCAACCCAAACCATTTTTGATTCTATGGTAAAAGCTGAATATGACTGTAGATTTTTATCCAGAGAATATTCCTTTCTCTGTGCATCAGTTTCAGTGAGACATGTGCATGCCCGTATTAAGAATTCATTAAAAAGCACTAATGGTAAGAAATGGCTAAATATTATGACACTGAATGGAGTAGGGAGACATTTATTTTTACACTGCTGTTTGAATATACTTATCGCAAGAATTATCTGAGGTTTTTAGTGGCTCAGTGGTATATCGAATCCTTTGTCTAGTTTGGTACAGATTTTTGTGAGCTTTGTTTGCATCATCCAAATCATTGCTTTGAATGCACAAATTATCATAGTTGTGAACCTTTCATTAGAGAAAAGGAGAAAATCTTAACTCTAAAAACTTTAGGGAAAGAAAGACTACCTTTAGACTGAAAACAAATTGATGCAGTCATCAATCCAAAACATTTGAATTCTTTCATGCCTGACTGCATTTTATTCAGGCAGCAAGAGTTATAATGCAAAGTTCACCACTGTAAGGAACCATGACCATAGCTTTTCAAAAGAATGGACTTCATTTCACTGAAGAATGGATTTCTGTTTGCCTGGAGGAAATCAGCAATTGTGACATGTTCTTGCTTTATGTTGATGTCTTGACTAGTCTGGAAGAGAGAGCGTTTTCCTTCCAAACACAAATACCACAGAGAGAAAAATAAAATCCCCAGAACAGCACATGTATCATGTGCCTTGTCACACTGAGGGTGGAAGAGGCCACCTACAAGTAATGGAAATGAAAATTTAAAGAATTAATGATTAAGTGCATTTCAGAAACATTCATCTTGCTTGTGTCTCCTTTCTGGTAATGCTACATATGATGTATGTTACCAGGACTGTGAAGAAATGACACCTGTATAAATCAGTTGCATAAAAGGCATGTTTTTCCCCCCAAAACCTGCATTTATTTCTCTGGGTTTTGGTGCTTATAATGTGAGGCTGCAAAGTAAGTTTATGTAACTCATGTTTTTTGGTTGATTCAAAAAAATATTTGTGTCGTCTTTCTGGTAAAGAACAAGGAAATCAGAGATGTACCAAATTATGCCTATTTGGATAGTAGACTGAAATGTGACAGGAAGTGCTCTGCTTGAGGATTTCATTACATTAGTCGATTCAGAAGGAGGAAGTCTTTGCTAATTTCATTTTTTTACATCGAATGCTTTTAACCTTAAGTCAGTACACAGTTTATGACAATATCTTTTCTCAGCATTGGGTTTTCTAACAAATTCAGTCATTCAAATGATTCTCAAAGATTTTGTAGAAAGAGAGAGGTTGAGCACTACCTAGTTCACAGAATAGAACACATGGCATTGTGCAGGTAGGTAGGTGTACTGTGAAGTATTTTGTCTTTCTCTGAAACAACAAAGAATTGACTACTTGAAGAATGGTAAATGCTCAATTGTGAATACCCAGCAAAAGGCAAAACCAATGACACCTGATAAACTTTTTTTTTCATGCTGTTACTTTGATGTCTGTTTAATATCTGCTGCAACAAGTATAAAAGAGAAGCATAAACAGCAAAATAAATAAAGAACATTTAAACATGAGTCTGTAAAATGGGAATTTGTTCTGCTTTCATAAGAAGAAATGGGGTTAAAACAGATCTAACCTTGGCGTAGAAGAATTAATGAGTGACTGAAGCCAATAGCACTTTGCTTTCCCTCCAGCCATCACCTTTCACAGGTATAGTTTATTAAGTCTTTTGAAGAGATGGACATTCAGTCATTATTACCCCGGTTATTGTAAAACTGTTATTATTGTCAAAGCTATTGTTTAATTAGCATTCTCCCCCTCTTTCTTTTTTTTTGTATTTATAAAAACAATGTTTTGGTTTTCTTTTTTAAAATCTTGATATTACAGAGCATTAAAGATAGCCTTGGGAGACTGCTGGGTCATATAGACATTATTCACAGCAAGAAAATACCGGCTTTGCAAAGTGCTACACCAATGGAAGCGGCAAATATACAAGAAAAGCTGGCTCAGCTTAAATTCCAATGGGAGAAAGTTAACAAGATGTACAGGGACCGACAGGTGTAAGTAACTTTTAAAAATTGTTCTTTCTGATGGCAACCATTAGTATTTGGCTTATTGTTGGCAATTGTTTCCTAGTCTTCTTTTTGTGGAAATACCCTTTAAAGTCACAAATGATACTTTCTTGTAACTAAGCATAGAATGTTTATAGAAAATTGTAATTTAATTCACGAGCATTATTGTCAAATTGAAAATATTTTGACCAACTGTCACTTGCATTGGACCAAAACCTGGCATGATATTGCATACATCTTCCTGTGTCATTATAAATTACATACCTTTACCCTGAGATAGTATTAGGCATTTACTTTTTCGTACCTGTACTATTGATTTAAAAATTTGAATCTGTGATGGGTGCATCAGAGTAAAATCCCTTTTAATTGCAGAGGATTTACTAGTTCAAGGAGCAGTTCTCACTTTACATCTAAGGAGCACAGCTAAAATTATTAGCAGCTCTAAATCAGAGTCATCTTTCAGAAGTCTGTATATTAGACATTATACAACAAGGCAGAACAATTAAGAGAAGTACAGAAAGGCATTAAAATGGTAATAAATAAAGCTGTGATCTCCTACAGTATCATATAATACTTATTGTTATTTTTCTTCTTGTATATTATTTGTGGTGTTTGTAATCTGGGAATTGTATTATGATGCAAAATGTAGCCAAACCTATTTTCTTAATTAGGCATGGCTCATGTTAGTAACACAACAGAGACTTGCAATCCAGTAATTTATTTATACTCTGTCGTAGATATCTGATGTTTAAAATGTTTGGCATTGTGCAATAAAATACCTAGGTTTATACTTCTTTTATTTTTTTTTAATTAGATGATAAATTAGGTGTTAGTGGCAGTGATACAGAAATTTCTATGTTTTATGGGATACCCTTTTTTTTGTCAGTAGGAGTAATTTAAGAGTTAACAAATAAGTTTGCCTTATATAAAAAGTCATAGTTTCAAGCATTTATTGAATTACTACAGAAAAGTCCTGGACAATTTCTCTGAGAATATAAACTATTAATCTGATACTGAAAATCCTTATATATATGACTAGTTCCATTCATTGAAATTGTCCATTCATAGGAGTTTTACAGATTTGGCTCTTCAGACAATGCTGAAAACCTGACATTAAAAGTTTCATTTGATATGCTACCGCAAAAGACAATAAATCAAAATTTGCTAGAATATCCCTTTTTACACTACTTATATGTTTAGAAATATCCCTTATCTCAGAAACTTTTCTTAAAACCATTATAAATGTTCTGAAATATGAACTTAATGTCCAAATAATTATTGTATTGTATAGTAGGAAGAGATATGAATCTAAACATGTAAGCAGTGACTAGAAGAAAAAAAATACTTCCCATGGGCTTAAGCTCCACTGATTTTGTTCTACAATACAAGCCTCGGTAACTTTTGTGGTTTCTTTGCTTAGAAATATTGGTCAACAGCTGTCACTTTGCAAATTTGTACAGACATATTTCCGCTGTCAACCAGTCACTAGCTTTGATTTTAGGTTGCTGGAGATAGAGAGACAGAGAGAGTTTAAAAAAATAGTAATAGGAGAGAATCATAGTAAAAAATGTAATTCAATAATCTTCATGTCATCTCTGTTTTGTCTCAACATTTAAAGTGTAAGAAACTGAGACAGACTTGTAATCTGGCAGGGTTTCCAGATTCTCCCATGTGCAGTACTTGTTTAAAAAATACTGAGTCTGGCCCTGGTGTGGTAGGAAAGATTGTTCTGTTTGTCATGATGCCATGTACAAAAATGAAGGATAAATTAGAAGCAGAGACTGGAGCCAAGCTGCTTGCATAGATGAAAACTGGGGCCATTTGATGTTGCACTTTTCCCAGAGTCTGGCTTTGCCCAAGGTCTGAGAGACCTTTGGAATCTCCCCATATACGTTTTCTGTCACTGGTGTGTAGCAAGGAGAGCGATTTACTGTTAGCTGAAAGCTTGGACCACCAGCACTGCCATTCAGTTATCCCTTATTTAGACTATAGTGATATTTAGCCAGCAGCAGAAAGTATTCTGAGGTGAAATGAATTAATGTTTGTCAAGTATTTTGAGGTCATCAGATAAAGGCACTAGAGAAGTGTAAAGTATGATTACTCTCAAACTGGCATTTGCCTGGGGAGTCATCCTCTTTTAGAATGATGGACAGCAACTCAAGGTGAGGATAAGCTTGACTGCTGTCTGGAATTGCACACCTTTCTTTTTCCTTTAAATCTTTTGTTTATGGTGTCAGTCTTACTGTGTCACTGTTTCAGTGGTTTCATTTGAACTTTGAGACGATCCCTGTAGCTTCTTCAGTTTTGCAAGGTTGCGTTTGGACTGCACACAAATGCTAGGGAGGATATGAAGAAAGACGATATGGCCTTTAGCATTTTGCTTCTAGCGGTTTGTGTCTATAACAGGTGAAAGTATCACTGTAAGTTTGCTCTTGAGACACGGATGAAGCTGTGTTTATGAGATATGCTATTGATGATGATGTTTTAGGACAGTTTTGGAATTATTATTGGAGCACTGTCTTGCTTTCAAAGGAGTGTGTCTAAGTGAATGTGAGTATTCCATGTTTGAAAGGTTACAGAAACAAATATACTCTACTATGTTCATTTCTGAATATTTGTTTTAGGAACACAAAGTGTTGTAATAACATGGAAATTATAATTGACGTAAATGCAAAGTCAGCTATCACCATGATACATGGAAGAACAAAATAATTTTCCTTACCCTGTAGTTACTAGCAGAGAGCTTACTCTAAATCTAATAGAAATCAATAGAAACATTCATGTTGAATTCTTTTGCGTGAAATAGATTTCCTGCAAGTCCTGATTCATGTCTAGATACTTTGTATCTAACTTTATAGTAAGTTCCTTTTCATTAGAAATCAAAATATGTATTCAGTTTGTTTTACAGCAGAGCACGTGCCAGTTTGACAGAAATTGTGATAATAAATACTCAAACAGCTTTACGAGTCCAATTCTTCTACAGTATTTGAAAATCTTGTTTCACATTGTCACTTCAGCATGTTTCCTGTATTTGAGTAAGTGTTCATACTGTACTTACTGTAAGATAACAGGCAATATTTCACTGAAAAAGTATAAGCAAAAATGCTGTGATCATCCTAGTGTGCTCTTTCAGTTGTGTTAGAAACCTAAGATGAATGCAAATTTTTACTCTTTTCACAAAGTCATTGAAACACTAGTCTTCAACTGACTAATGTTTTAAGTAAAGCCTAGATCTAGCATGGTTCTTTGATAGGAGTGAGTTTCTTTTCTGTACAAATCAATTTCAGAACATGGTAATTGGTTGTGTTTCCAATGGATATATGGGGGTGACACCATCTTATATTAAGGGGAATTTGTTTCTTTGGTTTTAGTTTTCTGAGTTTACAGAAATATCCATCAAACAGCAGCAGTGGCATGATTTGTCTTTTGTGAGCTAAGGAGTAATTTATGATCTCATTTATAACTTCAACCTTTGCTCTCATGATACTAAATTTCTATGTTATCTTTTCCAATAGTCACATTAAGATAATACAATCTGAATTTTGTAAGGTAGAGTTATGTTACAGTGACAGTAAGAATAACCATTCAGATGCCATAGCTTTTCCTGTCCTTGTATCAGAATTTAACTCTAGTCTCCCTTATTTGCAGCAGCCTCAGATACTGTTTTTTTATATTAATCATGACTATTTAGGAAGTGACACTAACACCAGGTCCCTCTATATCTTCAATAAGAACACATAGTATTTGGAAAAAAATTAAATATTATTCGATAGATAATAGAAAATAGATTTTTAAATTATTGTTTTAGATAACTATCTTATCAATTTACCACTTGTGGAAGACCTTGTTTCTCTTGTCAGGATATTGTCTTCCCAGGTTATTTATGCCTCAGTCTTGTTTCTGTGAACAACATGTACTCCCTAAAAGCATTCCTTTCTAACAGTGACAGAAGTCATTGAATCAATGAAGTGCAACAAACTTTTCCAGAATAGACCAAAAATACATTAATTTTAAATATTTCTATAAATACTCAAAAGAATCTAACTTCAAAGCAAAATCTTAAATTTTACAGATATTGTAGACCTTGAACATTTTTGAAACTGTTTCTTGACCATGAGTTAAAATTCTAATAGATCTCTCATAAGAATTTCAGGCGATTAAGTTTTGCCTTTTTTCATGTCTTATTTAAGAATTATCTTCCAGGGCATACATTATAGACTAGATTAATGCTCTTCTAATTAATCTGAAATCTACTAAAAAGTAAATGTTATGAGACAATGTGGGAAAGTTGATACCAGATATCTTTACAAAATGTTCCTTGCTAATTCTGAAAATAGGAAAAAAGTGATATGCCAGTCTTATATCAGCAAAGATCCCAAATCCATAATAATGGTGCCAAAACAGATTGATGGCTTTACAAAAGTCACAAACAACTAACAATTTTTACAGTAACAAGAGCAAACCATAAAGAACTAGTTAATAGTCTTATATGAAGAATGTTTTTCGTTTTTGGACAGCAGTACAACTGTCAACTATTTCTGAGTAGCCTTAAATTAGCTTGATAAGGCCTAATGAAAAATGTGTATTATACATAAGGAATCTATTCATTGGCAGAGAATTAATAATTTGTGGTTGTATTTCTAACACAACCTAATAGCAGATGTTGTAATCCCTTACTGATGTATTCTGTTGGTTGAGAACTAATCTGATGCATCAATCAACATATCAGGAAGTCAATGACAAGAATGAATGCTAACTGGCTTTGTTTCAGTGCAGGGAGTAGAGCAGCTTGTGGAAGGCCTAGGTATTTTGAGAGAAAGGCAGAAATAGTGGCTGCTCCCTCATCTAAGAGTATCCGCTCACATATTTCTGTTGAGGTTGTAAGTCTTGTTATTAGACTTACCTTTGGCTCCGCATTCAAGATGAGAGCGAAAACCAGAACAGATTAGTTCATCCTCAATGAGAGAAGGAAATTATTTCCTTTCTAATGTTAATCTCAAAATAGCTACCATGCCTTAGTCACATGCAGGGTAAGCTTTTTTTTTTGCTGTCTTTCACAGCACCTCAAATTGTTCGTCTGGGTTTTGAAAAGGGCAGAATGGAGACAGCTTATAATTCCTGACTCTTACAGCCAACATGAGTTGTTAATTTATTTCCATACCATACTTACTGGATAGAAATTCTCTCCATGGCAGTTGTCTTATAATCAAATTCTTACAACAGATTTGCCAATTCATTTGCCCCCATAATATCACACCATCAAGTTAACACATTGGTAGGTTTTGTTGGTTCCTTAATTGCTTGCAAACAGGTATAAAATAATGTATAACAACCAGGTATAATATCATGTATAAATGTTTAGATTATGGGCAATCTAGATAAGGCTTTCTTTCCATATTTATAATATAAAGAAACCCAATATTTATGGGAATATTTTTCTTCCCTAGTTTATAACTAGAAAGATTTAATCTACAGCATAAGCTGGAAAATATTTTTGCCTTATATATGGCCATTAAAACAGCTCTTTTCATAGGGCAATATATATTAGAATATCTTCTAAGTGGAATAGCTACAAGTGAAATTTAAAATTATTTGTTAAAGCTTAAATAGCAAATTTCAGGCAGGATGAGAAATAATACTGTAGCTTTTGGGAAGAGAGTCATGTTTATTAAATCACTGTCATACAGCTGGTTTTAGAGCTTAACACAGACAATTCTTGATATGGGAATTGAAGGTGTCTGTATAGTAAAATGAGGTGAAAATAACTAATTCAGAATTTCTTTTAATAACTAGATCTGATTATCTCATCTGAAATAGCATGTGTTTGTGCTGTGAAAGTGTTTCAGCTGAAAAAGAATCTTGAATGTTTTTAAATCACCAACCCCCAAGCCTCACAATTAGCATAACTTAGCATACCTTTACTGTAAAATGGTCAGTGACAAAAATGCATTACATTCATACAAGAATTATCATACTGACTTTTTCTGCTGTACCAACTAAAAGAATTTCACTGAAATGTCTGGGAAATGTTACAGCTTAGTGATGAATATGTGGGCTGTAGAACTACGGGAATGCGAATATGTGTGAAGACAAATATCGGCAGAAGCAAATAGGCTCTGAGCTGTCTGGATATGAACTGTCTTGGGCCTTCATGTCGGATATAAAAAATAATATGACATTATGGTCAATGTCATAAGCTATGAAACCCAGCTGAAATGCAGGCTATATTTGCTTTAGGGACAATGCTATGTTAGTGCAGCTATATAATTTCACAGATAGTCCTGATTTATATCCAACTATGTCAAAACACTGGCAGAGGTCATTCATGCTTAGCTACATCCATCTGTGTAGGCATAGCCTAAGAGACTTGCAGTATATCCTCAAGTCTGGAATTTTATTTGAGATGACTTCTATTACTTTCTGTAAGTCTTGACAATTAAGGTGTGCTTTCACTATTGGTATTGAAACATTACATTATGCTGTGCAAGAATTTTTTAGCTGGGTGAATATTTAGCTGGATCAACTGTGCACTGAATGAAGAATGATGTTGCAGAAACAGCCGTTAGGTCAAACGCAACGGATGTACTAAGGTGAGCTCCTTTGCAGAATTCCCTTGATGCTTTTTAAGGAATTGCTGCTCTCTAGTTGCCATGGTGCAGTGTACACCTACCTTTAAGTAAGTCCTGGGAGAGCATTTTTTGACAGTAGAGGGAGCCTAGTCTTTTAACATCCATAGCTAAAGTCAGAAGTTACAATTTTATGGTTTATACAATTTTCATCACTGTCGTTTCTCAGCTGTCTTCATGTTGTAGCTACCATCTAATAAATATGATTTTCTTCCTCCAAGGCAGTTTGAATGCAATTTTTTTTCTTTTATTAAATGTTTTGCATATACCCCTATGTGCCAAAGAGACAAAGATATTATGTTTGGAGTAGAAAGCAATAAGTTTTGTGGTAGTCATAGACCTTGGTAGTAACAGTTTTGAGACTTAGAAAGTTCAGTCTTCTGTCCTGGTCACCTTCAGTAATTCAGTAGAGTTGGTCAGCTTTCAAATTTCCTTCTCTTGAAGAGAAAGTCAGTATTTGAGGTGATTTGGGCAAAATCCAGTCAGTACTTCTGATTTGATCCAGAATATTATGGGAATTGACCTGAAAAAACCTGTTTGCATTGGCTCATGCTTATAGCACTAGATACACTGCACATTGTTAGAGTAGTCTCTAATCCAGAAAATTTTGTAATCTATACCCTTGAGATTAATTTAGCCTTGTATTTATTTATCTGGAGAACCACAAATATTGTTTTATTTAACACAGAAAAGAAATTCCCTTCTTAAATTAAAGCAGAGCATTCCAGAGATTTTCTGTAAAAGTAAGCAAAATGCCTGTTTTCTGTTTATTGTTATTTTAGGGGTACTATACCATTGATCCATTGCAAGTAGTTCTTTCTGATGTGGTATTCTTTGTTGCTTCCTGGAATATATTATTTCCTTTTAGATTAGACTTTCATTTTAAGATACTTCATCTGATCGGTAATTATCTTAAGTGTCCAGTTGCTTTTCCAGTACAAGAGGGATTAATGCATAGCATGAGGTTGAAAACGTTCTTTCAAAAGTTACATTAAACTAAAATAAAAGAGACAATTATTTTGCTGTACTCCTATATCATTATGCCTGATATCACTCAAGAAAATTTGGTTTAGTAATAACTTCATTAAGACCTTGCAGCAATTATCTATTAGGGCAACATGAAGATGGTACTGTAAGTTTGTATAGCCTAAGCTCTGATTTATTCTTCCTGTTCACAAGGCTTGTATGACAGCAACAAAATTAAAAAGAAGTGGGGTGCCAAGGTTGGAAAACAATAACAAAAATTCACATCTACTTCCCATAGAATACAGAGCATACCTATATTTTGGATCTATGCATGTATTAACTGGATGGCTGGAATACTGTTGCCAAACAAAATGGACCACAGTGACCCTCTGCTTGTCTTTCTGGAGTGGTAAAACAAATAGAGTGTTCTATCTTCCCTCCAGCAACAAATTTTCCAAAATCCTGTAACACCAGAATTACCTTTGAGACTGATACTTCCCTGTTGAATTTGGTTGAAATTGGCTAAAGAAGCTAGAAAATTTATTGTTGGAAATGAGCGATGGACAGCACAATCACTGAAGTCTCATTTCCTTAGGTTAAAAATAAAAAGAATTACATCTTTTATTTGCTTAGCCTGTTAGCCATAAAGAAATTCACTAGAATCCCTTTTAGGAACTTACCTCTGTGTGATTACACCTTGCTCCTTAGTTTTCCATCTGTCCTGACCAAAGCGTTATGTAAGATCTGGCTGTGGTGACTTATAGGAGATTTTCATCTCCTTAATTAGTGTCATAGAATCAGAGAATAATTCAGGTTGGAACGGACCTCAGGAACTCCCCCAGTCTAACATCCTGCACAAAGCAGGGTCAACACTGGTTGACCAGGTTGCTCAAGGCTTTAGCCAGGCAAGTCTTAAAGACCTCCAGCAATGGAGACTGCACAACCTCTTGGGAACCTGTTCCTCAGCTTGGCTGTCCTCATGGTGAATTTTTTCTTCCTTATATCTAGTCTGAAACTCTCATTTCCCTTTATGCCTGTTGTCTTTCATCCTCCCACCATGCACCCCTGGGAAGAGCCCAGCTGCGTCTTCTCAATGGTCTCCTCACAGGTGCTGGAAGGCTGCTGTTGGGTTCACTGAAGGCATCCAGTTCTCTCAGCCTCTCCTCCACAGAACAAGTGCTCCAGCCCCTTGACTTGCTGGGTGGAGCCCTGCTGAACTCACTCATTTCTTAAGGTCTTGTATTGGCAGGCCCAAAATTGGACACACTGTTCTAGATGTGGCCTAATGAATGCTGAGTGAAAAGGGGTAATACTTGCCCTCAATCTGCTGGCTGTGCTGCTGCTAATGCAGCCCAGGATATACTTGGTCATTTCTGCTGCCAGGGCACACTGCTGGTGTCCTGCTTGCTGCCCACAGGACTGCAGGTCTTTTTTGCAGAGCTGCTTCCCAGCCAACTGGTTCCCAAACTGTATTGTTGCAAGGGGTTCTTCCTTCCCAGGTGCTGGACTTTGCATTTATCCTTGATGAATTTCACAGGGCTTCTGTTGGCCTGCCCTTCCAGCCTATCTAGTTCCTTCTGAATGGCATCTCTATACTTAAGCATGTGACTTTTTCAACCCTGATTTCACCCTGATGGGCTTAAAATTAAGCATATGTTTAGGCAGCTTAAGAAAGTTTACTCCAAGAAAGGAGTGTCTTGTGCTGCTTCCTGGCCAAGAAAGGGAGATTTTTCTTTTTCCCTATTCCCTTTTTTCTTTTGCAGTGATGTTAACTACTTGAACTGAATTTCTGCCTTGTGTTCCAATAATATTATTTTCAGTGAGATCTCCCCCCGCCCCCGCAGAAATACAAATATGAGAAGCGTCAGGTCCTGTGAGTCCATCAGTCAGTATCTCACGATAAACCCTTATCTATGGAGTCATTTGTTAATACAAAACTGAATTTTCTACCAAAAAAAAAGACATAATACACTAAAGAACAAAATATACTATCAATAGTTATATGTTTTGTCTGGTAGCATAGTTACTGAAAAGCAAAATATAAGGAAAATGTAGCTGAAGAATATTCTAAATATTCTTTGAACAGCCCTAAAATCAACATTTTGTAGCATATATTTCCCACAGTAGAAGGAAATGCTTATGTTTTTGTTCTCAGAGAGAAAAAAACTCTATATGCTCATCGTTTCAATAGTTGTTTAGAATAAGCCATCATGTTTTAAAGAATTCAGATGACTAGGATTTGTGTATTCAGTATATTCAGTAGCTGTCACAGATTTCATCCATTAGCTCAGAATTGTATGCTAAAATCTAGGTGCTTTCAATATGATAAAATCGTCATCTTGATTTTTAAAAAGTGTGTCTGAAAATAGGATGCTGCCAAAAATAGTAAATCTCAACTTCCAGCATCATCATTACATTCTAAAACAGTAAAAAGTCTGAACTCATTAACTAAGGAGATTAATATTTTAGGGATGTAGGCTGCAAAAAAGGTTTAATTGTTTAATTATTAATCATTTTTGCTGAAATATCAGTTAACATGTTTCAGTGCTTAATATAAGCTTTATCTATATTATTTTAGCATGTAAAACACAGTAATTGCAATTTCTTTCTGTGTACTACTAAATAATCAAATTCAAATCATTTGCATGTTTTGCCAAATAACGGAGTTTTTTAAAAGTCATCAAGATTATTTTTGAGTATTTTGGTATTTCAAGGCCAAACTCTGCCCTTTTGTAAGGTTATGCACTATTATGCCTTCCTAAGTGGTACACATTCTGCAATTCAAATTTTAAGTCATGGTATTGTAGGACCACTCAAGAGACATTGCTCTCTCATGACCCATGAGATTCACTCCTGACTACTGCTTGACAAAACCTTCAGTAACATTTTCTGGCTGTGTAACACAAGACATTTCTGCTCAGGTGTCATATGGTTAATAATGACATGCAAAGATATCGTAAGCAATAATGGAAGCTGTCTTACACATTAAATAGTTCTCAAATTATTTCCATATATAGTCCTATTAGCCTCTTATTTAGTTTCCCTCACAAGTCTGGCTAAATAATCTCACAACATCCTACAAAAGTACATTATTCTCATTTTATAAATAAAAAGGGAAGAGATGAGATATTCAAACACTTTTTTAAGATCAGATACAAATACTCTGATTTGCCAGGAAGAGAACCTTAAATTCCATCCCAGACTTGTACCCAGAAGAGCACGATTTCTCTCAAGTACCGTCTTTATGAGTGTACAGAGGGGCTGAGATACTGTGACAGCAGGTGTTAGAAATACCAAAGTGTCTGGAAATTATTTTCATTTTGATGAGTAGGGAAAGTATTGTTAGGTTATACTATGTGTTGTGGATTATTTCCAGCTTTAGAGAAGACTGCAGTCTTCACTTACGGGGTTTTTTTTTTCCTTTTTTTTTTCTTTTTTCTTTTTTCCCTGCTTTCTGCATGTTGTATGTGAGAAGTGGCAGTCTCTAAGGCAGGGTTAGGCACAGCAGAAGACTGCGCTGCAGGAGAGTTGCCTGGTCCCCGTGTAAAACGCTGACGGACCATTACAGCAAGGCCGCTAGGGGGCAGTTTTGCCGTGGAAGTGCTCTCGGTGGTGTGCAACACTAACACGAAAATTGCTTTCTCCGTCTTTCCAGTGTATTTCCTCCTTCTGTCAGAATACAAGATACCCTCTGACTAGCTGGAAACTGAGACAAACCGTAAATGTGGGGAATCACTGAGTTGTTCTTTTCCTCTCGGATTCGCGGGCCTGCACGCACAGCAAAAATGTAGCACAAGCGCCTACTGTTACAGGAGTCATTTTCTCTGGAGTATTTAAGGCTCTTCCATCCATCCTGACTTATTTCTACTTTCCCTCTGATTTCAGTGTAGAAATGCTGGGATTAAGAATTTACATTAAGGTTTTTAGATTGTGGAACAAAGTATGCCTGGTTTTCCTAAACAGTTGAAAAACTGGCTAGCATCTTACAATGAATATTTTTAGAAGCCATTATTCTAATGTAATCAAACAAGAAAATAAAGTTAGAAAACTTAAAGCTCCAATACAGATACCCCAAGCTCAAACACTTTTTAATTATGATTCCTTTAAGCATTTTTCTTTTTTCCTTTTGCACTACACACAACTGTGTATTTTGTCTGTGTTTATAGCATTTGACAATGTGGTAGATCAGTGAAAAATCAGAAGGCATAGAAATACTTAACAGAATAATGCTGCATTTTCATATTGTCAGGGTGATTAATGGCAAGCACTGTAGTTTGTCTGTAACAGAAAGGAGCAAATGTCGCTGCATTTCTGAATTGATACTCTTTAGTAGACACTGTGTGAGTCTGCAAGCCTAGAAATAAATTCCTGTAATAACCATGAGAGTGTCTTTGTCCCTGCAGTGCAATAAACAGACCAACAGTTCTCTTTACTATCTTTAAATCCTCTGGCAAAATAGTAATGCCAGTTAAACTGCATTTCTTCTTCTTTCCAATTTTGATGCACAATCATTTGGTCAGTTCCCGGAGTCTTTATACATCCTATGAACTGATGACATCTTCCACATCCTGTAGCAGGAAAAAGCTTATTTCCAAGATGCCTGTCTGGGAATACCCCAGAAGCATGGTGATCCCAAATACAACCTTAGAATACAGACTGGAGGAATCTGACAAGCTGGAATTCCCTCAAGTCTCTGGGCACAATGGGCCACTCAGCTCCTTTGATATATCTTGAAGCAGGATTTTCCAAACAGAATTGAATTCTCTGTCCTGGGAATACGTGAATATATGATATTGTCTTTTCTTCCAGAAAATAACTTTTCAAATCTCAGAAAATCCTGTGAAATGTGAATTTTCCAGTTCAGGAACACAATAATTTTGCTGTCATTTCTTCCCAGGTTTTCCTGTCTAAAAACCTTTCCTATTATGAGATTGGGAAAAATAGCCCTTCCCTTTTCCTCCTTTCCGAAGGTGAGGAAAATCCTAATGGCAGAGGATGAAGTTGTAGAGGGGAGTGTAGACTGGGAATGGAGACATTTTCTACTTCCTTTTCTGGAAGCCTGACAAAACCCATCTTGCATTTTCTCTCCCAAGTGGGTTACTAAAGACCCAAGCAAGAACATGAATTGGTAAGTGGTCAAGCAAAATCCCTTGATTGCTTCCTAATGCAAAGGAGCTTTCAAAGTTCTGCCAGATGTAGGACAGACTTCCAGAAAGATAAGGTTAGAAAGAGCTAGGATGGAAAAAATGTGAAAGTACTTTGAGCAAAACTGTTTAGATACCACTAAGATGGGAACATAGCTAGACATGAATTTATTAGCAAATTTGTTTCTATTATCCATCCCATAAATCCCCTAATGATGTGTATAATGCACTACTGTAGTCACCATTTCCAGCCTCTGATGCTGTCTTGTTCCTTACTCAAATTTTTCATTCAAAATAAAAATAAAGTCAGTATTTTTGAATGATAGGAAGAATATAAACTTGCAACTGTGATTGAAGTGCATGCAATGATTATTCTCTATCTTAACTTTGAATTGTCTGGTCATTAAACAGTGGATTATATAGCAGAAGTTTAAAAAAAAAAGCAGTTTTAGCTCTCTAAAATTTTGTCTCTCTTTTATTTGTAACTTCAAAACAACACTACTGTTTTGCACAGGACAGTCAGGGAGCTAAGCTCATTCTGTTCCTCCTTTTTTATTTTCTTATTTTGATACTGTTCTTTCATTATTATCACCTATGTAAATCATGGGATGCAATCAGGGTTCCTCACCAGTTAGGCTAAATGACAGCAGGTTGTTTGCTTAGCACTTTTGAAGAGTGCCAAACTGATAAGATACCCCAGATTCCTTACCTGTTTACAGAGAAGGAACAGCAATAGCTACCAGGATAGCTTTGTTATACTCTGCTTTGGTCCGAAGTAACGAGGACGATGGGTAAGCAATGCACCACTGTCATCAATGTGTAGTTATTTTGGACATTTGGTATTTCTAAAACTGCCCAACAGTATTCTTTCTGCTGCTGTCAGCAATATTTGTAAAAGTATTGAAATTCACCTAATCAGCTAGTGAGCATCAGCCTCAAGGCTGATGATTGCTTACCCTATTGCTACATTTGCTAAAGGAGAGAAGGACAAAGTGCAACTTTGTATTCCCATAATAGGTAGATGAGAATGAGGATCTAGCGACAGTTTTCAGGCTCCTGAAATCAGAAGCCAAGATAAGGAGCAGAGTGGCTTATTTCAGCTTACCCTTGATACTGAGGACCTCTTTGTCCTCTACAATAGAAATCTATTGGCTTCTTGTTTCTTATTTGTGAAATTGTTAGTGCCACAGGTTGTTAATGACACCCTTTTAGGTTTAAAGACTTGCAGCAATGGGGTTGACTAACACCATATTTTCCTGCGGACTACATCATGCCCAGTGGAGTTTACAACTACAGTAGTAGATGGTCGTAGTAGACCTATTCTTACTTCTGTGGGATTGAACTAGCTTCATAGATGTAGGTCTACAGTGTTTTTGTACACATAGCATACCATATTTATGATATTAACAGAAAATCCCGATTGCAACAGCCGTGCTAAACCAGGGGTATAGTCATGAAACTTTTTGCATTGCACAATTGGTCAGCATTTATACAATATTACTGTAGGTTAGGAACTCTGTGACCGGTAGCCAGAGGAGCAGGACTCTTCCACAAGAGAGGACAAGCCAGGAGCAAAGGGTGACCCCAGTACCTGCAGCGCCCTTACTGGGGCACAGTCCTACAGCATCTGACTCGAGTGGACAGAGGTGGGTGCAGGTAACAGAGTCCGTGGATAGTCCCAGCTGAGGCAAAAAGTGATGAACCAGGTCCACGCAGGGGGCCTTGTCAGCAGCCAAAAGAGACAAGGGCAGAGACAGGACAGGAAACAAGGCTACGACATGGGTCCAAAGTTCATCCAGGAGATGAGGCCAACAACAGGAGTGGAGACAAGGGATCCTTCCAGGAGACAAGCTACCTACAGCGTAGGTCCAAGGTCCACATTCCATAGCTCAGCTCCAGGCCTGAGCTGGAATGGGGCTCCTGGGCAGGGGTGTGGGTTCCAGGGAGGCTGGTCAGGGCCAGTGAGGCCGTGATACCCATGGTGCCCTGGCAGTCTGCTGGTTTCAGTGGTTCCAGCTCAGCTGTTGCCTTGGAAATTTGTTTTGCTATTTTTTTTGTGAGTGTTTGAAAGAAGAGGGCAGTGAGTGTTCATGCTGCTTCACCCTAAGCCTGGTGACTAATGAAGAAGGACAAAGCCTGACTGCAGCCTAAAGCATTAAAGCCATGAAGACCGTCACTAGACAAGTGGATTTGAAAAGCTTTACTAGATTCGGTTTAAATTTTACAGCTTTCCCAAATCTTCATATGTTACCAAGTTACATATCCCCTGATCTAGCTGACTGCCTGGCAAGTAGTGGAGCTACTGCAGGTGGGCTCTTTCTGTGTGACTAGCAAAGGTGGAAGGCTGCGCAGCGTATGTCCACCCTGGACGGGACCCAGCACCCAGCCACCTCAGCCTTGACAGTGGTAAACACATTTAATCTTGCACTCCACCTGCGCAAATCTTTTGCAGTTAGGTTTTATGTTAGTACCGTTTCAGTCAAAAACAAAGAGAGGTTATTGATCCAGAGTGACACACAGATTCTGAACGGGAAGCCTGAATTTTAGTCCTGGGCTCTTACTGCATCACTAGTTTTGCCACTTAGTAGTAAAAAGCACAAGAAATCTTGGATACAGTGGTGTGATAATCCTTGAAGTTAAACATTTTGTCTAGTCAGCATTTTTGTACTTGAAGTATGGTTTGAAATGTAAATTATGCACTGAAGTCATCAGTATATACCAGGCAAAGACTGAAAAATTGAAATAAAGCCTTTTTACATATATATATCTCTCTCTCTACAGAGAAGTGTACATATGTATATTGCACATACACAGCTGAACTATTCTATGGAGATGGCTGTTGAATTAAATTGCTATTTGGAACAAAAAAAAGACAACACAATTTTTTTTGAAGTTACATAGAAGAAGTTAAGAAGATTTTACTTGTGGCAATGAAGAATCTAATAATTAGGATTAAGCATGATTTTAGGGATTCTCATTTTAATCTCTTGATATTGTAAGTAATATAAATGGTGTGTTGTGTGTGATTTCTACTAATATGCAGCTCCTTCTTTCATCCAGTTTTCTACTGAGACATATTTATAGTAAGTAGAATAAATTAATTACAGAACCTTGTAATACAAGGATGTAATTCCATCTAGTAAAACCCCCTGAAGTGGAGCCTTGAGATGTTTGCCATGTAAGGGAAACACAGGATAGGTAAGTAGACTTTGCTGCTATGTCAAAGCTTTTCCTTCGGGGTAATGTCCAAAAATAAGAAAGATTATTTTATTCTTCTGCAGGTTGTTTAATAGAGCCTTTTCCTGGCTAGCACAGAAAACAGTAGGATTCCTTCTACCTTTCATCTCCCTCCCTTTCTTTTGTATGTGTGCGTCTATAAATGAGCAGCACCTTTTCTTCCTGCCTAATTTCAAGCAAGCTAAATACCTGCTCTACTTTTTTGAGTAGGTATAACCATAACTTTGGAATTTTAAACACCATTTTCTTAAAATCTCAATCTACTTATTTGACCTTCTATTGTTAAAGCAACAATGAAAGTAAGATTTCTCTAAGAAATATAGGGCAGATCTTGGGGTGACTGCAGTGTTTTTATCTGTGTTTACATAGTGTGATGCGCATAGTCAGCTATTTCTTTCTTCTGCAGTTACGCACCGCTTTCATAATAATTTCAGTCCATTCTGTACGGATGCTTTACTGCAGAAGCCCCATTAGGATCAGTACAGTTCTTTGCTGATGCTGGAAAGTGTCTATGACAATCACTAGATTTACCTGGGACTGAACCAGAAATAATCAGGGCCCAGAGAACTAAAAATATAGCTTACCACAGCTTGATCAAAAAGAACTGTTCTTCCCCAGTTAAACAACTTAGCGTGTCTTTTCCCGTAGTGATTTAGGCGAGATTAGTTGAATGGGAGAATGCTGTATTGATCCCCAGGAATTGGCAGAAGACCGGGAGCCTTTTTTAAACTACTTTAAGGGGTTTCTTTTTGGAAAAATCAAACTGACTGTCATCTTGTAAATGGAACTGTACAGCCCTCCCTGCTCCCCGAAAGGGGAAGTTGCTGTAGTTTAAAGAGCTATTTTGCTGTCACTGCTTTATCCTCAGGGGACTATAGCTTTGTGTTTCCTAGTTACAGAAGGAAGGGGAATAAAGTATCTGTGGAGAACCAATTGCAGGAGCTTCCACTGCATTTAGCTGGTTACTCTGGCGAGCAAGAAGGGATTTTCAAGACTTTCTTTAGCGCTGCAGGCAAAGCAGGGGGAATCTCAAGATGTTTTTGTGAAAATCTATTTCAGTGCTGTTTTCTACTGATAAGTAAATTTGTACCATAGAACTGCAATGCTGCAAACTCTAAGCAAAATGTAATAATATTTTGAAATTATTGGTTATTTGTCCAAGCAGTGTTAGAAACAGTAATGATTCTCTTGCAGCCACTGGTAGGTCATGTGCCATGAATGGGATTGGGATGTCGGGTTGTCTTTCAGTGAAACACTGCCATTTCTTTCTGGCTGCTGCCTAGATTGCCATTTCTCTCTAACTCATGTAGCTGGAAAGCGGATCTGAAGAGCTGGAGAAAAATTGTCTTGCTAGGCTGGAAATCCCTGAGATGCCAGCTGCAAGGTAAGGTAGAAAATATGAATAAGGGAAGGGGAATTAAAGCCTCTTTAGTCCCTGTTTTAAATCCACACTTTTTAGTTGTACCTTATTGCTCTTAAGAGCATCTCATTTTTTCCCTGTGAAAGCTGAGTTGTTCATTGTGCTAAATATTAATAATCATAGAAGACATATTTCCTTCTAACAAAGAGGATCAGTACTGAAATAAAGAAATGTATATTATTCCAGCAGAAACACTACCACTTCTTCCCCTATGTGTTGCTCACAGCCTTCCTCAGTATTCTTTCCAGCTTAGATTTTCTTTTCTGTAAATTTAATGAAACAGTGAATGTTGCCTCAGTCCAAGCTATCTAAATATTGTGTTTTGAGGAAAAGTGCAGACTTTCTTGGAAGATTTATTTCCGAATTCCAAATTCCTTGATTTTATGGGCAGATTAAAAGCTCTACATTAAATTCAACAGAAGCCTGTGTTCCATAACATTTAAAATTCTTGCCATGAATCCTGGACAATTTTCCTAGAAAGAGTTCTCAGGGTTTTTTTATGACACAAAAAGAGCTGTAGCCCTCAGGGGCTGCTGCTGCAGAAATAAATAGGCCAAATGTACATCATTCCAAAAACGTTCCTGGGCTTAATCTCTTATAGTGCCTGATTAATGGTTTTGTATGCCACAGAGGGTCAATAAAGACCCTAATACTCTTTTTGCTGTAGACACACCTCCAAACTCAGTATGTGCCAACATGACCATGTTTGCATGTTTAAAAGATGGGCAGCTCCATTATGCTGCCCAGCTCTTATGCTAACAAAACACCGGAAGCTTTCTGCTATGATATAATACTGAAAAGATTTATAGTTGTGAATTTTCATACCAAAGTAGGTCTCTCTAAAACATCAAAATATGAGTTATGAAAACTGCACTTAGTGAACTATGCACTCCAAATATTCTATATAGCATCATGCAACTCTTTTCTTTGGTTAGTTTATCTACAAAATGTAAAATAAGCTTTATTAAATAGTTAGGTCACAGTAGCAGTGGCAAACTATGGACATTTTTATGAAGTCTGTTTTAATATACCTGACAGTTCAATTAACAAGTATCAACTAAAAATGTCTCCAGCAGGGACACAATAACTAGAAATTAATTGTAACTGCTTGGATATATCTTCTTTTCCTCTTCTTCATAATTTCTTATGCCTGGAATCTTGCTATAGTTCTTTAGGATCATAATTGCATGTTGTTGGACAAGAACGTAAAAGTTTTTGTACTCAAATCAGAGGAAAATGGAACATATTCATTATATTATTAAATAGAGCTCTAATATCTCAGTGCAAACTTTAAATGAACCAGTAAACAAACTTATACTAGTTATGACTGATTTAAACACTGCTAATCTAAATACACGTAGATTCTACTAATTACTTTCTTTACTGTGAGTGAATAAATATTGTTAAACTGAACCAGTCAGTTTTAAATGGAGCTTATTTTTAAGTTTCATTTCAGGTCTTTTATTTTATGACTAATTCTCACTGTCCAGTGGAACTGACATATGGACTATATGAAAGATCAAAGCCTTATAATACGTGAGTTTCTTTTCTCTGATAAACAGGCTATGCACGTCTGTTCAGCTTCTATTGATTCTTGCTGTACTGCTGTGTTCCAAAATGACTAGATTTCTGTTTAGCTTCTAGGCTCGGGGAAAAAAAAAAACCAAAACACCAAAAAAAAGTGGTTTCAGGTAGGAGATAACTGAAGACAGAAACTGCATTAAACTTACCTGTTACAGTCTTAATCTGCATAACCTTAGAGTCTGTTTCTATGATATTCTGCTTTTTTTCCTCTGATGATTGAAGAATAGGATGTGCAATGTGGACTCTCCACTGCCCAGAAAGATTTATGAAGGCCTTTGCAGCAATAGCTGACCATCTTACATTGTACAGAGCTGGCTTCTAGTGTCACCTCAGCAACAATTTTTTTAATGAATAATTTGCTTGCATAATTTGAGCTAGCTTCACACCTATTTTATTCCTTAAGATCAATGATGAACAGACAGAAGGATGATGTGAATGGGATTCTTTACTAGACATGTACTGGAAAGCCACTGTTTATGCTTCTGAGAGCTACCTCGAGAACTGATGGTGGTTTTCTGCAAGCTATTCCATTCAGTCTTATAGACTTTCCTAACTGAGTTGGATCAAGTGGTAGCATATACTTGCATTGCTGACTCCGCCCTTATTTGCACCCTGGCATGGCTTCAGACAGCCCAAGCATGGTCTAAGTGTTTAAAAACTAGTTCCACTATCCATCATTATTGCCATTCAACGGTAACAAGTTGAGCCTTCTTTGTCTTCAGCAACCAACCAGATTCAGACACCTCTTTCCTTGCCTGGAAATGTGTTCAGCTAGTCTGTGGGCAAATGGTCTTTGGTCTCCAAATTTTGCATCAGCATATTGGATTTTCAGATCATGTCATGCATTCCTCTTTAACTTCCAAAGGCAGCATGTTACAATAGTCCTAAATTGTGCTGTACAAGGAAGTACGGTGACTGGAGTCCCTTCATCTGCACTGAAAGACAGCTGATTTCTGAAATTAGTACATTCAGCGTCAGAGTCACTTCTTAGGAGTCTATTAATCAAGAGTGTTTAGGATGCTGGAGGATCTGAATGATGTTGTCATAAGTGGGAGGTTGAAAACTATATGCCCCAAAGCACTCTGGAGTAGTCAGTTTTGAGAGTCGTGTTACTTTAAATGATGCACAAAGTGTACACACATGGACAGGCATTGAAGGAAAACCAAGTTACTTATCAATATTTATCAAATTCTTGTTGTATCTGCTGAACATGTTAAAGTTCACAACTCCCTGCTTTCATATGGCTTTGGACTCCTTTTGACCAGAAAACTGTTGGGCTAGAAAAAATACTGGATGCACAGAATTCCCTTTGTCCTTCCCATACCACATTCAGAGAACAGGAGGAAATGTGAATGTTTGCTTTGGGTATTGCTAAGATTGAAAGCATTTTCAGTATCAAAGGAATCAGTGAATACGCATGCCCCTGCAGTGTCAGCATACCTGTACATAGCACTATACCTATACTGTCTATTATCTGTTCTCTACATTGACTATAAAGGAAGATTAAAATCACCAGATGGCTTTCTGAGATACGCTGAGGTCCGTTTGATCATATAGATCTCAATCCCAGTTGCTATAGAGGTAATCTTCTTTTTGTGCAGTTTCTGAGTTAAAAGTTTTTGCAACTTCGTGATCTGAAGAAGTCTCAGCAACTTTATTTTCCTTGGCAAGGATATTTGTCACTTATCCTTTCTTGCTGCAAAGCTTTCTAATCTGGTGGATGGATGTTAGAAATATAGTATGTATAGTATAGTATATATGTGTGTGTATGTATTCATATATGTATTTATATATGATAACAATAGTATACATAAACATATATGTGTATCTTTAAATAAGAAATGTAATGTATATATATGTAATGCTAGATAACATAAGTCCTATTTCTGGATCATTTAATGTCAAACATGGCATTTTGTGCCTCTTTTTTAAGTACTCTTTTCTGATTACAGCTGCCATAAACCCTTAATGGCATGGGTTTCCATGGAAAAATGCTGCTTGCACCTCTGTCCATATACCCCCACTTCATGTCCCACCTTTCAACAGTCTGACAATTCTCCTGTTCTTTTTTGCAACGGACAAATGAAAAGGAAAGAGTGGGGTTGGAACTAAGCTTGAATTAATTTATTTCCCAAATCATAATTTAACAAAGTTAATAAAGTATAAACTGACAGATTATAATCTTACAAATCATATAGTCAGGTTGGCTCAGCTAATAAGGTAACTATTTCTTACCTCTCAATTTGGTCCTGTGTGTCGACACGCCTGTTTTTCAGTTAGACCTGAAACCTAGGGTCAAGGTGCCACTGCAACATATGCTGTCCATATGCAGTAAATTTGGTCCATATAGACACTGTAGCCATTCATCAGGGATTCCTGGACATCCAGGCTACCCTGGTTGCCAGAGTGTGAAAACCTGGTAAATTGCCACTCAAAAGACTACAACAATAATTATGCCTAAAAGCAGTAGTCTGCTGCCAGAATTGGTAGGGCTGGCAGGCTGCTCTGAAAATACATTTGGGATCCTTTACTATGTTGCATGTACCACACACATTAAGACTCCACTTTCTAAACAGATGCATACAGTCAATCCTGGAAAAACTGGAGGGAAGCGCTTTTGCTTTTAAAGCAGTCTTGAAATCAACAACATAAAGAGGAAATGAGTTTATGAGCAGATCTATTTCTAGGTCACCAAAGAATACATGGGTTTTGTCATTAGAAGGTCTTATTTTTCTAGGACTATGTTACATTAACTTGAAAATAAATGACAAGGCAATTGTTCATTAGGCTTGTAATAACATGTAGGCACTTTGCTCAGGTCTTTAGTCTCTAACTTCATAATTTTACAGGGAGAGTGAAAGCAATTATTCTTCTATTTTTCTCCAAGTTATCAAGTTGCTGAGCAGCCTGTTCTCTACTTCATGTTATTTAGAATATAGATAATAACTTCCTGATACTGACCCTTTTAGGCAGCTATACATTGTTTAAAATCTCTATATTACCAGTAGTACAATCATATGTGTTAGCCAAAATGGCTTTTGCTATTTATTCATGAAGTAGGAACTTCTGGCTTGATAAGTTATAATTGACAGTGTCTAAGGTCTTTCGTTATTCACAAGACTAACATACATAATACTCTGAACATTTATTTTTGTAAATTAATACACATAATTAGCACATATGTGTTTATAGAAAATATATATTTGTATAGATACATATATATAAAATCCCTCATAACCACCCCATTTAAATTTTTGAGCTTTTAGATGGTAGTAGTTGCCAATGTTATGGTAACTTTTACCGTTCAGCTGCTTTTCCACAAAGTGCATTGTATTTTTCCTGTTTATCCTGAATATTGCAAATACTTTATTTAACTACAGAAGATCATCATTCACAGTAGTCAAAGGTAAAAAGCAAGTTTTCAAATGCCACCATTCTAAAAATACTTATCAAGGTTTAATGGTACTGAAAAATACACTGTGTATAGTAGAGGGTTTTGTTTGTTTTTCTGTTGTACTAACTGGTATCAGAATTATTTAAGATACTTTTGTTAAACATGGAAAAGATACTGTAAAGTATTTTATCTGGACAGGCTCTTTATGAATCAGAAATATTTTTTCCTGGTTAGCAGTATGATGCATGCTTTCCTCTACTAAAACAATTTTCTCTGCTTTTCCCATTCCTATAATTTCTGTAAGAGTCATCAACATTTTAGTTTCAGAAAAATAGAGCTGTTTACTATATGCTACTCTTACAATAAGACCTAGTAACTGTTACTTGGACCTAAATTTCTCATCTCAAATGGATTTTCCAAATGAAGGGGAAAAGGTGTAAATTTTATTGTAAACTTTTAAAAAACCCTATCATTCATAAAGAAGGCTTTTAACTGACTGAAAAACTCTAAAAGGTAAAAAATACCTACCACAAATATAGGCATCAGTATTTTAAGAAGATAATGCTAAGTACTGTGTTGTTACCATGATTTTCAGTGAAAGGAAGTCTAATTTTCTTATGCCCGTATATATATTTCTGTACAATCTGCCACACCTTAAACAGGATAAGTAACATCTTTCAGGCTCAGGGAGTCAACAGCCAGCATTAACTGGTATCATCAGTTTCCTGTTACTCCTCTTGCTTTAAAGCCACCATTGGAGGGGGATTTTGAGATAGGCAGTGGAAACAGAATTGAACAGGATAATTTTGGAGGATAAAACATGTTATTACGGGTTGAACTAAGAATTCTGTCATTGAAAATCATAGGATTTATGCACTTCATAGTAATTACAGGGGAATACTGAGGGAACATCCTGTAATATATACCTCCAATATTGCATTACACATACTTATGCTCTGGGCCACGAATTCACTGGATTTTTTGCCTATGAATTATAATGGTAATTTGACGAATTTGTGAGAGCTGCTTTCCCCCAGCTGGATATGACCTCTCAGTTCTCTATAATGCTGCGTCTTGCACCTGTGTCCAGGCTGTAGAAACTATCGTCGAGTCTTGTCCTGAAATGGATCTGAACTGCAGCAGAACCTGGGAGCCAGAATGTACTGCTGGGTTTCACTGGTATTGACTTAGAATATGTTCACGAGTATTTTAATCTGGGTCAAGATCACCTGCTTGCTGTGCTGTCTCACACCAAAAAGTGCACTGGATTCAGTTCAGATGAAATCAAGCTGTAAGCAGCTCTCTCCAGGAGCCTGTCTAATGCACTCCAGCAGGTAATGGGCACTTGGTCTGTGGGACGCAGGTGCAGCTGGAAAGCCGGGCAGGCTGACACCCCTTGCCAGAACATGGCTGGCCTCTGTGCTGGCTGCCCCACTTCCCAGCTGTTGTCCTGTACTCACAGGTACTGGGATTTTGAAGGACGGTGGAAATATTTGCTCAGTTGTTTGAACAGCAGCACATGGGCCGTTTGAGGCTTCAGGCTCTGGTGGTAGAAGGGGGCACTGGAGCTGTGCGGAAGGGATGTTTGAGAGTGTCAGGGCGCAGCGAGGCTGGGGTAGGGGACTGCAGGCAGGGACCTCTCCCAGTGGTCCCACCGTGCCTGGAGGTGGGGAGCAGAGCCAGGCTGGGTGCAGTGAGCAGGGTGTGCTGTGGGCATACCTACAGAGTAGCTCAGGTCAGGGCCTGAGCTTAGATATGGCTCTGAAGTCCTGGGCAGAAACCCCAGGTGAGGTTTCTCACAGTCGTTTCTCACCATGTAGCTCAGCTCAGGCTGCTGTGCCACGTTAGAGCTGGCCTTAAGCAGGCCAGACCCCCTGCAGTGAAGGAAGGAGCCTGGAGATCCGGGGCGGGGGGGCACAGCACCCTGACAACTGGTCAGAAGTGAATGCGATTTTTCACCCATATTTCATTTTATCAGATGGATGCTACCGTAGGGTAGGTAACAATAACATGCTGGATCATCCTGGCTAGAAGTGCAGTGTATGCTGTCACTGATCTTGAGGATGAAACGTGTGCATACCCTTTACATGCAGGCAGAAATAGTAGTTTGGATTTCTGTAAGATTGAGCCACTGTTCTTTTCGTGTGAAATGTTTGATTTAGGGACTTCTTATCATAGCAATTTTTGATAGTTTCACTTTGGCAAACTATGAAATTTGTAGTTTTATTACCAATTGCATTAATAATTTATTTTGTATAAGGGAGTTGCAATATGCTACTCTCTCACCTAGGTCACAATTAATCAAGTACTATTTTATTTTCTCTAGGGAAAAGTTGTTACCTGCTTTTAATCCAGGTGTCCAGGCAAAGTTCTCTAAGATACATAATTTCATCTCTGTTCTGATGAAGGAAAATTTTTAGGAAAACAAAAGGTGGAATTTTGAAGTTCACATTCATATGCATAGTAAATAACCTTATTCAATGTGGAAGAAGAATGCATGTTTTATAAATTATATGGAGTGTTTCTTTTTACACTATTGACACATGGCATCCATTAGAACCCAATGGAGTTTTTGTATAATTATTACTTGTAAATGATTATTAAGTTTATTGGTCTCTCATGCTTCATAAAAATGGATTTGTATGTCTAAAAACCAGCAATGACTGACATGGTCTTGCTTTTTCATAGCCAATTTAATTGTCATTGCCTTTGGTACAGTGATTGACACTGAATGGTATATCAGCAACTATATGATGGGAAATTGAATTGTAGACTACTGGGGCAAGAATAATAATACAATCAATACAATTCAAGATCTAAAAATGTTTATAATGTAATTGTAATTTATAATGCTTTTAATTTATATGTAAAGCTGCAGAACCTACTTTCGGGAAGAGGAGAGAAATTACATTTTGTAATGATGGATGACATTGTTATGGTTATTTTGGTTGCAGTTTATTTCTTATTTCTGATCATTTGCTGTTTTGTGGGTGAAAGGCAGGGTGCAGGGGTATGAATAGAGTATGTACAGCTGAGTCTTGTCCCAGAATGGACCTACAGCAAAACCTGGAAGCAAGATCTAGATGTAGCAGTGTCTTAAATGAGATCATCACTTTTAGTCCAAATGCAGAGAGAATATGTAAATTAAATATAAATTAAGCACTCAAAAGACATGAATTCTGTGAAATAAAATGAAAAAATCAAAACGTCTGAAAATGGGTTAGCTGTTTCTTTAAGCAATTTAATTGTAGAAGTTGCTTGACAAAACCAAGTTTTCTTGTTTTATTATCTGTAAGAATAGCCTTAAGTAGTAAAGATAATGCTCTCACATACTAATAAGTAATTATTTATACTACTTTGATGTTTTGTGTATTTTTACAAGGTGCTAATTGTGCTGAATCAAGTTGACAAAATTGCATAATTTGTAGGTTAATATTAGCATAATCCTACAGTACATTGTTTAGCAAGAGTATAGAAATGAAGTTTACTGAATGTTTTTCCAATATGATGAATAAGAGTGTATGTCTCCAAGAGTAATAATTTCCATGACATAAATCATGACTTTTAGGAAAGTTTATAACTAATAATGTTCTTTTTCATGTGGGCCAACTGGCTGTGAAGTTTTGCTAAAGCGGAATGTATCATAGAAGTGGGTTTCATAGTTTATCAAGGACTGTTATCAAAATATCAAGGAATTAATTGAAACAGAGATGCAAAATTAAGATTTGGTTTACAACAACAAACCAATAACCTTTTGCACCCTGTCTCATGTTTGTGACTTTCCTGTATTCAAAGGCCTTTCCTTCCACCTTTGCATGGCTTCTTAAAAATGGCAACCTTGGGACATGGAACATCAAATTCAATCCCATTGTATCAACTTCCACTGACAGCACATCCAAATTGGCATGTGTAAATCTTTGTGCAATATCATGTACAATACTACCAAGGAATATTAAATTTTGCTCCTAGTAAATCAAGTCCAAAGGTTTAGCAGAGTGTTAATCTTTGAAGGAAGGAAAGCACCCATATTTTTATAGCTTAGTGTAAATTGTGCTGCATGTTACCGTAGCAGTTGTCTCTGGTTGTTTTTTTGCTTTCTTGCTTTCCAGAGGCAAAATAAATCCGTTATGTTCTAATGCAAAAAAAGGAAATCACTCCCTCAAGCCATTGCTTAGCACATTCCCTGCTGGAGTGTCAGCTCATCTAGAAAAAAATTAGACTGGTCTACCAGTGTTTTTTCACTCGGTAACTCTAACATACTCAAGTTAGAGGAATAAAGCTACCTTACTAAGTGTCAGAGCTTATGTACAATGCTTATGCCCTTTGCAACATGTACAAGTCATACATTCTACCCTGGAGTCCGTATGGAACCTAACACTTGGCTTCAGGGTGCCCGCTTGTATCTTCTTATCGAGCATATGCTCAGAAAAACAGGAGAACAGGACACATCAAAGAGGAACTACTGCCCAAATATCAGTCACCTACTATGCACACCATTTTCACTTAATGACCATCAGAGGGAAAGGGATTAAGTAGATGAACATACAGGTGAATAGATACACTGGGTTTTTTTAGCTAGGTGACTTGTCTTTAACAGCAAACAAGGGTGGATCCCTAGGTAAGAATATACGAATCACAAGGCCTTAAATGACACTTTCCTTACCTCCAAATTGTGTCCTTGGGGATTCCTGAGGCAGCCATAGTCTTTCTGAGTTTTCATAGTCCTCAGATCATTGCTCTTTTATGAATTCACTTACAAATTTTTACCATCTACATTCTGCTGTGCCAAGACTTCAGCAACTTAGCTGCTCAACATTTGTTGTTAATTAGCCTCCTTCTGTGGGTTTTGAACTTGCCACCTGGTAACAGGATTGCCAATGGTAAACCAACCAACCAACCAACCAAACAAAAGCCTGTTTTTGTTTTTAAATTTTAAAAAGCTATGTGAAGTAGTACTGTGTGTAAAAGGATGTAGTACACAGATTTAGCAGGAGAAGTTCTCACTTAGGTATACCGGGGATGGGTGTCCCATAACACACAGTGTGAGCATGAAGCTGTACAGTGATGTCCCCTTTCACCCCCCATTTCAAATGGACCTGCACCTGCCACTGCAGCAACAACTCCATTTTCTCTGATCATTGTAACAGTATTTAAGTACAGTCAATCACTGAAAGAACATTGAATTTTAGTGGATTTGCCTGTCCATAAATCTCCTCTGTTTTTCACTGATGCTTAATATTGGTTTATACTTATTATACGGAGAGTAACAAGCTTTTTTAAGACATGACCAAGAAGCACTAGTATTTAAACTTGTAAGTTTTAAATATATATATCTCCTCACTGCAACTTTTCTGTATTCTTCTCCTTGCAACTCGTATTAGCCAAAGCAAAGGGAGGAAAAATGGAGATTGATGGGAGATTCAATCTGCAAGTGCTGGAATGCAAATTCAGTGATACCAGTATCAGCCCCTACTGAATTTATGCATTTAAGCTGCTGATAAACTTCCTCATGCTGAGAAGAGTAATTTCATTTTGTGAGGAACAGGAGGACAGCTGTTCTAATGTAGTGTCCAAAATGAGAAACCATACTCGACCAAAAGAAATGGATTTTAACTTTTATTTTCTAGGTGATTTTTTAAAATGTAAAATAAGATTCTTCCTTGTAATTCAGAATAAGGTAGTTAAAAAAAATATTATCATGTGCCTTTCAGTTATGGTTTGACTCGTTTTGAAAAATAAAGTATGATAAGCATAAAAAATGATCACAATCATTTTAATAAATAAGGTAGGTGAGTGACTGCAATTTTTAACCGGATCAATAGTCTATTTGCTTACAATCTTGCTAAGAAATGCAACACACATGGCAAATCTTGAACAACTCCTGTGTTCATCTGTAGCTAAGCAGAGCGGTCATAAACATTAACTAGGAATCTAAATGTATTTCTTTGAACATAATTTAAATGTATATAAGATTTTTACTGTGATTGTGGTCATGTTTTGTAACAATAATGAAAAGTAGACCATATTCAAGCCAGTGATTTGAAAACTGTCATTTCTCCACTTGGCATGGCTTGATAAAGAGAGAAAAATGCAAACGATACAATTGATAGGGCAAAGGTGGAAACAAACACCTAGCCATCTCAAGAGAGTTATACTATACAAAGGGGAAAGAACATAGAAGAAAGTTACAGTGGTATAAGATGTTATAGCAGTGTAGGAGGTGTTTGATTACCATAACACTTTTTTTTATAAAATGTGTTTTCAAAATATGCTTTTCCCTAATGTATTCAACAAAAATATTTTGAGTGCATGAGCTGTGCTTGTTCTTGAAAGATGTTTTGTAGTACTCATTTTGATGCCTCAACAACAATATTCCACCAGCTGCTACTGTGCAGAAATTACTATAAATCTCTGTATCTATTTTTCATTCTTAAATAGACACAGGTTTTATACACTGATTATTTTGCATTTGGTCTTTTCGAACAATTTATTAGTTGGTTGATGCTGGGTTCCAAAATAAAAAGTGTGAGAATGCTATTTAAATAACAACTTCACAGTATACTAAAAACTTACTACAGATTGAATTTAGAGGGAGCAAAGAGACTTATGTCAGCTTCTGTGGGAAGCTGTCAGCCCACAAAGGCTTAGAGGAGTCCTTCCATAAACTCCTTTTTGATCTCTAAGTCTTTTTTTTTCTTAAATATTTTTTAGTTTTAACTAGTAAGTTTCTGTATTCTGAATGTTATGATGTATTGTTTTGTCCCAGGCTGCATCTTTCTCTGTCTTTATCTGTCATCACTATTAATGGCATGACTGATCATTTGGTCAGTCAGTGCTGAGCACCTTCTTTGCTGTGGCTTTATCAGACATGCAACCATATTAAAATCTATAGAATAAAGATTACCTGATCTGATATTTTGTCTGTGTCCATTTCCAGTGAAATTTATTGAACACGTCATTTATTAGAGTGGTTTGGAATGCATGTTTGGACTGTGTAGAACTAAGCAGTAACTATTGTCTTCTAAATCAAATAAAGGTTCTGGTGTTTAGCAGCTATTAACCTCAGGGCCCATGAATCAAGTTCTGCTTGAGGAACAAAAAGGGTTGATTCACAGACAGTTAGAAGACTACTCTCCTATGCAGAATTTACACTCTGAAAAGTCTTCTCTGTTCTTTTAAAGTGTGTTTTTAAAAGTTTTAATTAAATATTATTTTTCCTTCAGCATCTTATGACCAAACTAGTAGAACAGTACAAGGAATACCTTCATCTCAACTACTTTCTGTGATCAAATGCTTTTTTTAAAACAAATCATTCTCATAGATTGCTGATTGTAGGGTTTTTCTATGCCTTATATTTTCCCTATCTTATAGTTAATGTAACAGAGCAAGTACAAAGTCTCTGTTTCAGTGCTTGCTGGTCCAACTCTATTCTGCATATTATTCATCAAAAGTGATTACCATATGCAGTATGTTAGAAGTAAGAAAACTGCATCTTTGTAAGAGTGTGTACAGCAAAATAAATCTTCCCTGTATACCAGAAAAGGAGGTCTAGGGAAAAGTATATATCCTTCTGTAGATGGCTATGAATGGATGTAGGGCTATTCATACTGTATGGTTATTAAAAGATTTTAAAATATGAAAACCAAGGTGGGAGTATATAACCAATAGAAGAGAAGAAAAACTTATATTTTCTCCTAAAAAAAGAAAAATCATCAGTACAATGGAAGAGATGGTCTGTATTCCCTGATAGTAACGTGATTTTATTTGGTGAATTAAATTCTTTAACATTCAAACAATCATATAGTTTGTCCATACAGAACCATATTACTTCTTAGAAAAATAATTGAGTATCTTTGGTTTTATCCTTTAAGTACACCCTAAAACCTATTATAATCCCATAAAGGAGGATTATTAAACTAAAAAACTGTAGCATGTTTAATTTTGATCTGCTAACAAAACATTCTAGCTAATCTCTGATTAGTGATCACATTTCGACACCAATCCAAAATATAGGATAACTGAATTCCTTGCGACATAGGCCATCTGCAAAAACAACCCCAAATTCTGTCTTCATTTCATTTCTTTAGTACTTGGCAGTGGCTAAGGCAAACAGGTCTTGAACCAGAAGATCAATCAGTCACTCTGGACAAAAAAAGATTAGATCTTCCCAAAGTGCCAGAAGTACTTACACGGTCTTTTACGCAGTGGACTGTAGACATGCAGATGTGGTAGTAATATTTTACATCCTTACTTATAGTACAATACCCTATTTTTTAATATTTTGTTTTTGTTTCAATCATACTTGTATTTCAGGCATTTTTATTTTTGCATAACTATCTTTATCAAATACTCAAATTGAAGTGAAACTTATATAGAAAAAAGGGTTTAATAAAAGGTTCCTTTACACAATATAAGTAGAAATTCCTTTGAGGAGAGTTACATTTTCTTTGCAATAATAATAAATGGACATTTGTATTCATGAAGAGGCAGACAAAATGAGTTTCTCTCAGTAAAACTGGAGCAGAATTATAGTATATGCCTGGGATTCTTTGGGGTAGTCTCTCACCACAGCAATTTCCATTAAAAAAAAAAGTCTTTTGCATCTGTATTACATGTAATATTACAATTCATATTTCTACCAAAAAAAAAAAATCCTTTAATCATAATAGGATCATGGGACTAAAGTTGGGAAGAAAGGATTTAGGAATCTGTCTACTGATTTTTCATCCTTTGTCTTCTGATATGGTTGGTCAGATGCATCACAGATCATTTAAGCTATTTTCCCTTTGAAAAGGAATCTAAAAATCGTTGTACAGTCACAACACATAGCAGGTATGTTAGCCAGCAGTGACTGTTTGCAGTGTTGGTAGCTACAGCAAATTACTAAGGTGCATTAGGAGCCTCTTATCAGCACTGGTGTTTTCTTCATGCTAGAATCTAAGTACACTGACAGAGGGGTATACCCAGTTACACTGGGGCCTGTGGGTGTTGTACCTATGCTGTGAGTTAGTGTGGGTTAATAAAGCTGTAAACTGAAAACATGTTTTGACCATGGAATTCATTTGAAACATTGAAAAGGATTAAAAAATTGATAAGACACTGATTTGTGACACATATGCTTAATGATAATTTTGCTGTTCAGAAGTACTACCATGTTTCCATTTGATATAACTGTTAGAAATGCTAATACACTATGCCATCAACATCACACCAAATTTAACCTGAGACATCAAACATAGTCTTTTTCTTTTTTTATTTTTTTCTGTAGTCAATAAATAAAGTATTAATAGATAGTTATTTCATCTCCTTTTACACTTGCAGACTTTTTGACAAATCTTTGGAAAAGTGGCAGCTGTTTCATTGTGACATGAAGAGCTTTAATCATTGGCTAACTGAAACTGAAGAGAAGCTGTCGAGAGCACAGATAGAGGCTGGAGACGTGGGTCATGTGAAAACCAGCCAATTTCTCCAGGTATGATTTCATTAATCTGTTTCCTGTTTTTCTGCAGTGATTAGAAATTTGTAGGTCTGAGTACTCTGTATAGTTTTGCAGTTCATTTAAGGAGGATTTCTAGTGTTGAGTGGCCAATGGCATTTTTCGTCAGATATTTTTCTTGTCCTTATTAACAAAGAATTTTCACTAGTTTGTTTTAAAACACATTTTTAAAAGAAGTAAAATATGGTATATTGTGGTACTTCCATAGTTACATATTTGGTCTTTATTTAAAGTGCACATTAATTTTCATTTGATACTTATGACCGGCAGAAGTAGCAGACTTAATTTTAAAATCGTATGGAAGAAATGTGATTAATCATTGAGCTGTACAAGAGATGTTACATGAACTATGTCTTGCAAGTATTCCTTATTTTGCCTGTTTCATGTTTTAATCAAAGAACCTTGAGGATGCTTTTTGTGAAATGCAGTGTGACAGAATAGCCACTTAGTTCTTATGTGTCCAGTTCCAATTTGTATGCTTTTCATCTTGCAAGCTCTTTGAGCACCATAAGGAAAATAATAACTCTAGTTTCTTGGCAGTTTATTTCATTTCCCTCTTGTATCATTGAAATGGTAATGGGTATGAAGAATTAATTCTAAACTGATGTTTTGCGAGTTGATAGGTTCAGCTGAAGAACGCGGCTTGACTAAACTCTGAATTCATGTTATAAATTACTACCTGTGTATAAGTAAAAAATTCTGTTAAACTAATCGGCATTTGTACATTTGAATTGCTGGATTGAATTACTGGATTTCAGGTTGAAAGAAGTTAGGTATATCTAATATTAAAAGTACAGTTTTGTTTTGAATGCAACACTAATCTACTTTTTGGCCTAGTTAAAAAAATAAATAGTGTCTATTGAATTTTAATCTTTAAAGTCACCTTTTAAGATTTAGGCTGACGTTTCTTGACTGTAAAACTGCTGAACTGAAAAGGAAACCAAATCATGTGGTGTAAGTATAAAAAAACATATAACTGTTAAGTAATACATTAAGGTGAAGTAGTTAAAACAGCAGGTAAATATTTTACTGCAAATAACTATTAACGCTTGGAACACTGAAGAAGTCCAAGATCTGGCTGACAAAATAGAATGTCATCAAGGAATTAAAGATGCTCTTTATTGTTTATGTAAAAGGTAGCAGAGCTTGTGTATTTCCACTGAAATTTCATCTCCCTTTCTCTGTCTCACAGTTTTAAGCATTTCTTTGAAAAACGTATAAAATACTAAAGTAAGACATGAGTATCTATGTGACAAATAGTAATACAGTGTCACAAAGACTTACCCTTTCTTCTTTGCTTTGCCTCTGCTCCATCACCCTTCTTGGCACTATTCTGGTATCCTTGAGCAGCTTCAAATGAGCACTTGGAAAAAGTGTTTGTCTCCTTTTTTCTGACCCCTTTCTAAAACAGTATTTTCTCTCTAAGAACAGGTTGATTTTTGAGAGGGCCCAGACCAAGCTAAGATGTATCATAGATGTTGTAAATGCACTGGGTATGTAGCACATGTCACAGTCCCAACAGATTAGAAACATTATTTTCTTGCCATCATTGAGAAAGAAGTTCATACTGAATTGAACGTCACGCTGAAAGACCCTGAGATAATGCCTTGTTATGCAGAAGCTTGATTTCAGTGTAGAACAAGACAGCTTCTGGTTTACATTTCCCTTTGACCTAGCCTCCTTCTCATCTATTATCCATTTGTTACTTTCTTACGCAATATCTGAGAACATTTTGAAAATATGTTTGCAGGATGGATTTCTACCAAGATTTTCTTTTTGCAGTCCATCAAACTTTTTCTTTCTTCCTTTTTTACCTTGTGTTAGAAATCCCAGGAACTCATGAATTTGTCTCGCAAACATTTAATTTAGTTCAGTACAACACATGAAACTACCTTTCCAATGAAAATTCACATAGTGTGAAAATATTCCAACTAACCTCAAGAATGCAGACCCAATGATAGTTAACATTTATTTGTGAATGTTTAGTCTGAAGTTACATTGTTCCCATTCTCTTCATTGGTTCTTTCTTTATTTTGCTGGGTCTTGTTTGAAAAGTATTAGGTTTCTGTGAGACTGACAGAAGAGATCATTAGAATTTACATTAGGTAAACAGTTAAAACAGCTGAGCCTTTTGATTTACTAGATTAGCAACTTGTTTCATTAATGAGATCACACTGCTTAGTGAACCATACTTAGAATTAACAGGGTTTGTTTGAAAATAGAAAAAATTGTTGTAATAGGCTGCCCAGGGAGGTGGTAGAGTCACCCTCCCTGGAGGTATTCAAGGAGCGTGTGGATGTGGCATTGTGGGATGTGGCTTGATGGGCATGGTGCTGTGTGGTGTTGGGTGGGTTGGTTTTTGGTGTGTGGTTTTTTGTTTTTTTTTTTTAGGTTGGACTTGATGATCTTACAGGTCTTTTCCAACCTTAGTGATTCTGTGATTCTGTGATTCTGTGAAAATGCTTTCACGAGCAAGTGAATAGCCTTGTATTCAACAAGGAACTGTTTTAGAAAAAAATTACACAAAATATTCAGATGTGTAATACTATTTCTAGGTAGGACTACTTTGGAAAAGTAAAGATTAATGTGTTCATTAACATTCAGTAAATATTAATGTCAAATGTTAATGTAAAATAAAACAGTCAACAGTATGATTAGGTGATTATGTTAATATAGGTTAAGAGGTAATTACATTTTTTTAGGTGTATTTGGGGAGGGGAGGTGTGTTCCTTTTTGCTGCACAATGGCATGATATTAAACAACATTTATGCATTATATATAATGTGAATGAAACCTAATAGTAGAATTGTTTCATTTCAGGTCATGAATACTTAAATACTCTTATTGTGAATTTTTCACTAAGACTTTTTGAGAGCAGAACTGGTGGTGTTGAAAAGAAATACCACATTTCAGTTTTTAAGAAATTGTAATTGACTTCTTTTATGATTAGGAGACACAGGATTTAAAAGGATGCTTTACAGATAGCACATCATATAATCCCTTTGAAACATATTGAACTCTGTCTTGAAAGTATTCAAAGATTTTTTTCTCTCTCATTATTCTGACTGAAAGAATAATTTTCCTTAATGCTTAGCAACTTTAACTTCTTCAACTTCCGGCATTTGCACTTTATTTATTTTTGTGCCAAGAGTTGTAGTTCAGTTTTATCTACTCCCTGATGTTTATCCCCTTCTGTTCTTATAGGCTGGAGTAATTTTCCCTATTGGATCTCATTTGGTAAACTAAGGCCACAGTTTTCTAATCTGTTTTCATATGATAGCTGGACAACTTGACTCTTATTTCCTGTGCCTATTCCTCTTTCTGGAACATGAGTTCTCAAAATAGCACACTATTAGCCAAACTGAAATAATATCCATACCACCATCAGGATAGCTCAGGTGCTGTATTTTACGGTTGGATCTTGCCATGAGTGTTAGAAAATAATTTGCAATAATTTATCCAAAATTTATTTTTTTCTTTCTTGTGGTCTGCTGTGCAGCCCCAATCTACATTCCGTTTCATATGCAAAAAAAAGTATGGGTTGTACTGGAAATTAATGCCAGGTTAATATGCAGCAAAGAAGCAAACAAGAATTGGGGTGGTAGGGGGCTGGGCATGGGAGGAGGGTGTTCGTGTGCCATAGGTAAATGCTAACACAACAGCTACAAAAAGAGGAATTCTTCAACAGTTTCAGAACTAGACTGTCAAGTTACATTCCTGAATCATTACCTGAGAGTTTAAAAATAGCATTCTTATTTTAAAAATATAGAACATCCAGAATATTTGTTCTTTACATTGGTATTAACAATTGCTCAGCAGTCTATATTTAGTATCCACCTTTGGGTTACAAGTTTAACTTTATTTTTTTATTTTATTATTTTAGGTGGTGCAGTTTTTTCTATAGTAAAATAATTAGGTTCTGGGTCTGAATTTTGAAACAATTTCTTTGTGTTCATGATGTTTATCTGTTGTGACTGGTCAGTGATGGGTACTTCCCTCTAAACAGGCAAAGGCTGGACTTTATTTTCTAGAATTTCATTGTTTCAAAAATATTGCTATTATATAATTATTATTTTTTCAAGTATTTACTTTCATTTAGAGATATAAACATCAAGGATATTATGTTTATCTTTTAAGGTCACGAAGGATCTTAAATAATCAGTAAGATTTTGAAATTATTGGGTGGTGGTTTTGTTAATTATACTCAGCCTTCTGAGGATACTGTGGATATAGAAATTGCTTGTAAGTTACAGATCTCTCTCAAATTGTTCATACATTGAATTTTCCAGCATTTACATTTTAGAGCAAAAGTCTTGTGAATGACTCATGCCTTCTCTAGACCTTCCTTCTACTGCACTATAATGTCAGGAATGTCACATTTTTGTCTTGTAGATGTTTAAAGTAAAAAGATACAGAGAATCAAGGCTTCAGTGCTGAAAGTCATGGTTATGTTAGTAATTTCTCTCTTTTATATCTAAATTGGATTATATGGATATTGATGATTTAATAACCACTAAATTTAAACAGTTCTTTCTGGAATACAGCACAAATGGAATCAGACGATATGGGAGAAAAAAAGCATTTCAGTGCTTGAGAACACATAGTCTCATACCACGAAAACACAGTGGTAAGTGGGTGGATAGTTTACTCTGTTTTCCCCCAAATATAAAACACGTAAAAATACATTTTTTATAAAATATTTGTGGCTTTCATATTTTAGGTTTTGTATTTTAGATTTATTTCCTGCTTTACTGAGTGATAAAGGTTATGCCAATAATCTCTGATTCTTCTTGTTCCAGTTTGGATTCCATTTGGATTCAAATGGTTCAGTTTTGTTCCATTTGGATCAATTTTGTTCCACCTGGTTAAATTTTGGCTACTGTTTTTTGGTGTTATGAAATATTTTCAGAGTAATAGTAGAAATGTAGCAAAATATTCTTTCTAGTCAAAGAGATGTCTTTGCTTAATAATTCTACAAGAGATAGAATATATAGAATGTGGAATCAATGAGAAACCAATTTAGCAATGTTTTAGAGGAATCTTTAATTAGAATGATCACGGTACATACTACAATGTCCTTCATATTGTAAGGGCATATCTGGAAGGGTCTATATCTGGCAGGAATGTGTTATTGGCTAATATTTTATTAATACCAAAAGCACACAATCCCTTGCTATTATGCTGAAAACAGATTCTACAGTCTTTTTTAAATTTAATTTTATTTTTTTTATTAAGGTTCTCCTCACTATTTTACACATCCTTAGTACTTTGACTAAATGTTCTGAACTAATCACTAAAATGTTCTGAACATGATAGCCAGCCTACATGAATGCCATCAGTTCTTACTTACGTATTGACTGGATCATTTATTCAGAGAAGCTTACCGGTTTTCTTTTGCTGAATATGACCCCCTTATCAAACAACTCTGAGTGCAGCATGCTACTGCCTATAAGAAAGAAAACCTAGACTCAGCAATATCCCACGGATTTCACTTTTTTGTCCATAGTTTCTAAGGTCTCAGTAGAAATATTTCAAATAATATATGTGAGCTCTGCATCAGACACTTGGGCCCTAACTGAGCAAAACACTTCTTTTTCTGATTTAAGGTCATCCTAAAAACAAATTCATGGGCCTTTCCTGACTGAAGTGCTATAGCAATGGAAAGACTTCACTTAATAAGGGGACGACACCACAATCCCTAGTAAAATAGTTACTGCTTCTTTCTTACACCAAGCAAAATATTAAATAGTACTGTAATCTTTATAAGTAATACATTTCTGGATATATAAAATTCCTAAAAACTTTCTTTTACTGTTAAAAGTTTCCTCACCATTGTTGTTACTACTAATTTAAATGATGAAATAGCAAAATAGTTTATCCTGAATTTGTAGGAAAAACATTTTCCTGTCATGTCAAACTATAAGAAGTATTATTTCATAATTATATCAGTTATTAAATTCTTCTCTACTACACATCATAGTAATAGTATCCTGTTAAAAGTTTTTAATTAATTAGTTGCTACTTGTAGTGGGACATTAAAATGTCTGATGGCGATGAAAAATAATTAATTTAAAGCTGCTTGTGTGGTTCTGACTACTCTTGCACCATTAGATAACAATTCATAGATTATATTTAGGTTTTATTGTAAATCCTGGCATTGTTTATTCAGATAACTGAATTAAATATTGTAAGTAATTAATTAGGCTGCATTTTTCAAACATTTCATTATGAAACAACTATTAGCACATACTGATGCATAGTGACATAATTTTTATACATGGCAAGAATGAATAAACATGGGTTTTTTCTCCGTCTTGGAGAAAACAACATTCTTGGACTGGATCAGTCAAACTTCCTGGTACCTGACTGTAACTGCCTCACTGTTTGAAGGATTCATCCTTACCAGTTCAAGTGGTTATAGAGTACTAACACATGGGGATCTGGGGAAGACAAGAGGTTTATACCCATTTCACAAGCTTTTTTTTTTGTGTGTGTATAAAAAATAAAGGAAATGGAGGATGCAATTTTTTCATACTAATGAATTTGTCTTACTTTCAGGGCTAATCTGGACATTTATAGTCAGTGACATGTATAGATAATACACTTCAGATTCAGCAAATTTATTAATGTTTTTGCCATGGTATAAATAGAGTAGTTAAACTGACCATGTCTTGGAAGTTTTTGGAAATCAGTGACTGAATGAATGACTACTTTGCTGAAGGATGATACTGGTTCTTTTGCCTAACAAAACATTTATCTGATTTGCTTCCATAAGTCTTTCAAAAGTACATCTTGTAGTGCAACAGAGATCACTATGGCATATGATTATATCTGTGGGTGTTGATGCATAGACGTGAAGATAAGATAAACTTACAAGATTTGAACTGTGTCACTTAATGACTGGTCAGCCTGGGAGTCTTTCTAGGTCTTCTGATGTGAATAACTACCCATTAAAAATGCTTACATAAAACAATTGGGGAAAGGTAAGACTCTTGGGGAATAATTTTCTATACATATTAGTTATATAAATTGCTACAAATAGGTCTTGCTGTGGCCCTTTTCATGGATAGCTTTATCAATCTTGTGTAAAACCTTTCATCCTAACAGATTTTGCAAACTCTATCCATCACATACATACAGCTTTTCATTACCACCTTATTTTAGACTAAAGCCATAAAATAAAGCCATATAGTAAGCATAGTGGACAAGACAGCAGGTTATGTTATGTTGCTTTAAAAAGTGAATTGTTTTAAAAAAACCCAAACTGCCTTTTAAAAGCCTGCATTGTGAAAACCTTGATGTTTACGCAGAGCAGACAGCAAAGGATCAGTATCTGCCCTTAAACTGTCTGAAAAATACGTTAGCTAAATTTACTTATCCTAATTTTGGAAGTCAGTTTTTGTCACGTTGTGATGAACTGTCTTTTGTCTTTTGCACTTAGGTGTTTTACAGCAAGTTGCTTTTTACTGACAACCTTTATAGTCACCTTTGCAAAGGTGTTTGTTTGTTAATATAAGGAGAGGAGTCGAGGGAGTTGGCTATGAGTTTGACCAGTAATGTGTGGGTATTGCAGAATGGAGTTTTTGGCTAGACTATTTTTTTATTTATTTTTCATTTCAGATAAACTTGTCAGTTCATTTATTTCTCCAAGGTGTTACATTATATAGAGAGACAAAATGTAGTAGGCATGGAAATAGTGGTAACATGCATGAGTTTTTTAAATAAAGTATTTACTTCTGCCCTATAGCAAACTTCCAACATACTTCTTTCCTACTTTATATTTGGATGTGAGATCCATCTCACCAAAACAGGTCCAGAGTAGGGATCTGTATTTGAGCTTGTAGTCCTGATCTTCTTTTGCAGACAAAGAACAAAAATAGGCACTTCCAGCATGAAGGTCGCCTGAGCTTTCTGAGATACCCAGAATATGTGAAAGTGAACTGTGACAGCATTGGATGTGTTAACTGCTCCAGAAAAAATTTAATTAATATTTTATTGGTAAATTTTAGTTAGTTGTTTGGGGTTTTTTTTAAAGAAAAGATGAGCAGTCATGAAAACATAAGAACCTGAAAATACTTAAGAATGAATTTACTTCAGGTGTGCTCCTTTCTCCCTTGAATGCATATTTCATCAGGTTTTGAATATTGAGGGTTACTAGTACTAGTGAACCAGCACTGATGCTAGCCGGAATGTATTACAAAGTAATGTATTCATGCTGAAATAAATGTATTTTCATAATTAGACTAGGCATTTTGCCACAGCATAAAGATAAAATTCACTGAATGATTCACTGCATGTAGTAGAAGAAAATAAAAAATGTTTAAATGAATTTTATTTCCAGTGTGTTCTGTGAACACCAGAATTATTGAAGCTAGAATTCCTAGGGTTTTGTGTTTTGTAGTTATCTGTAAGTTCCAGTTGAAATGTTTTCCACCATGGGGGGCTTTATAAGGTGGTTCCTTTTTGTGTGAATTCTCAGCTGTTTACTAAGGTCTACACACTACACCTGTTCTCCTGTTAGTGACCAATAGTATCTGGTTTGATTTACCTGGTTGCCTTTTTTTAAAATAAATTATAAAACATCATTATTTTTTATAATTCTAATTTTCTGTCAAATCTTTTTAAAATTAGTCAGAATATTTAAAGCAATGGGGGAAGGTTAGGGTGGAAGACAGACTAACAGAGAACTCAGTCGTATAAACTTAAAAAAATCTGACTGAAAACTGGATTAATTATTTTCCAAAAAGTAGTTTCTTTAAAACTATTTGACTTGTTTTGTTAAAGAGTTATCAAATACTTCATTACCAACAATTACCTGTCAGAAAACATTTTAGATGGAAGCTACTTCTTTCTTTTGTCCTGTTTTGTCCTGTTTTCTCCCTAAAGAAATTTGTTCTAACTTTTGTTGCTTGCATCATGCTGGCTTGCAGGGCTGTATGCAATTAATTTTCTTTCTAAAACTAAAAACTAAAACAGAAAAAAAGTCATGTTATTTCAGTAAAGCTTATGGCAGAATTTCAGGACAACATTAGATATTTATAGTAGACACTGTTTGATCTCAATCTTTTTTTTTCTGTTATACTGCTACAGGCAGAAAATATTATATTACCTAGTTGTTAGTCTTCTAAAAAATGAACACAATACAGATATGCTGTAGCTTCTAACTCAAAATCTAAGTTTGCAATGGATAAAAAAAGAGACTATAAAAACTACACAATTTTGTTAATCTGTTTGACTTTTCACAATGGAACACAGTGGAGACCACTATAGAAACAAATCTTTTATTTTATAGGTCTAAGTATTTTTCATTTGCTGAATGCCTTCTAAAGTCAGACAATAGTTCTGCCTTGATTCTTATTAAAAGGAGAAATAAATATGTTCTTTTGCCACACATACTCAGACTGTTTAAAAGCTTCAATTTTTACTGAATGATTTAAGGATATGTAATGAATTGTGGAGTGTGGCAAATTCCAGTTTATGTGTCAATTAGGACAAGACTATAATAGACTGTTGTATTCATCATCTGACTGTATTAAATTTGAGATGTACATATCTCAGAATTTTGCTGATTTCAGAATGGTTTCTTGAGTTTTGTTTTGTTTTTTAATGAAGGCAGCAAACCCTTACAGTACGTTAATCTATACAGGATATTCCTGTCAAAAAATGCCAGGAGAAGGGAAAGAAGAAATGAAAGATAACATATTTTGAACAGCTGTTCCAATATACGATTACTATATTAGGATGGCAAACATCTGCCAGTTTCATAGTGTTATGAGGTGTGTCACCATATCACCTCAGAAGTGGACAGTCAAATCTGTTATTATTTGTCATTTTTGTGGAAATGTAGCATAAGAGAACATTTATAGAAGATATGTACTGAAACTGGGCAAGGTTCTGCTATTGGGGTGGTATTATTAAAATATTCAGAAAACAATTTGATTATGTAATAAGATTGTTTCTGAATTGCAGGGTTCTAAGTTGAGCAGAGGGCTCTCTGAATGTTAATTTCCCATTAGTGTGGTGGAAATGGGAACTATTATTCACCTGTGTTCTGTAAGACAGTTCATACAAGTTTTATTTTACTGAAAGCTGGAAATAGATGCTGATTCTTTAATATAAGTTAGGTGGCCAGTTTTATTTATTTATTTTTCAGGATTTGTTGGCACCAGATAACTATGTTCTATTGCCTTCCATAGCAACACAAGGTAGTTCTCCGTTCCCTCTTAGTGGCTAGACTCTAAGAACATATTAATGACAGCTACTGCTTTTTTGCTAAAATATCTGGCTATTTATCTCTCATTATGAAGCTCATCCTGTGTCCTATGGTTCAGTCCTTACAGATGTCTCGAATGAAAACCAAATATTGTTCCATTTCTCCAGCCTTTGTGGAGCCATTAGATCACAGTTTATTTCTGCAGTCTGTAAGACAAACTAAAGATTCTGATCACAAAAATTTTCTTTATGTACTTTCCCAGTAAGCATGACACCCATCTGAAATAGTTTGCACAAGACATTTTTCCTTTAACAGTTGTTTTTAATAGTTGAAACGGAAAAGATCTGTTCTGTACATCATATGTAAATTGTTAGGTTTAATGGGAGGGTTTGCTAGTAAGTGTTTATGTGATGTTTTCAGTACTGGTGTTTTAGTAAATTGACGCCTTTAAGAAAAAAACACAACGAGGGGTTATTTGTTGTAAATGGGTCTGAGGCTGAAAACAGCATGAGAGACTTTTGCTTATGCCTTCAAAAGCAAAATCCTTTTTGGAGTACACTTTGAAAAAAAAAAAAAAATCAATCTGATTTAGTAGACCTAACTTTCCAGAAAGCAAGATTCTTTCTAAATTCAGCTAAACCATTCAAGAGCTTTTTGTCTTTAAGTAATCTACCGGAATCCTTAGCACATATTAAAATCTGTTCTGAATGAACGAGTGTTTGGTAGCTCTTGTATAAGAGTAGAGTAGATATCAGGAACCACTTCGATAACATAAAATACCTTTGTCTTTTCTATTAGATTATAAAGGATTCAGGACAAGGAGTGTTTGTCTGTAACTGCACATTGTCTGGTGCAGTGGAGCCTTAGTTTTAGCTGGGCTTTCTCTCAAGAGCTTGGAGCTAGAATCATACTGGTTGCAAACATTGCATTTGTGATCGATAAAGAGCAAAGAGTTTAGGAATAGACTGAAAATACTGATTGTGATTAGTTTTAATGATTTTGTGATATATCTTGATGATTTTAGAATATTGTCAAAACTATATACTTCAATTAAAGTGGGTACTCTAGCATACTGGACCCATAGGATATATTATTTATGTACTGTTTTGAATTTTGGAAGACACACCAATCTCATTGATGATGACTGACAACATCTTTTCTTTTGAGTCTTTTGTTAGCCCTTACATTACTACTGAGTGTTACAAGATTTAGAGATGCAGAGCAACTCATGCACCTTGGAATATTGCAATATTGCTGCAAGTCTTAGCTGCCTCAAATAAAGCCTGCTGTGATACTTCTAAATTTACTATCACTACCCTATTTCATTACCTCTTTTGTAACTGTAATGCCTTCAGCAATGGCTCCCGTTACACAAGACTGATGATTCTCAAGATCCTTCTCCAACCCTGCCATAAGCAAGGGAAGCTATGTGAGAGTGCTTTTGTGTCTGAATGCTCTGCAAGATGACAACAGAAGTGATTTCATAAGTTTGAATAATACAAAACTTTGCCAAAATATCAAAGAAGATATAAATTTATCATCTTTGTGTTCCTTTGTTTGTTTTAAAAAGGAAAGAAATGTAATGACCCAAATAGTACACATTTTGTTTTAAAAATAATAATAGAAAAGCAATCCAACAGTTAATTCTGGTGACTTGAATTTTTTGCTAAAGGAAAACATGCTTTTGGAGCATAGCAACTTTGACAGATTGAAAATCCTAAATTATTAATCAACAAATATCAAATAGAGGTAGTGTTTAGTGTATAGCCAAGAGCTTGTTGTGTTATTGAGGCTTTTTCTGTCAAAACTCTGTGGATCTGTTAACATTACTACTGTAGTTTCTTTTATGATGAACAAGACTGATAAAAAAGGGACTTTATGGTGGTCTACTGTAATCTCTAAGAAACTTAGAGGAATAAATATATCATCTTGGTAATCATTTTAGTATAAAAGTGAATCATATAAAAAGGAGTACCTTTATTGTATCTTTTTTGTTTCTCCAGAATCCCCAAGATCTATGAAAGAGCAGCTCCATGGAATATGTTGAATATTTCATATTAAGAAATAAATATTTGTTATTAAACTGAAAGCTAATGGTTTTTAATGGATATTTGTACTTCATTTATATTTGAAACGCTGCTGACACTGCATCTAGGTTACCATGTTTTTCCATGATAGAATTCCAGTTTATTTTTGAAAGCTACAGAAAACACAAGAATCAAAGTCTTCCATGTTTTTTTCACATATTCATAGTCACTGTTTAATTAAATTCATATAGAAATGAACAGGTTTTTCAATACTGTTTAATGTATGACTAAACTTAATGACTTTGCAGATGACTTGGAGTTCCTGACTTCGTCCATCTTTTACAACTTCTTTCTTGTACTGTAGGTGCAGAATTTCAGTGACAGCTATATTTGAACAAAACACAGAGGAAGCGTAACCCTCCCATTTCTTTATATGCCTTCAAAGGATTTTGTAAACTCCTTTGTCTGTGTCACAGTGAAAACTCCAGACATAACTGATTCTTTACCACTTTCCTCTGTCCACTGTTCTCTTGCTTCCAGATCTTTCTCAGAATTCTTGTTTTCTATTGTAAGAGCCCTCAAGGCTTTGAGCAAGGTTTGCATTCTTTATTCCTACAGCTAGACTGTACTTTCAATTGCACTGATGTATGCGCTGCTTCGTTTTCTCTTTGGTTGCTAACTGGTCTATATTTCTCCCCCAGTGATGGGTCCTCTGCTTTAGTCATCTATCCCTGAATGTTCAAATTCTGTAGGAGCTTTATTCTGAGTTCAGGGCTGATTAACTTTTTTTTTTTTCCCTAAATGCAATTTAAAATAAGAACAGATTGTATAGAGATTTTGATTTGTCAATGTAAGTTTTGAGAAACAAAGAAGAACATTAAGAATTTAAAATTTGCTAAGTTAGGATTACTTAATAAATACTAACATTATTTTGATACTGGAACATCTGTCTGCACTAAGATTAAATTGTAAGCATGCTGCAGTGAAAAGGAGCAGGTAGGAACATTGCTGTACCCTCATTTCCTGAGATAATTTATTTTTAAGAGCAAATAGCCTCCTTGTCACATTATCATTTGATAAATCTAAAAGAATAAGTGGGATGAATTTAAAAATCAGGAAAGGGGGGGGGGCAGCACTGACAACAATGGATATTGCTTGGTGGAAGTCATAGTCCTGTTTGCCTTGGGAAATTAGAAAACTAATCTGGTGATAATATTGAAAGCTTTTACCAGGTTTATGTTTGTTTCTTTTCAGTTGATTGGTTTCTAGTCAGCTCTCAACAGACTTTAAAGACATAATGTTTTTAGATATGACCCTTAGAGTAACCTTCTCAGTGCATTTTCAGAACACAATCTTTGAACAAAACTTTAGTTCTTAATCCAACCTCTCTAATTTTAAAAAATGCATACATCTTATATTTTGACAGATGATAGACATCATTATGACTTATGATATATTTTGTCCTGCCTATATGGTCGGATCATTTGCAATAATACTGTTAGTGATTAGGGGAAAGAATAACACATTTGGGAATAAAAATCACTTTAATGAAATGTAATTATCTCATGGCTGTTGGGTTTATTTGCAATTTTTTAAAAGCATCCTAGTCTACTTGACTCTCATATTGGTATATCTGAAAAAGCATGTGCTTTCTGACAGCAGGACTGATGATATTGAGCACATTGCAGCAGAAGAAAAGCAAAAGATAACTTAGTGAAGTTACAGTGAATATATAAGTGGAGGTTAAATTTTACAATTAATGGAAAAACAGCAAATGAAGTTATGTTCAATATGATCCCATCAAAAAAAATGTTTTCGAACTGTGTTATAATACACTGGGATGTGCCCCATTCTCTGAAGTTCATTTATGACTAGTATATTTGTAAAAGGCATGTATGCATATACTATGCCATATATCTTACATCTCTTTTGAAATTGTTCACACTTCTCCAAAACCAGAATAACAGCATACAAACATGAAATAATATTATAGAGAGAAGATCAGAATATAAGCTTAAATTATCTTTCTAAAAGCTCAGAATACGGTAAAAGGTATTGCTGTGTCTTTGAAGTGTCCTTATGAGTAATATCTGATTCAGAAAATAAGGCATCAGTTAAAGTGTATCAAGTCTGAAATTTAGTTTCTACTTTAGCATGGACGTTTTTCTAAGTTGCATGTTAAAATCAAAATGAGCATGCTACAAGATCTTACTGTACCCTGTTTTATTATGCATTGTAGACCTGACGGAATTGTTCACAATAGCTAATATGTAGGCTGTTTTACTGTTTCGTTTTGGCAGTTGTTTCTGTGAGAGAGAGATAGGTAGGTATTCAAATTTGTTTAGAATCTTAGAGTCCTAATTAAGCTGTTTTATTTCATTTTAGGTGCTTAAATTATCTTTGTATTATTCATAATGCTATCAGGAGTACTTCAAGTAGTATATAATTATTTTTTAAGTTAATATCAGCAGCTGTTATATAAAGTTGATTTAAAATCTTCTGTTGAAGACCCTTGACCTCAGAGACAGTTTATCATGATGGCAGAAATTAGTCATGTTAGCCATGCTTGATCTCATGAAGACAGTACAAATTTAGAAACTGTATAAACAGGGGTAGGTAATGATTTTGAATATTACTAGACTGTCATATCATAATAGCTTCATAATAATTAGGCACATTAAGCAAGTGACGAAGTAATGTAACAGTAGATTAAGTAATTCTTTCAAAATTCTGCCACATAATTGCTAAAAACAAATTCTAAAAATAAAAAACCCTTAATTTAAAGCATTAAAATATATGTTTAAGTATGAAACTTCAAATTTTGACTGTTCTCACTTTTGACTATTCTTACTTTACTACAGTTAACTCAATCCCTCTTGAATCTATCATTGTGCCATTATTACATGGATTGTTGGATTAGATTTTTACAGTACTATATAGTTCTTAAGATCTTCGTTTTTAAATATCTGTAGTTTTTAAGATCTTTTTAAGATCTCTAAGGTTTTGCTGCTTTTTTATCCTCTGACTTCAGGTAAGTTTTCTCAGATAATAAGGTTGAGAAATATGCTTTTTAACTTTTTTATATAAGAAAGAATCTAAAGACAGTCTAAGAAGTAGTAAAACAGAAAAATCACAATATTAGAAATTGAAATGAAAGTTCTTTGCTTGCCATTGATTTGAATAATACATGTTTTAAGTTTCTGGCAACAAAGAAAAGCCAGGGCAAGTGATGTCCTATGCATTCAAACAAATTCAGTCTTGGACAGCTGTGATTACAGCAGTGAAAACTTCAGACCTCAGTTGTCTGATATGAGAGCATGGACCAGTGATTTCCACACATCTATCTGTATACATACATCTAACATATCAGTTTTTGAACAATGACAGATCAGGACAAGTACCAATTAGAGTTTAGCAAATCATAACTAACATGCATATTTCAGCATAAAATATGGTATCAGGATGAGTATGTGGTCATAACACAGATTTGGAACATTCCCTTTCTGCACGGAATTATTTCCGAAGCACCTCTTCAGCTATAAGCATGATTTAAAATAAAATCATTCCTATCACATTATTATTACCATTAAGGTAGTTCAGAACAATTATATCTGTCTTAGAGTCAAACTCTTCCCCTTCATTCCATATTTCCAATCCACTATGGTTGTCACTCCAACATATACAATCCTAGCATGACTGAGAAATCATCTGCCATACTCTCTCGAGTATATAACAATTGTCCAATTGTCATAATCAAAAAAATGTTTGGGGATAATCTAGAAATCTATAGCATTGCCTCCTAGCTGATTATCATGTTGTCTATAGTCAATAAAAGTCCTAATTTAACTATAATCTCAACAGCCTCTCTTTGTTAAATGGAGTGACATTGTGAATGGTATTTTGTCAGATTTTTTTGGATGTTTTTCCGTTTAAATAAAATCAGTGCTGAAGAATTAAGTTTCTAGTGGCTTCACTGCTTTTCTCTTGCAATTAAGTGAACTTACCAGTGCAGATCTGAGACTGAAGCCATTGACAGAAAAGTCCACGTGAGAATTTAATTTACGCTTTTCTCTATGTCCACAGAAGACTGTACAGAATAAAATTATTCCCAGTTCTGTAAAGGTATTTCCTAACAATCTTGGAACACAGAAAAAAATGTTTAATAGTAACTATGGGTTTGAGCAATCAATTTGAAAGTGCAGCACAACAATATGTTAGCTTTTGTCTGGAATAAGAGCAAGTTTGATTGAAAGCTGGCAACACCTTCAGTATCTTTTTTTTCTGCTAAAAGTTTTAAATTAACTTCTGTAAAAAAGAAAATTTTTGTTAGTCCAGTGGGACATGATACAAAATGGATCTTCAATTCAGAGCTGGCATATTGTTATTAAAAGTCCCAGTGAGGTTCAGATTTCTTTTTTCATAGCACAAACTGGACTCTGACCTGTTTATGGCTCCTGGGAGAACAATACTGTAGTATAGTTTTCACATGTGAATGTAGCATTTTTTATACCTTGCATAAATAATTATTTAAAGACAGTTTACAAGGCTATATTGGAAGCAAAAACTGTGCAGGATACACACGATACATATATGAGACACGCTCAGATATGACTCAAAATCATGCGACACCAAACTACACAGAAAATATGGTGGAAGAGGCCAGAAATGAAAGCTAGGATAACTATTAGTTTAGAAAGATGATGACAATGGTGTGGAAACAGTTTCTTAAAGTATAACAGTATGCTATATTCAAATGTTTGATTTTTTCGTAGAAACTTTGTGTGTTTCAAGATGCACATGAATGTCTAATTGATTTCTGAAAGTTAGGACAATGCACCTGTGAGGGAGGGCCTAAGTATGCACATTTTTTCCTTGTAGCAAAATAGTAGCATCCCTGGAACTTTTAGTCCAGATCAAGAAAGAGAAAAGTAAAATGTCCTACAACTGGGAAATTCTAGGAAAGGCAATTTTTATTTTAAATTAAATATATTCCGTAGCAGAACCCAAAGCAGCTGAAGTTGACATGAATGTTAGTTTAACTGAGATAACGCAGGCAGAAAAATCTCCTGCCAAATGCAAAAGCTACCAAAACTATTGGGCTGTCATTTCCAGTTTCTGCAATGTGTCAGCATGCCTCATTATTGTTTCCACCTTTGGTTGCTGGTTGCCATACATTGCTACCACTTCTACTTCATTCTTCCAGAAGATGGTTATAGTCAAGTTCTGAGTGAATGTGAGTGTATGTACAGGCAGTATATATGGGCTCTTAGCACTCTTATTTTATTTTATTTTTTCCTTCTACCTAGGCCTTCTTTTATAAGTTTTCTGGATATCCACTCATAAATGAGTGGTCAAGACATACCATTTCTATTTGGCAGAAATTTTTCTAGGAATCTGGTCTCCACAATCTGTCCTTCACAGGATAACCAGATTTTTTTGAGAGACTTGATCCTGTGTCCTACCACTGGGCATGAAAGTATCTAAATGGTGTCAAGCAAGGCACCAAAAGTAAAATATGAACTGTCATCTCTCCCTGCAACTCATCCATGTACTTCCATAAATTAATATTATGGTCAGTAGTGCAAAGGTAGTCTCTTTCAGTTTAAGAAACACATGGCCTTTGAAGAAAATCTCATAAGATAAAATGTAGGACTCAGATTTTTTCAAACAAAAATAGAGAGCTTTACCTATGGAGGTTAGATTTATTGTTTATCTTTTTGAAAATGGTTTGCTAGCTAAACAGGAATGCAGAGACTATGCTGAGGCATAATGAAAGTAATTTTAAACCTTAGCTCTTCATAAAAGTGAGACTCAATGGAAGGGCAAACAGATGATTTTGCAATGTGCTAGTGACATGTGGTAAGAAAACACACATCTTTGGAAGCAAACATTAGAGTAAGTCCATTGTCAGTTTCGCGTTTTCATCTTATCTTTCTATGTTCTCCTAGAAAAGATCTATTTCTACCATGACTGCTATTATGCAGTCTTGGAACAAGTGAGTTACCTGAAGCTCTGAAGAAAATAAGTCATGCATTTTTGAAAGGGATACCACTAGGGTTCTTGCAAAAGTTTCAGGAACTCTTTTGCAATAATCATAGCAGCCACCTGTAAAGGAAATATTAATCATTATTTTTGGCTCAGTCTGAATCTCTTGTATTTTAGTTTCAAATAATCAGCGCTAAGCAAAGCAGGACTTCACAAGAAATACTTATAGTAGAAGCTTGTCTTCAGTTATTTCCATTCTGTCATCCTCAGTCAATTCTGAAGCTTCACAGGTGGATGATTATGTTTTTTTCTTTTTCCTTTTTTTCTTTTTTTCCTTTTGCTTTTTTTCCCAGCCTTGGTTATTATCATTTGGTCTTACAGACTCCTAGGGTAGGTCTGCAGTGATGGAAGTGCATATAAAACCTCAGCAATAAGTTTGGATTTTATTTTTACTTCTCAGCCTAACCTACTCAGACAGAATGACAAAGGTCCATTTGCACACCTTCCTGCTTTTCTAATGAAAATAGAATTTTTTTCAGAGTTTATTCAGGGAATTGGTACTACAGAGACAATTATTGCATTGTTTTCAGTATCACTCCTCTATAAGAGTAATATTATCATATAAAAGGTTTTGGTTTGGCTTTCCTTTTTTTTTTTTTAATAATTGCATAGGTCATGATCAACGTAATCCCAGAGAGGGAGAGATTTTCCTCTTACATGCAAAACTGCATCCTTCAGTTAGCACTGCCTACAGAAGGGGTGTGGATTATAAGGACTTGAATGACAAGGCAGAAATTGGAATATAAGTGGGCTTGTGTCCAGGAATTCTTCTTTGTTAGATTAACCCTGTCAGTTGGAAATTGCTCTTTTCCTATCCAAAGATCAGAAAGATCCTTCCATAGTTCTCCTGCATAACAGTCCCATGACGTTAAATGACAAATGCTTTGTGAAATGAAGAAGCAGACTCAGTCTAATTGTTAGGTGCAATTAATTGAGCTTTGGCTCTTCAGATATCCCTAGTTCATGTAGATCTATGCTTGTTAAATTCAACTTCAGCTTGAATGGCTGAAGCTGGCTTTTCTTTTTTTCCTCATAGACCCTAGGTAAGAAGTCAGGAAATACATTTTATTATTTCTGGTTGGTGGGAGCTATCCATTTTAAATGAGTGATTCGTAAGTTTTCTGCAGGAGGTCTTTACTGTAGGTGGAATAGATGATCAAAGCACAGTCTTCAAAACTATGCTATAAAGACATTAACATGCTCAAGCAAGGGGTATGCAAGAAACAAAGCAGCATGCAAGTATTTTATATTTTCCTTTTTTTTTCCAATTCCAGTACTAAATGCTTTCTTAAAGCATTTGTTTGCCTGATCCGCAGCAGCAACTGACACTGAAACCTGATTTGTTTCATATATTATTGCCCTTTTTATAATACTTAGTTTTCAGAAGAATAGGCCTCCCAGTAATCAGGTCTGGGTCAGTCTTAGTGAGTGTTTCATCCAAATGAAACTTGAGGACAGAAACAGACTTTTTCTTTTATTGTTCTTGTTCTGGAAGAAACACTAGTTTTATAAACCTGGTTATATTTCTCTAATCTAAGGTGCCCTGATGAGGAAGAAAAAAAAAAATCCATCTAAGAGATGCAGTTTTTAACAGATAATAAAGTATAAACAGCTACTTCACTCCAGATTACAGATCTGTAATATTTACTGGTTGAAACCTTCTGATTGTTTCAAATGTTAAATAGATCTGCTATCTGGATGCACTAAGGTCAGAGAGCTTTATGCTTATGCTTTATGCACAGGACAATGAGACTTTTATATTTACACTAAAGAAAGAAGCTTGGCTATACATGATACATACTTCACATGGACTTTAGATTACTCACAGTTTTCCTTTTAAAAAGGTATTAAATGATAGAGCTAAGTGCTAGTTACAGTGTCGTGCATTCATCATAAAAATAGCTGATGTATTGTGAAAATATTAATCTAGTAAGGTTTAAAGTATGTTGTGATTATAAAAAATAAATAGTGTATATAGGTAATGTGATCAAAATGACTACTTGGTAGTTTTTGGCTTGGTAGTTTTGGTAGTGTGGAGATAGTTCTGTTCTAACTGGGGCAGAGTTAATTGTGATTACATTGCATAACAGGGACACCTGCATCCGCTTTTCCCAATAGAAGCTGTTGAGGAAGGTGTAAAAGTTTTTTAGTTTTCCCAAATGAATCCAGTTTTGTCTTTTCCACCAGTTTTTTACTTTGTTAATTTTTTTTTTCTGTATTCTGTAGTTTTGAACAGCTAGTAGATGACTACTGACTTCTGACTTTATAGGGTCTTTGTTGTACTGAAAGGATTCAGCATTAAAATTATTGCTTTGGTGGATGACATTGATTGCCATTTCATTACATGTATCTAACATTTTATATACGTCATTTAGTATTTGAAATGCTGTTTGTTATTTCAATATTAATTTTTATTTATTTACTTTAAATTTATTTATCTAAGCAAATTTCTTACAATATAAATTAGAAACAATATATCCTTTGTTCACTCTATATGCGTAGATCCACTGATTTATTCTGTAAATAAAGCAACATAAAACTTTGTGGCACCTGTTGCAATTACTCTAAATCCCATGTCAAAGTCCATTGAAGATAGCCATTTTTCTTTGAATCAGACTTTTGAGGTGTACTGCAAAGCAGATATGAAAGTGAATTTCTAAATTACTATGGCATTCAGTAATTTTTTTAAGGTCATGAACTCTACTAACTTTTACTTCTGGTAAATTTTCTGGGAAATTCTAAGAGACCATACTGATGTGCAACATGTCTAGAAGCTAAAACTCTCAAGTAGTTATATTCAGGGAAAAGATCATGCTCGAAATTCAAGGAATGTAATTGTTAGATTAAGACATAAAAACCCTATCCCTAAAATGCTCTGAATAAAAATTACATAAATTTATAAAGTTTATATGGGGAAACTTTAAAAAAATTATAAAGAGGAAAGCCATTCCAGTGTACAGAAGGCAAAGAATTATTTTCAAACTTTTTAATACAGATACATAAGGTGAGATTCATCTCACTTAACTTTACATGTCTACAGTGTAGCGAGGGGATCATTCTGAACTCCATTTATAGCTAATGGAAAGTAATAGGTGCATCTGAGACAAAATTCACCCGATGTATTTTAAATATCCACATTAACTTGAGACACATTGTGCCCTAGAAATACCTATGTATTTCTGTTGGCTATAGAGTTTAGATAACTATCTCGGATACAGAGATCTGTGCTGTAGACGTGAGAAATTAGATATGAGGTAAATCCCATTGTTGTATTTTCCATACACTTTGCATTTTCCACTTTTGAATTATCTTCAAAATTTATCTTGAACTAAACTAGGGCAGCAAAGGTGTAATTAATTGTTTTTAAGGTATGTAGTTACTGTCCTGGGCAAAGATGGATTGGGATTGGATGATTGAAAATAAGGACTTGTCAGTAGAGTAGTGTTAGATATCAAATGGTAGTGTGAAGTAAAATCCTAGGGCAGGATAACCAAGGTATTGATGTGTTGGTGTTTGTTAATTTTACCTAAGACATCAGGAGAATGGGAGGCACCCATTGTCTAGGACAATGGAAAAGTTAGAGTAAAATACATCTGGAATACCATATGACTAGCTCTCCCCTACTGTTGAAACTAAGGAATAATTAAGAAAATAGCTGTGTCTTTTAAATTAGCGGGGAAAGATACTACTTCTAGTATATCTTCTGGGATGTCTCATGACCCTTATCGGATGAACTTTGTAACTAGCTCTCATTAAAAAAATATGTCTGCCCAAGACATTAGGAAAGGTAGGAAACGTCAATGTCTCAGTCTAACAAAACAGAGATCTTCAGCTGAATCATCAGTCAATTTTAAATTTAATTTTATGGTCTTCATTGGTGTCTTTACTTTTATGTGTAAAAGACTGTGAAGTTGTTTTCAGTAATAGCAGATCCCAAGGCATTTGGAATTTATATAGACATCCAGTTTCTTCTTTTGCTGTTTTGATCCAATGGAAGTTTTTCAGTGTGTCCTTATGGACTACTTATACATAAAAAAACATGGAAAATGTTTAATCTAATTCAGGTTTTGTATAGGTATTTTCTATAACTGTGAATTTAATTTTCTCCTCTTTTCATTTCCTTGATCTGTGCTATTGTATTGTACTTAACAATCTTCCCAGAGTATTTTGAGGATTAAGGAGTTAATGTTTCCATATTGCTTTCAAAATGCAAATACTGTATAAGGTTTTATTCACACTAATAAATTTATAGCTGTGATGTATCATTTTCTGACATTGCAGTATAAGCGATATGATGTCAAGCTTACGTTTGACCTTGAAGATGCTCAATGACTCTTCTGCAGCTTCTCTAAGATGGATAAAACTGTCTATTATCTGCAACTGTATTATCTAGCCAAACTGTGGCAGTATTCTATCCCTATTATGATTTCTGTTCAAGCTTGCAACAATGAATTTATTCAATTGAGATGCTATCTATTTTTATTCACCTTCATAATACTGACATAATACACAATGATTTTATTTTTTTTCATATATATATATCTTCTCAAGCTCAATTCCAAACTTTTACAAGTAATGAAGACATACAATAACAAAACAATTAGATTACTTTGTTAATAAATTGCTAGAATATCCTGTTTATTTTATTTAAATTTTTTTTGCAAAAAGTGATGTTTATTTCATTAGAAGGAAGCAACAAAGATTCCAAATACAGAAGCTGAAAAAATAGTCATGGCACTATAAGAAATCTATATTGAATAACTGTAGGCACTTTAGCAGAAGTGTTGGGGTTTTTTTAATTGATAGATTAAACTGTTGTCAATCATAGATACTTTCAAGTAATTAAAAAGTAGTTTGCATTAGCCATGCCTGGAATTCTCTATCATCAATATGTAAGTTAATTAGACTTAGAACAGAAATGGAAGTTACTAAGTATGGGCTGTCTTTTGAGTAACAATTTTTTTCTTTGTGATATGAAATACCACTTTTCACTGATGACCTAACCATGTAATATTCCAGCTCATCACACTGGACACAGCTATGACACAAATAGAACATGATAGTCCTTTCTGCTCCTGAAAAACAGGGATTTTCTGTAGCTGCTTTTACTGTCTTGTTGCTGTTGCTGGTGACTGAGTCAGAAAAGAACCAGAAGGAAGAAAGCAGAAAAAAAACCAAACAAAAAAAACCCCAACACCACCCCCCCCCCCCCAAAAAAAAACCAGGAAGCATTTGCCTTCAGTAACTTAACTGGCTGTAATTTGAATGGCATTGTATTTACTGTAAGATAAAGCCTTATAATGTCCTACATTTTTGCTAGTGAAAAAAAGCAGATGATTTTTTTAAACAATCTTACATTCTGCTAGGAGGCAGTTGAATTATCACTGCCTTATTCCTGAATGTAACCCCATGTTTCCTTATGATCATATTCACATCACCATAATCTTTCAGCAGTGAGTGTACATTTTTCATATTGGATACTCCAGATAAGTAAATTTTATGTTCTTTTCAATAAATGGATAATCAGGGAAAGGATGTAGGATTTTCAAAGTCATCTGAGAAAGCAAGGGGCTAAAAGATCATCAATTCCACTGAGATAAGAGAACTTAACTCCTTTAGATTCTTTGAAAATAATGAATAAACAGACTAACTGATTCTGCCCTAAGTCTTAGCAAAAAAAATCTTGTTGAGAAGGAGAAAAAATTTGGAGGTCCCGAGTCCTTTTGTACTACACTGCCTTTGTAACTGAGACACCAAAATGAATACAAGCAATAAATAGACTTTAAAAACCATTAAGTAGCAAAACTGATATATCTCATTTTATCTTCTTATTGACACTCATTAGGGTATTATGTATCTCTCAGATGATATGACCAGTGAGCTCTCAAGACACATTCTTGCCTCACTTTTGATGTATTAAATCAAACATGAATACTGTGTCGACTTTTCATTTGCTATGCTCATTTCTAATATTATCCACATGTCTTCATATAATTCATGGATTCATTTGCATAATTAAGTTGTATTTTTTTTAAGGAGAAATTATACTTTAGTGTGAGATTAAGAGAAATTTGATTTTCTTCTTAATTAACTATTTTGATGGAGGAATTTGGTGCAGCACAGAGAGATAAGATGTATGTAACAGCTTAAATATATCCATTGAAGTTGATCACATTACTATAGGAGTGAATTAATGAGGGAATAAATCAGTGAAATAATACATAATCAAAATGAATATTTAAGATCCAAGCCCAATGTGATAAAATACATGTCTAAATAGAACACGCATTTATTTAAAGCAGAATCATTTCATCTTTCTAACTGGTGTGCACACTTTGAGTGATGCTCTTTTCATCACAGAACAATTTCTCATGCTAAATTTCATCTTGGATGGAACCACAAGATGTGCAGAAGACGCAAAATCAAATATTAGTTTTAAAATGTGCTTTTCAGTGGCAAGATTTATATATTAGAGCTACTGAAACTATTCAGAGTGTTTAATGTAGCTGACAACCTTCCTAGAATGCACTTCAATTTTCTTCAACATATATGGCAGTTGGCCTAAAAATGCTAAGCAGCAAAACAATTATTGACATTTTTTCTCTCAACTGTAATAATGAAAATTATAATTAGAAGATAAAAATGAAGGCTTTTTACATTTGTTGGATGATAAGAATAAAGCAATTATTGTGATGGTAAATTACTGTCTTTTAATAAATCTTTCTTTAAAATGTATTCATATATAAAATCTTGTATCTGAGACTGTGATGTGATGATGTGAGCTACAGGATGAGAATTCTGTGTTAACTCCTTCTCCCTAATAACTCTCTGTCAGGTGAACAATCACTTGATCAGGCGATAAGGCAGGTGATCAATATTGGTGATCTCAACAGACAGAACATGGCTAGAGCACCTTTGTGCCCTTTGAAATCTCTAGTACTCCATACACAGGCTTTTGGCAAATTTATTACTTTGCTTGGAAAGAAGAAACATTGTATGATATGACTGTATTATTTTTCATATGTATTAGAAAAAGCAAAATTTTGAGACAAATAAACTCACTATTATGTCTAGAAGTAATCTGTGCACATTCCAAGAGCTGAAGACAGGGGATGGCAATCATATCAGAAGAAAGAGGCAGTATATTGGCAGAAAGATCTACAGTGCTGATAGCACAGCAGGTGCTGCAGCAGTTACAGGCAGTATTTTTTGTTAGAGGGGAAAGAGCAGTTTCCACTCCTTTCTGTGTTCAACTTTGATGTTCTCAGTGTATTAAGGAATTTCTTACATATCTATCCCTTTAGAGACTTTGCTAATAACTTAGTTTTGGTAGGTTACACTAATATACCTTAATATACTCTTTTTAATATAACTTCTAAGAAAAATAGGTATCTGTAATCTGAAAGCCGTTTCCCCTGACAGTAACAAAACTCAGCTTACTTAAAACCTTTGCTATTTAGAAGGAAAAATGAAAGGTGTAATCAACAAAACAAAATACACTTTTCAGTAAGTGACTTAACAAGAGACTTCACCCATGAGAGTTTTTGAGTCTTTGGCTTTATTTCAACTTTATGCATACCTGCAGAATATCTCACCTATTATGCAAGGATTTCAAACCTAGGGACATACAGCATAGCAAAACCATGGAATGGTGCTTGACAAATGATGCAGAGCAAAAGTTCATGTAATTTAAGCACATATTTTTTGTTATGGTATCTAGTAAGTGTCTAAGCTCATCTGGAGGATCTGATACAGCTGGTAGAAATGGGTGGAGCTCTAAAGGGGGATGTAAAAAGCCTAAGGTTGAGACTGTTGACTTTCCTCCACACACAAGTCACTTAAAATGCACAAGAAGAAAACACTAAGTGGAGGTAAGTAAATCAGGACTTCATAGTAAATCCTGCTCCTCTATAGCACCTCCTACTTAAGGTTCAGAAAAATCTGTGCTGTGTCAGGAAAGCCTATAACAGATTATAACTAGTCCTGTTCTTGCCTAATAGCTGGAAATACCTGCTTCCCAGTAGACAACCAGCCTGTAAAACAGCAAATGAAAGGGAGCTTGCCTCCTCAGTTTGCTTCGCACACATGGGAGGGAAGGAGGATTGCTACGTCCTGGCCATATATGTTTTATACAATGCTGAACAGGGACCGCTGCTGTGTAGTGGTGTTCACTTTTTCAGGGCTAACTGAAGATTATCCTTTTTATTCTTTTGCTCTTAATTTAATTTTTCTTTCCTACTTGTGTCCTTGTAATACTTGCAGTACTTGCTTGTGTACTGCAGCACCAAGGCCTTTGTCCCTAACTATGCTAACACTTGAATTTCTGTCACAATCATGGGAAGTAGGTAGCATGGAATTAAGTTCTGAAAGGCTAAAGAATACCATGAACCTACAACTCTCAGTGGTAATATTGCAATTTCTTCCATCCTATGTGCCACAGTAGCCTATAAACTGTGCAACTTCAGGTGTGACTGTATCCTTTGTATAATTTCTGTTCTCAAGAATCTTTGGCCAAGTTAAGTAATGACAAGAGCGCCTTAAAGCCAAAATGGTAGCATTTTTAGCAGTAAGAATAGAGAATTAATAATAGAAAGGAGCCTTTTGTAGATCATCTACCCATCTGTGTCTGATTTACCTGTGAAGTTTTAATACCTCCTGCAAATAACCTAGAGGTATGTAATACCTATATAGTGCCCCTTCTGTCTGCCTTAAACTTCTGTGCTGTTTTTGCAAAGAATGAATGCTGACTTTGAGATACAGTCCTTTTAATGCTGCTGAAATTACTTTTTCTTCTGCATTCCTGTTATGACACCCATCTGACCAAAACCTGTCAGGCTCAGCAGGACAGTGAATCAAAATTTTCAAAGCTGATAGATCTGGCAGTCTCATTTAGTACATTCACTGCCTCTAACTTAAGCCACTCTTTTCCCTAGAGTTTTCTGGAATTCTCCTGCCTTTGGCTACCCATCATACTACAGACTTGTGTTGATGTGCAAAATATAATCTCCAATATGGTCACAAATAAAAATGCCAGTAATCTGGGCAAGATCAGTTGTACGTTCATTACAGAGTTATTCTAAATGATGATCCAAGAGCAATGAGGAAACTATTACGGGGTTTGGCTGGCCACAAAGCTCTCTGATACGGAGCTTCTACACTGACGTATGCTTTTTTTCACATTCGGATAGGATGTTTTCTACATTATCTAGAATTTGCTGTGGATTACCTACATCTGTTTAAACATGCAGCTGCCTGTCTGTTGTAGGAGAGCTCATGGCAAACACAGCTCTGTTGAATTCCTATTCATTTGCTAAGTCAAAGTATTTGTTCTCCATACACTTAAGCTTAGATAACTTAGAAGCCATTTTATCTCTGTGTAACTCCCTGATAACTGCAATCAACAGGGTCATTTTAGTGATGAATTTTTTTTTTTTTTTTTTTTTTTTGGTCAGGGTCTTGTTCTGTGGCTTTCTTAAAGAACTGTGTTTGACTGGGGAGTTGGGGATGTGTTAGCTTTTATCCTCTCCTGAAAGGCTGCAAGATGTCAGGGATGAAAGTAAAACTATTTTAGGATATGGCATAAACCAAAATTGGGATAAGCGCATGAATCTTTTCGCAAGGAAGTTGCTTTACATTTGGTCTTTGTATGCTACAGTCAAAAGGAACTACGAATGCATATTTATTACGTGTACGCAATATTTCTGTGTAGGACACAAAATGGACTGCTAAGTGCACATGACTACTCAAGAAATGTATGTGCAATATGATTCCTGAAATAGTACAGTCGTACTATAACAGCTACATAATGAATTCTTTGCCAAGAGGTTATCTGGATTCCTGCTTACTTAAAGAGTCATCAGACATAGACAAACAAACCATTTCAAGTGTTGGGCTTTTTTGCTTTCATTGAGTTTTGTGCACAGGAAAGACGATGGTCTAACAGCCTTTAAATGCTAAATACTTTCATCACTGAGCTTGCAGCTGAGAATTATCTCCTGTTCACAACCCTTTCAATGAGCCTATGTTCTAACCTTCAGTTAATATATTTAAGTATTTAATATAGCAACATTTTTTTTGTATTTTGATAATCTTAACTAACATTAACAAGTACTGACAAAAATCTGCTTCTTTAAGAAAAATTACTCTATCAATACAGTAAGCTTTAAAGCTATTTACTTGTGATGGGTGTATAGCAAATTATTTTTTTCCTGCAATTAACAGCTACATTGTGGATTTCAGCTATTTCTCTGAGATGTTCCTTTCATTAGGTGCACAGATTTTACCTGGTTTTAAAATTTGCAATATAGTTTTCAGTACATTACAAATGTTTGCATTATAAGACAATAAAACAAGACACGACTGAAAGAGAGCTAAAGAATTTGAGCATTCTAACTAGTTTTCCAGAGCTGCTCACAGGAGTGTGTTTGAGTGCTGATAAGGAACTAACTATATTAAAAAGACAGAGGCAGAGCATAAGTATTGTTTTTCCTTCTCAGTCACTAGAGGATGATTCCTCGATGCATTAGCAAAAAATACAAAACCAAAGAACATTTTGTAAGTATTAAACTTAAAATTTCCAAGATGTACATCTTAAGAGAGTTCATTTTTTTAAAAGATAAATGAAATACATCTGGCATTTTAACTTCTGTTTATTGTTTCTAAACTCATTAGAGACTGATTGCTTAGAAATCACAGCTGTTTGATGAGGTCAATAGGAGCCAAAAAACCCTATACAGGCCAATTTAATGCCTTATAATTGGCAATGAAATTTGGAATGTGAACTCCTTATCATTTAGACAGATATAATGCTTGTGAAGAAAAAAAAATAATACACTGACTAGATAGATAGTTGTGAAAGTTGCCTTTCTCTTTACCTTGGTGGGCTTTTTTCCTGCTTGTCCTTTATTATGTCTTACTTGTTTTAATGGAGCCTAAGACCTTGGAGGTGATAGAGGTGTTCCTCTTCACCCAACCTCACTAAAAATAGGTACTGCTTGAAATAAACTGTGCTATTTAAACTATATATCCAAAGTGCATTTCTTGCCAAATGAGGTCATCACCTCTATGGTACATCTGGCCTCTTATCTTTCTGGCACTTTTACTTCTGCTTCCAACCTCAAATTGCTGTGCCAGTGCCAAACAGTAGAGCCACTAGAAAATGGTATTTTCATTGTCAGCAAGCGGAAATAAATTTGTACACTACTATGGTTTGAGAAAGAATATATGATAAAGCATGTATTCTTCAACTTTATTCTTAAAATGGCAAGGGCTGAATTTGTGGAGAAAGAGCTGATCTCACTAGATACATAAATTAAACTTTATATTGTATATCATGTGTACAACATTAGCTATAAGAGACAAAAATGTTCCATTTTAGACAGATTCATCAGAACAATGTATGCAGTGTTCTGCTGAAGAATATTTAAGGCCTTATCATGGTGTAATGTGCCTAATAGTGTCTCAGCAAACTCTCTGATTCATTCTAGACTGAATGTACCATGAAACATGTAAAGCCAGGACTTGGTGTTATAGGTAGATTCTCTACAAGGACTCAATAAGCAGTACAGGTGAAACAGTCTACACTATTATATGGGAACATCAATATCTGTTTGTGACAGGGAAGAAAGGAAACATTTTTTATAGCTAATTGTATCTAAACTAGTACAAAAATAATCCACAGAAAATAAGTAAAATTGAAGTCTAACTAGATCTAAAATGATTTTTATTCACATATTGCATTTTGTTTATATGGTTATAACATGAAGGCGGAAATGCTCGTGTTATTCCATAATATACTAGTAATGCAAATAGTTAACACATTCTATGTTGAAGTATCAGCTGTTAAACTGATGGCCTCCTATAATACACAGTGCAATCAAAACATTACAGAAGAGTAGTTTTGCAAGTATTTGTTGGACTCAGAAGACCAGTTTACATTTCACAGGCAAGGCTTAGCCAATCCAGGCAGGATTTTTCCTTTCTCTCTTTCTTTTTCCCCCTCTTTTCCCTTTTAAATCCTTGCTCTCGCTCACTGTTAGTGTGTGCTGTTGAATCCAATCCGCAAGCGAGCAAAATTTCAGTCCAGCTTTTTCACGGAGCCACGGATACACACAAAGTTGGCTGATGTGCCATTCAGCATCCCAGCAGCTCTTTCTCTTCACACTCGCAATGGCAAAGCTTTGTGCGGATGCACTGCTGGATGCTCTGAACTAAAATCGTCTGGGGGAACTTGGCAGGGTTTGGACAGCCTTTTAAAGGTAAGGAAGCGAAAATAGGCGTGCTGGAGAAGGAATCTGCTGGTGGAGAGCGCGGTGTGTTAGTGCTGTGCAGGCTGCATCTTAAGTCTCCTGTTCTGATGCAGGAGTCTGTGAGCAATAGGTGGGAGGGGATGCTTTTGTACTTGAAATAAGAAGCCCCAGATTAAGTGTTATCGTAATGACTTCTTTCGAGCTTGTGACAAACGGTGGGATGATCAAAGCTTTCAGGAAATATCTCTGTCAATTATTTATCCGCTCCCAACTTAAACCTAACTGTATTAAAAACAGCAGTAGAGGCCAGCAGCCCAAAGCTGCAAGGTGCTTTGAACATCTCTTGTCTTGCTGCTTTTTGAAGTCCCCTTATTGCAGTCAGTTTGGTTGAATACTCTGGAGAGAGCATTTCATGCACACTTATCTCTGTTGGAGTCTTTTCTTTTTCTATAATCCACCAAGGAACAGCAGGTTTTAACAATAAAAGGCCATTTTTAATGCTCAAATCTCGTACTGTCCTTAAATATCTTTTAAAAGACTACTTTTAGAGCCATATAGATGTCTCTGCATTTAGGTTCTAATTGACTTTCCATTCAAATGTTGTAATAGCTAAGTGCTTCACTGAAATGTGTTTTAAAATTTAATGTCACTTGTAAAGCAGTTCAGGCTTTTTGTTTAAAATAACCTGTATTAGTAATGCTGGTTTTAGTTTTGGGTGGTCTGCTTCATCCATTTATGTATCTGTCTGCTTCAGGTTAATGGTATATCAAATGTCAGAATAACACAAGAAAATTCTAATATTGATGCTCATATACTATTTGAATTTTTACTACTTTGATGATGAAGCAGGTTTTATGTTTTGAAATATTTTCCAAGTATTTTTTCAGTATTTTTTAATCTCAAAATCCAATATGAAGTGCATAGTGTTTTTCAAGTTAATCTAGGTAGTGTTTTAGCAAACAAACAGCCCTCCTCCTCGTGTAGATTACTAGTAGTATGCACATTAGACAAATGTTTGTGGTAGCATGCATACTTCCAAAAAGTTTCCACCTGATAATACCTCCGAAAACCTTTCTAAAGAAAAAAGTACAGATTTTTTTTTCCCCCAACTCTTTTTAAATATTTATTTTCTAGTAAACTTTTCTTGTGGAATTTATGTCTTCTTAGAATGGCATGTGTTATCCCAGGCTGACATTTATTTCTGCTGTTACTTAAGGAAGTATTTGGTAGTCATTCCCATGCATTTTCTAATTTGAGTCTAGAGTAAGTTAAAGCCTGAATTCATATCAGATGAGTTTTACATTTTAAATGAGGCATGCCAGGTAATAACATGAAGCAGAAAATATCTATGTATGTTTTTTTGCATACCACTATTAGCATAGTTCATAGAAAGTATGAAAAGAGATTATACATTTTAATATTTAAATTACTTGTGGAATTGCAGATTGATATTTTCAATGGTTTTTCATTACAGTTTCTGCCATTGAGGCAATGTGAGGGCTTTGAGAAAGATGGAGTGCTGTAATTACCAGGTGCACATGTTCATTAATCCTTCCTGGCTAGAAAAAGCTTCAAGTTCTTCTCCAGTGGCCTATTCGTAAAGCTATAAATATCTAAATTGTGTCAGCCAAGAAGTCACACAGAATTGAGGCTCTTTTTGAGTTCAATTTCATGCACTGTTGCTTTGGTCTTGTGAGGGAGTGCTTTGCATTCGTCATGATGGATATTTGTCCTCTTCCTTATAAAAGTTCAAAAAACAAACTGTTAGGTCATAGAATATTTAGTTTAAAGTATATGCGGATATATTATAACAAGTATTCGTCAGGATAAAAATACGTAAAAATAACCTTCCTAAGTGAAGACACAAAACAGAAGAGTCACCAAGCTAATTCTAAATCTTAGACATAACATTTTAGCAAACAAATTAGGAAAGCTACAGCCTAAGATTAAGAAAAAGGATTTTAGAGGAATGTGTATAGGAATCTGCCTGCACTGTTTTTCATTTAGCTATATACTGGCAAGTTAAATAGTATGGTGCTGGAATACTGCATTTTTACCTCTGACTTTAATTATTCTCATATAATTGTCAGTCTCTTACTTCCTATGGACAGAAAAATTAGTAAATCTATTTGTATCTCTGTCTATCTATTTCTATGTGGATATCTATACATAAGCGTATAGGTATTTTTTTAATTACAGAGCATGTAAAGGTAATCTTCATCAGATGGTAGTTTTTTAATAGATATTTGAAATATACTATGGCATCTTTAAAATGCCTATATATAATTTCTCTGTGAATGTATATATATGTATGTGCATCTTTTAGAAATTATTCTTGTTAGCATTTACAGGAACTGCACTGAAATGTTGATTTTACAGTCAATTCCATGTCTCCAATCTGTCATTCAACTTATAGGACTGTTTCAGGACTACACATCGATTTAAGTTTGAAAAGCACTAAAACGTATATTTCATTCAGTCACAAATGTCAGTAATTTTAGACTCTCTTGCAAGTTCAGAAGTAAGATCTTTGCAGTTTGAGAAATTATGCAGCAAATTTTTGTTTGCTTGGAAGGAGCTCAGAAAACTATCAAATAACAGAGACAGAGAAGAGATCATACCTTGCTTGCACATGAAAATAGTAATTTTTATCAAAAATAAGCGTGAAGGAAGATACAGATGTTGCCTGTAGATAGTGCACTTCATTCACATTACCAGTCTATGAATTGCTGAGGAGATTCAGTGCTTCCTTCCTGTCCTACAAAACTGGATAAAGATCAAGTGATTTATTTTTTTTAAGAAGGAAAAGAATAGAACTGTATTTATACATTATTTAGAATAGAAAGCTTACAAAAGGTGAAAGGACAAAAAGGCTGCGTACCGCTACTGGCCCTGCAAGTTCTCTGACATCATATCTCTTCTCCTGACAGTGCCCTTGCAAGCGAAGCTGGGGAACTGTCCAGCAACTGAGCCGCTCGCCAGGAGCACCCTGACCCCCTTGTCTAGTAGTCTTAAAGGTTTGGACAAACATGAAATAATTAGGTCTTAGGATGCTCCCTTCTGGGGAGCTAAGAGTTAGGTGGGAAATATATTACCCAGTGTGGATCAGAGGCAACTTTTTAATGGTATGTGGGATTTGGGGAATGGATTAAGATCGCTCTGTCTGACAGTGTTACAGTGCAGCTCATAGGCAGGTGGCGTTTGGACACAGTGCAATGACATGCGTTTAGCCTAACATTCTTATCTTATGTTAAATAGCATAATTTTTAATAAAGATATGTAGTTATCATTATAGCCTTATATCTTGCATAGTAGCATTTTTTTTACATTATTGTATTGATTATTCTTTTTCATACCAACAGTTTCCTTGTCTGTCTGCTTTTGGGGGTTTTTAATTGCTTTTAGCTTAGTAACTATTTGATTATTTCTTTCTGGCAATAGCATGTTGTGGCAAGACTAGAACTACTTCTAGGCACAACTTTTTTCAGGTTCATCAGTTCTAATGATTTTCAGGCAAAAAAACCCAAACCCACAGCCCCAACCTTAAGTCACTGAAATCTTCCTTCCTTCCCTTTGAGAGATTTAGCTAAAACTTTAAGAAGGACTGAAAAAAACAGGTATCATTAATGAATCTATATTAGGTAGCTCTTATAAACCTGTTGTTCTACTCATGTTACTTAAAGACACAAAGCCTCAATGTTGTTGGCCATAATCTGACCTGGATGATATCTCTGCTTAAAGTTTAAATTGTTGCTATATGTCATTCATATCTCAAAAAAAAAAAAAACAAACGTTGTTAATACCAATTGGGTATCATTTCACACATATATACCATCATTCACATTTCTCACATAAACCCCTTGTCCTATTGAGTTTCACTAGTAGGAAATGTTCTTTGTCTGTCAATAGAAAACTGTACAACTTCTGTCTGACAAAACCAATCAATATATATGTCTTCTCTTAACTAAATTAACTGAATTATTATGAAAGAACACAAAACAAATTACGTATTAGATCAGATGAAAGGTCTGTCTAGCCTAACATTCTGTACCTGATGTAAATAGCAGTAGGTTTCCAACAGGGACTAGAAGAAATGAGCCCAATATGGAGTGGTACTTCCCAGGTATATCTCCTCATCATCAAGCAGTCAACATCTGAGTGACTTTTTGTGAGGCACTGCTTTTTGTCACAGATTTTAGTAGAGTTTAAAATCATATTGTGTAATGTTTCTTTGTTTTGTTAGCAAAAGGTCAAAAATCAGTCTTAAGGCCACTTAATCCTGTTGTTTTCCTGCTTAATGTTGTCTCTTTATTTTCCTCCCTGGTTTTGGTTCTGGCCACTGGCAATGACTGGCTAGATGTCGTCTTAGTCTTGGTTCATCAGAAAACAGCTAAGACATTTCTGCTAGCTCCAGCATGCATTTAATGAAGATTAATGATGTCTTACTGAAAATATATTCAGCCTTGAACACCCTTTCTTGGTTTATTTTCTTTCTTTTTTTTCTTCCCTGTACCCATTTTTTTAAAAAAGAAGTTTGATAAAACAGATGAGTGCACATTTTTGCAGTTCTATACTTACTTATGGACAGCATAATGGTTGTAAAATTACCTGAAATTATTTCTGGTAAATAGAGTTTCCCTGATGTGTTTTCCCATAGAGTCTTATTTTTCAGCCTAGTCTTCCAAAATGCTGACTATTTACTCAAAGAACTGTGTGAGGACAGAATGAGAAATTATATGCAGAAGCAGTAAAACGCATTCACATTGTGTTAAGTACACTGGTAAGCATACTGTTACAATTTCATTGATGGACATTGAGTATGTGATGAATTTGATCAAGTGAGAGTGGCTTAATAAATTACCATCCCTTTTGCAAAGTAATGTTTTTTAGTCTAACTTCTCTGTAGCCAGTAATGTAGATTTGCATTGCCTCTGGCAAAAGAGAGAGTTCAAGCTCAGTCTCTCACTTCTTGGATGCATGTAACTTAATCTCTAGGCTATAACATAATAAGGGAGGCCCCTGCTTTTTAAGAGAAAATGGCAGCCATAATTGCTTTTTGCAAGAAACCCAATTCTATCAGTTTGTGTTAAGCATACTCTGAAAAAACTTACGGGTTAAGCCCACATTTTTGGCATTGTTTAGTGCAACATGTATTTTATATGGCAGTAGTGGTATGCATGTGCAGGATTAGCTTATCTGTACATCTAAAAGGCAGTTATGTGTATCTCTGGGTAGAATCTCAGATCTGGACCCTAGTTGTCCAGAGGCATATGGTAGTTATCAGACTTTTCAACTGTGTTAAAATGGTAGTATACATTGTTGTGAATATATAATTCTTTTCAAATGTGTTTTTCCCATGTAAAGGGAGAAAAAAGCATAGCTGGCATAATTTTGGATGCCAGAAGGGCATTGCAGCTAGTAATATCACATAGGTCATACTACCTCCGGTTATTTGCCTCACATCTTTTACTTCTGTTTTGAATAACTTACTAAAACTCTTACATTGTTGTATACCTATGCCTTTTGTCTTTTCAGCTTTTGGTTTGATTTCATTATTCATTTGCTTTATGTTTCTCCTTTCTCATTTGACCAACTTTTGAAATTTTCTGTACAACAGAAACCACAAGAATTTGTCTTCTGTCTTGACAAAATCATTCAGCCAAGAGGCCAAGGCCTTTTGCTATCTGTCTTGTGGTAAAAGTTGTGATTATAGTGCAGCATAGACATACCTTGATCTGGTTAATAGTAGCAATGTAACCACCATTATACACGTCCCAGTGTGGACTGTAAAGCAGTCAGTAAAGATTTTACCAGTGGTTTTCATGGACTGCATTGTAGACAGCCTTGAAGCTAGCTGGTAATATTATCTGGGCTCTGATTGGCTTTATGGATGTCCATGATCAGCCTGATGCAGTTTTAGATCACCTAACTTCTGCACCTACCTTGATTTCACAAAAGCAATTTCTATTGCCTGCTTTCTGACAATCAGCGTTATTGCAAGGAGCCACAGAGGAAACCTCTGCTAAGTTTCTACGTCTAAGTCAGAATGGAACCAAAAAGCTCTTTTTCTGCCCTCCTTTCTTCATTTTAGAAAGTGATGTTTAGAAAACATTGTGCTCTTTTCCTCATCTTGCCCTGTCCTTTCTCATCACCTGCCTTAGATATAACACGGATATAAGTGGGAGGAACTAGCATCTTGAAGCCTCATGCCTTTCTGTCCATCATACATTAGCTTTTGCATTGCTTCTGGAAATGAAGATGGAGTCACACACACACAAAGTCCTGTGGAGGCTGAACCACCCATAAATCCCATCAGAAATCCTTAAACAACTAAATCTGAACTTTTAGTGTCCTTGACACTGCCTACAGAAGTTTGGAGACCATATACTCTTGGCTTTCGCTCCAGTAGAACAGAAGAAGGTAAAAACTGTGCCAGAAATTCCATATGCAAAGGAATTTTACCTTATTTTATCCTTTTTAGACTTTGTATTATATGGCAGCTTTTTTTTTAACAGAAAAAAGCTATTCTCCAAACCTTAGCAGTAAGAGGAACAGACTATATTTTTTATAATTTTCTCTGGAATATTGGTGAAGTGCCAAGATGAGTGATGTGTTAATACCTATAATGCCATATTATATTTATGATCAGAATCAGCTTGCCAGATACGATGTTGTTGATTATTTAAATTACGTGGTTAATTTTAGTTCACAGACACATTGGATATTAGCAATATGATGAAAGAAGCAAGGTGAGAAAAAACAGGAAGCAGATCTGAGATCCATTGAGATGTTTCTCTTGACCTGGAGCATCATTCTTGACAGAGTTACAGGACAGATACAAAGCTGAAGTAGCAGACACCTGCTTTCCCTTTCATTGTCTCCTTCTACAGTATGGTATCTGGTGAACTGCAGTCTGCCCTTTGTTGTGTTTACTTTATGGAGATTAAAAGATCTTGGAGGTTTTGTGAAGGGACAAAAGAAATGTAGAGGACTAGAAATTTAACATGAATTAAAGAAATGTAAAGTCAACCAGATTTGTTAGACATCCTTATGCCGAATGATATTTATAGATGGAACTTTTAAATGTATATTTTACTTATAGCTTTAACATTAGTAAGACCTTATAAATGCCTCCTTCTGCCACTTTTTAAACTATACATTTATAACAAGCATAATCCTTATAGACAACTAATCACTAATTTATTTTTTTTAAAATCTGTGAATATGTTTTTTTCATTAAAGTAATTAAGTTAGAATACTTGATTCCACTGATGTTTTTTCTTATGTATATATATTAAACGCTCAAACTGTGAGAACCATGGAAAAATTCACCTAATGCTCATATAGACTTTTCACCATATTTTGAGATTATTTGTTCACCCTAGAACCTTACAGGGAACCAGCAGAGCCTCTGAAACCTGGTAGTAGCATGCTCTGCTGAACTTAAAACACCTCTGCTTTCTAGTTTCATGAGAACCAGCGGGTTTGATGCCAAGGAAGTTTAACTGATACTAAATATAGCATCAGTTAGAGGGCATATCTAGTAACATTACACTGAGCTTCAAATGTTACCATCATTCATAAGATTGATTTTCTATGTGCCTAGTCTATTATGACTTGCACATTCTGGCAATGTTGCTCTTATTATTCATGACAACAAATCCTAACATCAGCAATTTTTTGACAATGACCCAGTTTTAATAAAGAAAGCATACTAGAATTGTTCTTAATGTATATACTGCCTAACCCCTTTATTATTGCAACATTTCATGCAGTGCTGTCTTAACAAGTTTTCCCTTGCCTCCTGCTCCCCGTGTGTATTGTGTTATATGTGGCATAATGTTATAATAGTGAGTGAATGTCAGAAGTGAAAGTCAGTTCATCCAAACATGTATTTTGTCTTTATGGTTTGACCAGTATAGAAATGAAGTTAAATATGCCTCCATAGTATGCAATGGGTAGCCTATTGGCCATTTCAATTTTTTCTTTTTCAAAAGATGGTGTTAAGTTTAGCCTCCTGGTTCCTTGCTGTAGTGTAGAAATAAGCTGTCACAGATGGTATACATGACACTGTAAGTAATCTTTCTATAAACACAAAATTCTATCTTTTCTTTAATAAGAATTAATTTCTAGATGATAGTTTCTGATCTGTCAGGAGCAGATTCTTTAAGTTTTTGATGAGACTCTTCATTCAACACTTCAAAATTTTCTAGGTATCTAATTGATTTTATTTTGTCAGGCAAAAGGCCTAAAATAATAGTCTCATGCCTTGATTGATTAAATAGTTACTTCAATTTTTATTTCTTAAGTATCTTCAAAGTTGTGAAATTGTAGCTAAGTGTTATGTGCTTTGCTTTAGTGTTTTAATTCCATTTGATGTTGCAAAAGGGGAAAAAAATGCACCAATCAGCAAAATGAAGTCTAGAATTTCTTCATGTATTTAGACCATAAGAGGAGCCAAATCCCTTGTTTCTTGATCTTGCGTTCAGTGTATCTTTTTTTTCCACTGAATATCACACAGTTACTTAAAGCTATTGATCTTGTCAGAGTGTACTCAACCACTGTTTGCAGAGACCTTTCTTTCAACTGCAATGCAAAGGTTTATCTTCCTGATTTATTTTCTTACACGTACGACAAAAATTAATAATTAAGGAAACTTAAGTGCAGTAGTTTTTATTTGACTGGGTTTTATAATGCTACCTTAGTATATCATGATTAGACATTTAAATGAAATGTGAATTATTCCATGCCCCATGTAAGCATGCTAAACATTCTCCTGACTATTTTAAATCACTTCGGTTGAATTTAAATATGTATATGAACAGGAGTGTGTGAGTGGTGTGACTCAACAAGAAGCAAAAGATACTACTCCTTAAAAATAGACATATTTAGAGAAACAGACCACAGCGAAGTCAGTTTTAAGGAGGCCTCTGGATGGCAGAGTGGGACTAGAAGGAAATGCAAGATTTACTATAGCCTATAAGGAAAATCTGTGACAAGAAACAAGATTAAAAGAGCTGCCTGAAACTCCAGGAGGCTGAGGTCAGAGTGGCATCACATTGGAGGGAAAGATGTGGAGGGCTGTATAATGTTTTGCCCTCCAGGTAGTTGGTCAGCAGTGACTCAAGGATTGGTCTTCTGAGAGCACTGTCCCTGAGGATGACTTAGATGTAAGTGATCCCATATTTCATCTCGGAAAGACAGAGTCTTATCACTGTGGAGCTAAATAGATATTTGACAGATCACTTGGGCAATATGTCCCTTTTCTGAGCTGACTTGTGCCATCTTGGTCCTTCCAAGGGAGGAGGCACTCTTCTCTAAAGGAGCCTTATAGCTGCTGATTGTGTAGTGTGGAAAATACCATGCAGACAGGAACAGCTTCCTTAGCCCTTTACCTTCCTGAGACCATTTGATTGTTGTTTAAACTATATATGTAAATAGCTGCTAAATAAAGAGTGGTTAGTTTCATATTGACTCAGAGCACAGTGATCTGCAAAACAGAACATTTGTATTTAATTTAAAGTTGTTTACTATTTCTACACAAGAGAGCTATGTAGGCTGTGAAGGGATTGTTGATGAGGACATAGTGAGGCCTGTGTTACGTTTTCAGAATATTGCTGAACTTTTTGACTGTAAACTCTACCCATCAAGAATATAAACAGGATTGTGCTGCAGCTGCAGATTGCATCTGGCCTGCATAAGCATATTTAGACAAATTGTGCATGATTTGCATGTTTTTATTTGAAACCTCTATCACCCATTATACAGCATTTTCCTGTAATACGGGGCTCTAGCCAGGCAAAGAGAATGAGGAAGCTGTGGAGAGGCAATCAGATATTTAAAGGTTTGGGGCACAGGGATCCCCATCTAGAAGATTTCGATAAGCTGGATATAATTTTGTACAACTGGAAAATTTAGAAAGGGATTGATAAGAGATACATTTCTGTGTGCAAAGTGTAGCATGAAGACTGTAAGTGAATGTAAGTGTGCACTATTCATCCCTCAGAGGTGCTTACATGCCTGCTTTTTGCTTCCACTCTCAAGGAAGATGCATCTGCAAAAGAGAACTGAGGTGGGAAAAAAAGAGGAAGGAAGAACAGGTGAAAGAACATGTGTGGTGCAGCAAGAAGTAGGATAAAGTCCTGATTTGTCAGTGTGGTAAGAGGAAGATGGATGGAAAATAGATGGCAATGAAATAAAGATTTTAGATTGTGTTTAGTGGTGTAGAAGGGAAAGAAATACAGACATAGTCCAAAAAAGAAGATGAAAACACTTTGTTTCTTGATGTCCACTGTCTTAGGGGGGAAAAAGGAAGGAGGCAATACACTAAACCAAGGGGAGGTAGACACCTATCTCTGAAGGCAGGGCAAAGTTAACTTTATGTATGGGGAAGGTATTCCTGGAAAGAGGTAGTCTGAAAGTATATTGTGAGTTAAGGACAGAAAGGAGAGATACATGGATGTTTTCCTAAAATGCTAGAGCCAAGCAGTTGTTAATTCACAATCGTTAATTCACAGGACTGTTAGGGGATTGAGAAGATGGGATTTCTCAAGTCCCACTGTATCCATCAACCTCGAGAAAGTCAATTGCCTTGCGGCTTATATCAGTCTTGCATAAGTATATCAAGACAAATCTTGCAACATTTTGCTTATGCATCACTCACCTACAAGTTATTTTCACTATTATTTGAATGACTCTGCTTATGGCACCCATCTAAATGTTACGAGTAAATGACTGAACAGAAAAGAAATCCTCCCTTTAATAGCTTGAATAAAGCTGTTGTACCATTACTGTTACTTGGTCTCTCAAGTCCTTTTTATTCAAGCTACTGCAGTACTTATGCTCCAATTTACAAGGGATGGGATTAGCTTTTCTTTTTACTTATCCTTTCTGCCTTTCTCCAGCTGGAGAACTGAACCTATTAGCTCTGGTGCATCAAAAATACATCCAGTATTAACATCTGCCTAGCTTCTTCTTTTCCCCCCTGTGATAGGACCTTGAGTTGCCCAGAGCCTTGAAGTGGAACTACCCCCACCTTTTCCTTTGAAGTGAGCATAACAAAAGACATCAAAAGGCTCCAGTCTTTAAAGCCAAATGTATTAGAGCACAAACTAATAAGCTAGAATAAGGTGGCTGTTAAGAGATAGAAAATTCAGCTCTGCTGAGGCAGATGAAACAAGAGTATCTAAACCAAAAATTACTTTTTGGTTACTGTGTGATTGTGTAGTGGTCTTTTTCTCCATCCTTCCCTATGAGTCCCATGACTTTCAGTGGCTTCTCAGTTGAATTAACTCTAAAACATCCCTCTGGGTTCTTAGGAAGCTTTCCTTCCCTCCATCATCTTTGCGCTGAAAAGAAACCTGCTCACTGCTGATAGCACATCCCTACTCCACTCAACGGCTTGCAGTTTTGCTCTCTTCTGGCTGGCTTCAGTGTTGGCTGTCTCTGCCTGTCCTGCTCTGTGCCCTGAGGCTTCGTCCCGCAGAGCACGCTGAGATCCTCTGGGGAATGGAGCAGTCTGCTTTTTCTCCAGAGAGTGGATACACAGTGCTGCAGCCAGCACCATGCAAGAAGACTTCTTCCCTACTGCCCAGCTTGTCTTACATTTTAAAGAGGTGCAGCATGTAGTACATGCACAGTAAGCTTTACACTAGCAAACAAACACTGTTACCATCTGTTACATACACCCCCATACAAGATAATGCTGCTTTTCATTAATTTTCTGTCATATAGTGATGGAATATAGAGGCTGATGAAGTAAAGGTTTTAGATTGTGTTTAATGGTAAGTTGGACATTTTACATGAGGTTGGGACAGATCAGCAGGGTGCTTAAAGGCATAGAGAAGGATAAAGGACAAAATGTCTAAAATCCTGGCATATGCCAGAATACATTTCCATACTATGCATAGAGTACAACACATGGAAGATGCTGATCTATGGAAAAAGAAGGAATGGCAGTAGCTAAAACAGAGTTTATCAATGTGTGAATGGAAATTTGGAAAAAAAGAATAGAAGGAGGAAGAAGCAGAATAAAGGCCACAGAGTACAAGGAAATATTTCACAAGATTTGAGAGGTGGATTATTCTAGCTATAGAGTTTTCCTAAGGTTATGTAAAAAATGACATAGAGGGCAGAGAAGGCTTCCTTTCTGACTAGTGGGATTAACAGAAGTAATTTTGATAAGGATTTGGTATTTTCTAGTTTGAAGAGAAGATGATATCCTGATAAAATTAAACAAAAGCATGAAAAGAAACATGCAGTTGTGTCTCTTCAAAGTAGGAGTAAGGTTTGATGGAAGACAGTCTGAGAAGTTAACTGTAGAAAAGAGTAAAGGGATTTAAGATGCCACCTATAACTATTTTAACAGATCATAGGGATATTGAAGGTTACTAGCATTTCAGTAGAGCCATGGGTAAGATGATGTGAGATTGTAACTGCAAGTTAAACAGCCAGCAAATAAATTACACTACACATTTTTCTGAGAACTTATTTATAGCACATACAGTTTTTGAGGCTCTAGTGACACTGGCAACTTTCCAGTTCAGCTCACCCTCAAGAGGAAATTTTAACTGTGTTAATACTACTTTTCCAAATGTGAAACAAACAAAAAAACCCTGTGTCTTTCCTGATGGTAGCCTGTACTCTGCCTGCAGGAGCAGAAAACCGAGAAAATACCTTTTCCTAGCTTTCCCCCAGGAAGGGCTCTATACCACTTATCTTATTAATAACATGACAGATAAAAATTTGTATCACTTTAATTCTGTATTGATGCTACACCCTCTCAGGCAGTTAACTCCAATTCAAAAATACCTGCTGGAATCCCATTGCAGGCATTGCTGGTTCCTTACTTTCCTATGGGAAAAACTTCACACCTTACTCCACACACTAGAAATGCACTCCAGAGGAAGCAGCACCACAGAATACACCTTAATGCTAGTGTTTGGAGTGGTGTAAGTCTGTACCCCTTAGGCTCTTCCAGATCACTGCTAAATCTTGAATAGTAATACAAATTCACAGTCATAACTGTATTACTTTAATGAATATTATGACTTTCTCAAATTCATCACAGCAGCGGGAGGGAAAACCTCCTTTGGTAGGGGGAATTTAACCTCCAGAGAATCTATATGTGAAACAGCAACAGCCTATCTCCTTTTCAGAAATCTATTCCTTATGCTATAGTTGAGAAAAGAGAAAGGCCCCTAAAATGCTGTTCATGTGCTTCCCTTCTCATAGGCCCCAGCCGGGGGCCATGCCTTGGCGAGTTTCCACTTAACGTGCCCAGGGTAGGCATCTTGCCTGGGAAGGTGACAAGCATTGAACCCTCTGCTTGGTGCAGCCTTTCAGCTGAGACCAGCTCCAGCCATAGCGCTCCTCTCCTTTTCCAGCGTGAAATCAGACAGATTAGTGTAAACCTTTGAAATTACCTGTTTGCTTTGCAATGGGTGTCAGAGAAGAGGAACGCTCATTTAGTCAGGCACTGATCTCAGTGGGGAAACAGCAGTTTGTTATTCCCCCTGAATGCAAAAGTGCATTTAATCTATCTTCAGAGGTGTGGAGTGCTGCAGTGCCACAGTCGCTTTAGACAGCCAGAAACGTGGGCTGCTATTGAAAGCGGCAGTCCCACCCCTCCCTTTGTGCTGAAAGTACTCTTCTCACCGCTGTATGCTGAGTAGGGTTAGCAAACTGGAATTAATTTCCCAGCTGAAAATTAGCCTTTTATTAAATCTGTCCGAAAACTAACCAGGAGAAGAAGTTTTTTGATCCACAGCTCCATCTGGTCGTAGGAATACCAGTGCTGGCATCAGGGACAGGGGTGAAGGGTGCCTTGCAGTAGCTTGTGCTCACCTTCCTCGGACAGGGTATTCCCCAAGAGGTGTGGACGTTTTCAAGTCTGGAGGAGGAGCAGCCTCAAATAGCATTTGTACTAGTCTTTTCAGTTCACTTTAAGTAGCTGCTGTCTTGAGCAGGTTATTCTGTAAAAGGGCAATATGCTTGTGAGGCTTATTGAGCATGAGTACTGTGTATGAAAGGAACAATTTACTAGTTTAAGGTACCATCATTCTGACATGGTTCTCCCCCTCTTCTGTTGTTTTATTAGTAACATCCATCACTATATTCTCTGCATAAATAAAGTAATTTAATAGTGTCCATTGAAAAGAGAAATAGAATATTACTTTAATAAACAAAAAAATTTCTTATGATTTTTAATCTAATAACTCTATGTTTTCTTGAGCTAATACTCAACAGTAGGGTAGGTAATAATAATACACATACTTAATAATATAATCCTTCATGCAGCAGGTTAAAGTAAACAAAAATCCTGTTGTTGTTTCTGAGTTGTCTAATTTCCTTTCTGGACTGTGTGGCAAAAAAATCCCCAGAGATGCTGAAGGTAGGAAAAATAACATACATAATCAGTATTTTAATTTCAGGGCACAAGAGTATATTTTCAGTGCAATGCTAAAACATTGTATACCTTTTTTGTACTTTAAAAAAAAAAATTACCAAGTTGTGCGTACAGGAGCGAAACAACTGTTTATATTAATATTAATTAACAGTCACAGGAAAGGAATATTAATAATAAATAGATGACAAATATGTTTTAACTTAAGGCATTTGATGGCTAAAATTTGTTCTGGCTGTTTTCTACTGGTGGTTTTTTTTCAGATATGTCCAATCTCGGGAATGGAAGTCTGTTATTTATAAGGTAGACCAATGGAAACCACAATGAATCTAAACATATAAAATTGTTTGCTATGAGACCAAGGGTGAGTTCTGAACTCTGTAGGGATTGACATAAAAAGAACCAAGCACCTTGTCTAATCCCTACATCCAGCTGATGAAGTTTACTCTCTTGTGAAGCAGTGAAGCAGAAATGAACCTTGGTTTTCAGAGCTATGTTTTCAGACTTTAATTTCCAGTTGAGATTTAGTAGCCTGAGAAGCAGAATGGCTTGTACTGTTCATAAAAAAGAAGATTAGATGTTTGGGGCCAGTCATCCTACCGTATATATGTCACACCGGAATTGGTTGTTAGAAGGATCTTCTATGTCAGGTTTTACCAAATCAGTTGTCCCATTTCACCTCTATAACCTGTCCTGTTAATGTCATTTATTTCTAGCTTCGTGACGTTTGGCAGATGCTATTCTGTAAGGAAAAAATGAAAACTGCGCAGAGGTACTAGCTGAGAAGGCAAGGCAAAGCAAGGATTTGCCCATCAAGACCTGCAGATTGATGGAAATTTAAATAACAATGTATACCTTTTACTTTCGGTAATTGTATTCCATGCTGAAAAATACCCTCTGCCAGTCATATTTTTGTGCTTGTCAGTAAATCTTGAATCAAACTAGGAGTGGAAATATTAAATAGAATTAATCTGGGGTCTCACTTTAGGATGTAACAGGAAAAGGAACGTTTGCCTATGACTTGTAACTGGAGAATTGTAGTAGTAGTAGTCATGTAAATAAATATGAATCATTGTGTAACTTCTGAAATAATAAGACTTGCTATTAACAAACTTAAAAAATCATCCTGAAATCTGGCTTTAGTAAAATGGTGAAAACATGTATTTTGTGTTGAAGAGGATTAGGTTTATGCTAACCAGTTAATATGGTATTGTTAAAAGTTTTTGTGAAGATCAAAGACTTAGCCTGTGGCATTACAAGAATACGCAAAAGCTTTCAAGAAAAATTAGAAAAGATCAGCAAACTTTTTTATGGCACTGGCAACAGTGGTGCCATTACTCTGTGTGGTACTGTGAAAAGCATTTTATGTTTTGTACTTTTTTTAGTATGATATGCATTTTTTTGATTTTTTTTTTGCTTCATGTTTCTTATGTTTCTTCTAAGTCTAAACAAAATACTTTGTGACAAATTATAACTTAAAACTGTGAGAAGGCTGCCTATATCATGTTAAGCTATTTGGTTCTGATTATCATCTCACATACTTACAATATATCCTTTCAAGTTAGTACAGCCTCTTTCTTTTCTCTGTTAGCATGTATGCTCTGAATAGAGAGTGAAATATTCAACTATTTTGGATAGCATGTTGGTAATTTTTTTCTACCCACTTACACAGTAGAGCAGAAGCTAGTGTTATGTAAACCAGGTGCAGTTCATATTTTTTAAGTTCTTTTGTTTACAGTAGCTAAAGGCTCATGCCTTGTTAAACTTCTGAATCTGGAAAGCTGCAATCATCTGAGTATAGGCACCTATAAAACTTACTTCCAGATGCTGGCAAAATTTAGTATGCCATTGCGCACCTTACTGTACCTGAGTCTTCTCTCTGTCAGCTTTCTTCCCTTCTGACTTGATGTATTGTGCCAGGAAAAGGATAAATTTTTTGATCTGATTCCTGATGCACTTTCAAGAAATTTGGCTTAACAGGGAATGATTGATAATGTTTTTAATTTGCTTGTTTACTTTGAATGGCCACTTTCTATTCTTCCTCAAGGTGTATGCCTTTGCAGGATTGTCAAGAGTCCAATACTTTCTGACTGGGTTCCTTTAGTTATTCCACATGAAGGGGGTTTAATGTTTATTACCAAATGTACTTACTTGAAGATATTTGATGTTGTACAGGATTTTGATTTAGCAGACTGATACAGCAATGTACTGAAATCACAACATAAGCATAATATAGCAAATGCAATACAGCTGAATCACAATACAAATGTGATTCCCATTACCTGTATCTATATGCTTACCATCATGATTCTGGATGTCCCCAGGTGCTTGGAAGGCATGAATGGCTTGAAGCTAGCTGAAGCCCGTTGCTGTCTTCAAAGTTTATTTTGTTGGTTGGTTGATTTTTAAACTCTGTTGAGCTGAGCTACATATACACTTCCCCCATGCTGGTCTGGCTGTCTCAGGAAGATAATACTTTCTATTGATTATTTTAGGGAAGGCCTTTGCATAACCTGTTGACACACTCAACCAATACAGCTCTTTATCTGCAGCAAAGGCCACCCTCCAGACCCCTTGGTGTTGAGATGAGTTCAGCTGCCTTTACAACACCTGTGGTCACTCCCTAGATTCTCTTCAGAACTTCATGAGCACATCATCTGTGCTCATCTCCTCTGAACTTTCTTCCATTGCAGGGGTTTGTTGATCAGTTCATTGATTCAGGTAAAGAAGTACAATGTGAGGTTCTGCTTTTTTTCCTATCAATCAGTTATGTTTTCAGCTTAAAAAATGACTAGACACTAAAATACCCATTCTGCTATAAAACTGTTGTACTAATTGATCTCCTGTGCTTAGTAAAGGAAATATAGATCCAAATTTACAATGTGTTAATTCTGATAACATCTGTATTAAGGAAGGGCACATTGGTAATGAGGAAGACTCTTTTAAACAGGTATCATCATAGAATGGTTTGGGTTGGAAGGAACCTTAAAGTTCACCTAGTTCCAACCCCCCCAGCCATGTGCAGGGACACGTTCCACTAGACCAGGCTGCTCAAAGCCCTGTCCAACCTGGCCTTGAACACTTCCAGGGTTGGGACATCCACAGCTTCTCTGGGAAACCTGTTCCTGTGCCTCACCACCCTCATAGTGAAGAATTTCTTCCTAATATCTAATCTCAATCTACCCTCTTTCAGCTTAAACCCATTACCCCTTGTCCTATCACTACATGCCCTTGTAAAAAGTCCCTCTCCAGCTTTCTTGTAGGCCCCCTTCAAGTACTGGAAGGCTGCACTAAGGTGTCCCCGGAGCCTTCTCTTCTCCAGGCTGAACAACCCCAACTCCCTCAGCCTGTCCTCATAGGAGAGGTGCTCCAGCCCTCTCATCATCTTTGTGGCCCTCCTCTGGACTGACTCCAACAGGTCCACATGCTTCTTATGTTAGGGGCCCCAGAGCTGAATGCAGTACTCCAGGTGGGGTCTCACAAGAGCATAGTGGTATTTATGCTGATCACAAAAAAGAACTGTAATTAAATTGGAGTTTCTCCTGGACAAGATACAGTGCAGACTAGACCAAAACTTTAAGGTTTTACAACATGCTGGAAGTAGAAGAACATTCCTTTCCAGGTATTCAAGACTATATAGAATAAAAAATAAAAATTAAATGCTGATCACATTGAAGTCAGTGTGAACCCATGTATTTAAATAATAGTTATACATTCCTTTCTTTCAGTAGTGGGTCTGTAGTAAAAATGCAATCAGCTCCTTCAAAATATCATGATTATTGCCATAAAAAATTTTTTTACTGTAAGTTTTGTTTTCAAGACACTTTTATCATCAGTGAAGCTAGAGACTTTGAAAACCCATTTTTACTTTCATTAAAAGGGGAATTACAGGACCCCCAAAATGTGGATTTTTTTCTTTTCTCATAATCTCATAGGGTGTTCAACCATGAGCAGAACTGAAATGAAAGAAAGAGTAGCTATGCTTGTTCTTGTCTAAAGGCTGAAATTAGTGTAACCAGTTAGATGAAAAATCATTACCGTAGGTAGCTTTGAGTTCTTTTCCTTTTTTCTTTCTTTTATCTTTGTAATGGAAGTCTGTTATCTTTCAAACATGGTTACAAGGTATAGCATACTGACTAAAAAAAATACAAAGTGTTAACAACGTCTTTAATTTGCATGGTTCATTCTTATAATTTGCTCTGTTAAATTATATGTTAAAAAAAACCAATCAAAACACCTCAAACCAACCAATTCCCATCAGTCAGCAGTCCAGAGGAAGTAGTGAGTAGCTTTTTAGGCACCTTTGTGCAAACACTCAGAGTTCTACAAAAATGCAAAATTGTTATGATTGAAGACTTTCAGTCCTTTCTCCGTACCTCTGCTTTGTACCCTTTAGTGATGGGTGATAGCTATCAAGATATCCAGGAGAAAATAAATGGGAAATCTATTCATTTCCACACTATGGAGTAATACGTTAAAACTGATGATTCTGCCTTTGCCAATATCATTACTGAATCCTTTAATGGGACCATTACTGATTATGTAATAAATTAATCATTCTCTTTACCCCACCCATGTACACCTTGAGGAATTAGGTCCCAGTTCTGAAGGATCCTGAAAGCAAGAATCTGCAAAAAATCTTGGAAGTAAATTAGGATAAAGTGATGTGTTGAAACAAAAATAAGCATGTGGAAAAAGGATTGTTGTTTTTAATTAGTCTGCTAACCTTAATCATATGGGGTTTTTTGAATTCTCGGAAGTTCAAAGCATTTTTGTTCACTTTAGTTAGATTTACAAACAGCAAAAAAAAAAAAAAAGCTAGAAATCTGTGTTGTGCTGTTTTGTTTTGTTGTTGTTAACTGGTAAACACGTGGCAACAATGTGACCAGACAACAACGCAGGCTAGCAGCGTCCTGGGCTGTACCAACCGAAGCAGAGGCAGTAGATCATGGAATTGATTATTCCCCTTTACTTGTAACTCATTGGACCATATTTCAAATAAGATATCCAGTTTTGGGATGCACAGTACAAGAATGATGTTGATAAACAAGTGCATTAAGGGGCCACCAAGATGGTCAGGGGGCTGGAGACCTTAACCTGTGAGGAGAGGCTGGGGGATTGGGGTTTGCTCAGCCAGGAGAAGGGACAGCTGTAGGCAACCCTAACAGCCACCGGTCCTTACGTATGCAAAGGTCACCAAGGAGACAGAGGCAGGTGGGAGAACAGAGGACCATGATCATGAACTGAAAGGCATTGGTCTGACTGGATATAAGGAAAAAAATATCCCCATAAGAATAATTAAGCACTGGATCAGAATGCCCAGACAAGTTGTGGTATCTTCATTATCAGAGGTTTTTCAAAACCCAGCTGGATGAGGCCCTGAGCAACCTGGTCTGCATTCATTGTTGACTCTGCTTTGAGCAGAAGGTTGGACTGGATGACTTCTTGAGTGAGTCTATGATTTTAGGGCTATACTTTGCATTAATGTATTTACTGATAGTATTGAATTTAGCCCTCAGGCTAAGTTTAAAATTGGCCTTAAACGTTCTTCAGTTTGTGCCTCATTTTGTGCATATAGCAGGCAACTATTTCTTGTACGAGTGACCAACATTCATTGACCTGGTAACTAAAAAAATCACCGCCCCTGAAAAATGTGAAGCGTGGCTTTGAATTGGAATAGATAACTCCTGGATTCCTGGAAAGAAGGGTAAACTAACTTAATTGTTTTCAGCTCTTCCCCACTTTGAGTCCAAAAGACCTGGGAGATCAGGCTCATGCAGAGGTTGTTGGCCAACTCATGAAAGAAAATGAGATGCACGATTCTTCCCTGGACTGCTCAGTGCTGTGTATGAAACAATTCTTTTTGTCTTAAAATAGGCTGGATTGTGTTTGTGATATCTAATTTTTCAATCGAACAGCCAGTTTGAGAATCCAGAGCAAATTTTGTTCTCTGTCAAAGACTGACAAATTGCCTAGTGTGACTTTTAGGGAAGTTAGTTTGTTTTTTTGGAAGGGGAATGACATTTGTTCTCCTGCAGCATTACAGAGAACTACTTTAGGTTAATGAATACAGCAATTTAAAAGCTTGGTGTTATAAGCGGAGTTTGTAATGTTGCTAATATGCAGTCAAATTAGAGAAGTATCTATCTGTTTAAGGTGACATATGAATATCAAGGACATAACTTCTGAGCTACATTTGCCTGTAGGCAGAAATGGAAAACCAAGTCTTTGCAGACTGGCTTGCTCTTTATGTAGACTCTCATTTTCTTTAGTAAGTGGAATGAGGGAGGATGTGCTGAAAGGGTAGTCCTGAGTTCTAACAACTGACTAAGTAAATTACAGTGAAGCTGAAACCATGGTATCTATGTATTTTAATAAGAACTTCATAAACCTCTTCTGTAATGACTCCATATTTTGCAGGGAGATATTATGATTATTATTAATCTCAATGTCTGAAGTCATTTGGAGTTACTCAGTTATGTTCTATATTTCTAAATTCCAAGTGACATTTCAAGGTGAGTAGGTAAGATATAATTGATTATTTTTTTCTCCCAAGAACCTTTTTGATGAAAAATGACTGGCATGATATGATTTCCTGCTAAAGTGGAAAAAATAGTAAAACCCACCTATAACCACATGTTAACACTGTACATTCCGCTCAGGTTCAGTTAATTCCTGGGAAGCTTAGCTTCAGGTCCAGTGCACAGAGCAAGAACTAGTTCTCTGTTATAAGGTATGTTTCTTTCCATCAGTGAAGAGTGACATTTCCATGGTGTCATTTGTCAAGGAACAAAAGGAGACAGGAGGCATTTTTACTTCATTTCTGATATTCTTAGCATACATACCTGAACCAGAGTTTCAATGAAGTAAACTAGATTTCATAGAAGAAAAGCAAATCCAGTTTGAAACTGTAATAGTATTGTCTTGTGCAGTCTTTATTGCAATACCTTACATTTCATGGAATAGTCACAGTAACCTTCAATTCAAACTAAAAAAAATCAGCTTTGTCACCTAAGTGTTACACCGCATACAACCCTAAATGTTTTCTTTCTTCAATATTGTTTTTCTTGTAAGATTCATCTTCATTTCCTATTTCTTTTAGTTTTGGGTCAGTTCTCATTCAACTTTGGAACCTGGGCCAACTATAAACAGTGTATTTTTGTAATAACAGAATTCTGAAGCACTCTAGAGTTAAGAAAGGAAAACAAAAAAGCTAACAAAACCCAGATCTTTAGACAACTCGGCTGTAGTTTTAACATTCATTTTTCCTTTCTGATACATTAATTTCTTATTGGTTTTGAAACAATGTAATGTAGCAGTTTACTTTTTATTTCATTTATGAATTTCATTTATGAATTAGCATTTTCAGAAGAAATTTTATAGCTGGCTATGGACTAATTATAATGTAGAGTCACAATTTACTATTTAGCCTATATTTAACCAAAGCAGAACTGCAGGTCAGAGATCAAAACTATGGTAAAGGATATTTGAGGTGCATACACAGAATACACACATACACACTGGCAGATCACAGTATAAAACTTTAAACCTCCATTTGAATTAAGATATCTCTGTTGTGTATTTAAGAAAGATAATTTGGAATAAGTGAATTTGCAGAATTTGCCAGTCAAGTTCTGACAAAGATAACTTTGCATAATTTATGTTTGATGGTTATCTGAAGAAAGGCTTTATATCTTACTCATTTTTTTTCTACTATTTTTATTTATCATGAAGAACTGGCTTTTTTTGAATACTTGCATTTTAGTAAATTCAGACAAGCCTACCCTTGTTTATTTTTATAAAGCTGTTTACTTTGCTCCACATTAGTAGCTGGTTAGAAACTGGTACAACATTTCTAATGACTAAGTTAATAGTGAAAGACAATCAGCAGCATATCTGTTTTGTTGTACATCAACATTATTATTAGTAAGAACAACAGTATGGCTATCATTATGCCTTCTTGCCAATTACATGATCAGAGGTATTAAAGAGAGAATCAGACTCAATTATTTTATGTAAATCTAGGGCTTTGGATTCTACACAGTCTTCAGTTTCAGAATATCTTGTTGGAGGAGGACATTCTTTGAAATTATTTATTCAGAACTGTTCAGGCAAAAATTTGGAACAATATATACTCTTGTTTGTTCTTTAGATAGAATTACAAAGAATGATAGCATAGTACTTTAGCATATATTGATTAGAATTGAAATGTATTCAATAGTTCAGAATGTGCCAAAACCATATATAATTTGGGTTAAGTTCCAAATTATCAGAATGCTTATATACATCTAAAATTATTCACCCTGTAGTGCTCAAATACTTTTTATCTTCCTTCTGTTGTGAGTGTATGTGCAGGAATAACACATCTTTCTTGACAGACATGTATATCCCAAAATGTTAGAATTTGCATTGACTTTCTACTGACCTTGTAAGTTAGTTTTGTTCTTGTACAAAGGTTTGACTTTGAAAAGCAGGTCATAACTACGATATTTTACCTCACTAAAGGGAACTTTAAGAAAATCTTGACTGACAGTTTATTTAAATACTCTGGGTGGTCTATGAAGCATTCTCATTCTCTCCTAATTACTGCTGAAAAATGATGATACATACTCACTATTATAAACAAAACCTCTCACAGGAGAGGTGCTCCAGCCCTCTGATCATCTTTGTGGCCCTCCTCTGGACTTGCTCCTCTCCAACAGGTCCATGTGCTTCTTATGTTGGGTGCCCCAGAGCTGAATGCAGTACTCCAGGTGGGGTCTCACAAGAGCAGAGTAGAGGGGGAGACTCATCTCCCTTGACCTGCTGGCCAAGCTTCTTAGCAAAATTTAGGAGGGAAAAGTAAATATAGGAAGTAAATTGAAACCCCTTTACTCTGAAAAGTTTAGTAATTGTATTTCACTTCAGATCTTTATACATTTCTAGTAATTTAAATGACATACATTTTAACTTATATGAAAAAGCATGCATTGAATGAACACATGCATAATTATTAATTTAAAAAAACAGAAATAGAACATCATTTCAACATAAGAAAGACATTTTTTACAGTAAGGACAATCATTCACTGGAACAACCTCCCAGAGACATGGTAGAGTCCCCATCGCTGGAGATTTTCAAGATGGGATTGGACAGGATGCTAGATAATCTCATCTAATCTTCCTTTCCCATGAAAGGTTGGATCAGATTATTTTTCGAGGTCCTGTCCAATCTGGGCTGTTCTATGATTCTATGACAAAGGATAATTTTAAAAGAAAATTACAGGGTATTCCAGCAGGAAATTAATTGAAATTAGTCCTTACTCATGGAAAATACTCAGTTTTCTTAAGTTTACACTTCTGATGATTTATTTTTCCCAACAACTCTCGCCAGCTGGTTTGAGTTTTAACCCTAGCTCTACAATTTTCTGTGTAGTCTAAACCAAGTCAGTTTACTTCCTTATGCCCACTTTTCTTTATGATTAAAACAGAAATAGTATTTAATCCTCTTTCTGGAATGCTACGAAATCTTGAAAGTATTCTACAAATGCAAGCACTTGATAGAAGGCATGGAAAAAAAAAAAAAAGAGGAGGATTTTAATGTGATTTAGGTCAGTGATTTTTGTAATGGAAAGAGCCTTAACCTGCCAAGAGACAAATTAGTGTATAAGGAATTTCTATACACATCCCTATGGAGAAATGGACTAGAATAAGGATTTAGTAGTTTGCAACTTGAAGGAGGGTTTTATACATGGAAAAAAGTCCACAATTTTTTAATTAAGAAAAGGACATTGCAATTGATAGCTGGAAAGAAATGGTGAATATTCATTATTTTCTTATATTGCTACACATGCTTTTACATTCTGCCAGTCAGTGGTTACTGTTATCTCTGTTTTGGAGTTGATTCAGTTCTTAGTGAGTCTCACAAATCCTAATCCGCATGATTGCCCAGACTAGGGGATCTGCTAGAGGGCATGAACCCCTTCTGGTGAGTGTTACATGGCTCATTTTGCATAGAAACCAGGTTATCAGAAGGAAGACGTGAACCCAGGTTTTATATCAACATTATGCTTCATTACAACAGAGACAAACAGTTAGACCTGAGTACAAGGAAGTTCTTCGTGTTCCATGCTAAAGATGTAGGCTGAGAGCAGAGCCTGTTGCTTTTTTATTGTGGGATAGTTGAAAACGCACTTCTAAAAATGTAATCAGTCATGAATCTGGAGAAGCAAATTAATGTTTTTTAGAAGATGCAAAGTTGGTTTTATGATCTCTCAAGCATTTGATGAAATCTCGTCCTCAAACATGTGGTTGAGGATACAACTTAGAATTGTTGACAAACATCTGCTGAAGCCTTCCTATATTTAACTGAAAAGTGAGCATCAAATATGTAGTGATGAATCTAGGTTTAGTGGGAAAATATTTTTTTTTTAGAAAAATATATAAATTGCTATTACATTTTCTCTCCAACTCTGAAGTTGGAATTTTTAGTAAATGAATATAGTAAAGAAGGGGTAGCTCAGCTGATAGGATAACGTCTGGGAGTTTTTTCAAGAATTTATAGTTAACGCCAATTATCCCTATAACATTTAATGTCACAAAAACCATTGTAGTCTGTCATGTCAGAGATGAAAATTCTGAAAAATGTCCGTATAGATTGTAACAAATATGATGATTGAATTGGGGCTATTATAGCCTTCTTTGTTAAAGAAATCGCCAAGAAAATTACATTCATGCTGACTTAGTGTAGTGTAAACTTACATACAATAAAATAAAATTGGAATTGATTCCCTATTTCTTTTTCACTACTGTATGCTTCAATACGTGTATAAAAATGGATTAAAATGGCTAACTGTATTTTGAAAATTCTGTAGGCACTCAAGTTTTTCAGTTAGAGTGAAGCTTTCTTATTTGTTAAATTTGACTAATTGTTTTTTGTGTCTCTTAACATGCCTAAAACCCATAAAAAATGTGCAGCTGGATGGGATCTTGAAAGTTAATCCAATTTCTTTGCTGCTTACAGCAACATCACTAAACCTGTGTCTTTCCTCACATATTTTTATCTTTTCCTTTGAGAGGATCACAGCCTCTCCAGTCTGTTCAACAGCTTCTCTACCTCAGCTGTTGAAAGTTTTTGCTAATGCCTAACATGAACCTTTCTTGCTACATTTAAAATTCTGTTACTTACTCTTTCATGCAGATTATTCCTATCCTCTTTGCAATGACCCCTTATGTACTTGAACCTAGTTCTTCCTCTCTTCTTTTGTAGCTTATGTTTGCTAGTTCTCTGATCTTTCTCTTCTTTTTTTCTGCATCCTCTTCACTTGGGTTACAGCACTTCATCTTTCTTGAGGCACAGTGTTTGAAACTGGGTACAGTATGTCAGATGAGTAAAGTGCAAAGATTCATCTATCTTTCAAACCTCTATATATTCCAGCAGGGCATTTGATTTCTTTTTGTTGCAGCATCAGAACACTATTCATACATATTCCTCTTTTGACCACTGTAATCCGAGATCCTCTGCTGAAGTAGTGTGATGCATCCAGCTGTACCCCAGTTCACAGTTGTGCAATTTATTTTTCCTATGTGTTATACTATACATGTATATTAATTCAATTTTTGGTATGATTTCAGATCATTTCTCTAATTGGGCAAGATCACTTTGAATTCTTATTTTGTCTTCCAGCATACTCCTGGCTTTGTTCCATACGCAGATTTACTTAAATGATCATTAATGTAAAATTTGCAGTGCAGTAGAACCAGGACAGACTGCAGAACCATATTCAGTACATTGTTCCATTTCGATATTTGACTGGAGATAAATATTCTCTGGATACAGTTATCTAAAGATTTTTGCTACAAACCAATAAACAGTTTTATTGGTGCCATGTTTCTTCAATTATGAGGGTGTCGTCTGAAAAAAATAATGTTATAAACTTTACTAAAGTAAAAAATTTATGACATCTACACTATGAAGATTACTGAGGTCTAGTGAAGAGTAAATAGCTCCAGTGTACAGGTTAATCAAGACGAAAAAACAAACTGAAACTTCGTTTCATCTTTCTCCTTCCTATCATTTTCTCCTCTCCCCTTTTTCCTTGTCTTTCTGTCTTTTTGGTCAGAATGCAGGAGATTATAGAACCATGACTTTTAACTATTACCTGATGCAGAGTTATTTTAAGATTTTTAAAAATAGTGGAATTGGTATATAGTATTCAGCTTGTATAGCTGAATAGTACTTGCCAATAAATAATGACAAGAAAAAGTTTTGGTCAAGGCTTTGTTATATTCCTACATTAGCTATTTTTAAGGAATATCATGGACTAAGAATCCTCAAAAGTCATTGCTGCTCTGGTTATTTTTTCCAACCATTCCCTGCTGCAATTTGACTTAAAATATCCACTTTATGCAAAATTCCTGTAGTGAAACAACCTCCACCCCCTCATCCAAACATGCACTTTTGTCATCCTCTCTATTCTGACAGTAAGATTTTCATCTTCCTTTTGGTGTATGCTTTGCGTCATTAATTCTGTTGGCTGCCTATGGAAATGTTGGCATTTGTCAGAAATCAATAATTTGGACAATATATTGTGTGGCTATATTTTTATTTTGCTGCCATGTGGTTACTACTCTGAAAGATTTGTTGAATAACCCCACTAATTTATTATCCCTGTGGGTTGTTCTATTCTAAAGCCTTACTAACTATTGCCAAGGATTTCCCCACCAATATTACAGATTTATACATGTTCAAATTGAAAGGTATATACTAAAAAGCCAGCATGCTATTTTGTGTCATGATTTCAGAAGTCTGCATACACACATTGAAAGCAGGGGAGATATGAACCCCACGTGTCTCTTTTCTAGGGCTGGGTTGTGACGTCTGTATAGATGATGAGCTGCTGGACTCTCCAAGAAAATACGGCATGCAGCCCTTGTCCTTAATGTGTCCTTTCTCATATTTCTGTCCACACCCATTTCCTATGTCACAGCTTTCACTGGGCTTTAAGGACATATTTGTATTGGTGCCTTTTACAATATTTCTACCAGAATAACTTTCTTGGGCCCAAATATGATGGTTTGGGTTTTTTCTTAAGCCCATTTACATTGCTTTTCTCCAAAAGAAAATAAAAAAGAATAAAATCTGTCATTTCTGAAGGATACAGATAGCTTTTAAATGTAGCCAATCCTGACAGTTTTTATATGGATGGATGTTTCTCAGCTGTATTTAAAAAAAAAAAAGAAACACTAGCAAATTTAATATTCTGCTGGCACCTTTTGCAAAGAGCACCAGGTAAAGGAATGCCTTGCTGCTCACAAGGAAAAAAACCCAAACCACACGCACACACACATAAAGTTGGTGATAAATCATATATTATTAAATATGAGAGTACAACCCAGTTTTCCATGACATTTGTTTAAGCTATACTTAAATCTTTGAGCAAGCCAGTAAAGCAGTGGCTTTTCATAAAACTGATCGCATCTGTTTATTCATTTAGAATAAGCTATTGCTTTAGTTCAAAACACACAAGCAGTAGCAATATAAGTTGCATTCAATTTTGTCTCAATGAATATATTATCAGCACTATTATTAACTTTTCCCCCTTTAGAGCCAGGAAGTGTTTTGTTGAATTCTTCTCCAGTATACTCAAGGCTGAGAGCTGTTCATTTTCTATATGCATATATGGTTTGTTCTGTTTATTTTTTATTTAGTTTTGTAATTATGACAGAAATTGCAGTGCAGCCACATTTTACTATGAGTCCTATTTTTGTTATTTTGGTGATCTAGGTTGCCCAACTCATTCAAGACGGGCATCCCAACTCTTCTTTCTGTTTCTAACAACTCAGTGTCAAATATATTTCATCAATGTGCTCTTATTGGGCAGTCATTAAGGAAAGTCTCTAATCAGATCAATTCCAGTTTTGATCTTGCAAGAAATCAGGGATAAGACTGCTACATTTTTAATATTTTGTCAGTTTTACTGCACTAACTCCAACATATGTACCATAAGCTTCTGGTGGCACAGTATCATATTTGTTCTTGAATTCCCGAGAGAGTAGTGAAACATTGGAATAGGCTGCCCAGGGAGGTGGTAGAGTCACCCTCCCTGGAGGTATTCAAGGAGCGTGTGGATGTGGCATTGTGGGATGTAGCTTGATGGACATGGTGCTGTGTGGTGTTGGGTGGGTTGGTTTTTGGTGTGTTGTGCCTTGTTGTTGTTGTGTGGTGGTTGGCTTGCGTGGGTTGTTTGTGGGTTGGTTTTTTTTTTTTGTTTTTTTTTTTCCCCCCAGGTTGGACTTGATGATCTTACAGGTCTTTTCCAACCGTAGTGATTCTGTGATTCTGTGATTCTGTAAGTGAAACGTATTATCTGATTACACAAAAAGTATTATGTCAGTATAATTGCTATAAACTGCTTTTAGTAGCCCCATTCTTGCTTCATTTTCTACTTACCTTCATATCCTTAGTAGTAAGATTTTTCTGAAGCCTTATATATTATTAGCATCAGAAGAAAAGCAAACAGAACACTTTTTTTTTCCTTTATGAAAATGTGTACTACATTAAATGGAAATAGATGGTTTTCTGTATACCTAGAATTACACACAATGGCATAGCTTATATAACACTGGCATTTTGTATGGCTATTAGTAAAGAACGCTTAACAACATATTCTTGCTGGGAATAGCCAGTGTTATCTTTGTTACACTTGTACCCCAAAACTAAAAGAAAAAAAAAAGGCGATAGCATTGGTGCAAATCTGACCTTTATCCGTTGTTTGCAATCTGCAAATTATATTTTTGCCTACAGTACAAAAATACAGAAAGAATTCTAATGAAAATCATGAATTATTTATTAACAGGGGCTTTGTAAATCCCCAAGCTACAAAACATGAATAAATAAGTGGTATTGAAAATAAGTTCACTGTTACATCATTATTGATTTCTGTTCATCCTACATCCTATGCTGAATGTCGTCTATTTCACAGAAGTATTTTTTATTTTGTTTTATTTTACAAGAGTGCGATTTTCTTGCAAATGTAAATTGCTAGGTGGATGTGGATGTAAAATGTATGCACATATAAAGATATATACACCCAAAAAAAAAAGCTAGAAAAGTGAATCCAGTTAATGCAATGAATAATGACATTTAAAACATAGTTGTTTGGGGTTTGTTTTCTTCTCGACTGAGTAAGTAGAATTACATTATCGAGGATTTCCTCTCAGAAAGGCTATTACATTTTAAGGAATGCATGTTTAACAAGGCATCATTCACTTATGAAAGGGCGGGGGAAAAAAGTCTTCTTACATTCTGAACAGTCTGGGTGACTTAGAACTTCTATATTCAAGCATCCCTGGAGAGAAAGAGTCTCTAGTCCTCTAGTCTGAGGAGAGCCAAAAGGTATTTGGACGAACAGCCATTACTTAGAGAAATGCAAAGTGTTACAAGAAAGAGTCAACCTTTGACACCAAAATTTTGCCTGAAATGGTGTCAAGTAGAATACATTAAATCACTGTTGACTTGCTGGCTGACTTGTCAAAGTTTGTTCTTACAGATTTATCGGTAAAACTCCTGAGATCGAGACATAAATCATAAGTCAGAACTTATATCATTAGCTATTCTGTTAAAATAATTTTTTTCCTTGCAGTAACTTCTGACCTTGTAGTCAACTCAAACTAGAAATTCAGAATGACACCCCAAACTGCCAGGTTTTTGAGTGGCTATGTAGCTTCCATGCTGATGTCTCTCTCAAGGGCACACAAATTGAAGACTGTTCAGAGTATAACTCCTTAATTTCTTCAATTTCAGAAAAAAATTAGTAAGATACAGACTTCAGTTTTAGCATTTCAGTATATCAGATATGTGTATCATTAAAAAACTGACGTTTGGCAGCACGTAGTTCATTGGTGCCACAGAAATTTCCAAACAGAATGTGTAGGAAAATACATCACACAACTGATACTTATATGATAATATTGCAAATACCAACTTTTTGTTAACAAACTCGCAAGATCTCCACTGTATTGTCTTAAAAAGAACAGAGCTATAAGGAATAAAATATATTGAAAGACTGATTATCTTTAGCTTTTTTCACTAGCAATAAAGAAAGATCTACATGCATAAAATGGTACATGTATGTTCAAGATGGTTTTAACAAACAAATATCAGAGTTTTGCATAGTGAGTTTTCTTTTTATTCGCAATCATTATAAAATAATGTGTTTGGGGACATAGATTTGCTAAATGAAGATGCCTTCCTTGGGATTTTTAATGTACATTAAATGTACTGTACATTATGGTATAAATATATTCTTCTCTGGACAGTTTTTAAATTACTGTTAGGAATGCTTCTTTTTATGTGGATTTTTATTTTTTTCCTTTATGATATTAATTAATCTTTCTTTATGATCTTAATCTAATTCTCATATACATGAAAATGGGCATAGTTCTTTTATAATACCTCCTTGACTATGGACTTAATTTATATAGCACAGTAGTATACATGGGGATGTTTTTTTCCATATTTATTTCTTTACTTCAGACAGCAAAAAATTTCCTAAGCTTAGGCATTATGAGGAACAGATATTTACATTTTATTCAATGTCGCTTAGTTTGTATTTCGATCCTGCTTCCAATTATCAGTGATTTTATATTAAGAAAATAATCTGATTCTCAGATTTTTGCAAGAGACTTATTCCTCTTAAATGCTGATGTATGATTATTTTTTTTTCAGAATATGGCTCAACTATAAAGAAACAGGATTTCTTGAACTTTTGTTGTTAAATGCTTCATTTGTAACAATCTCTGTGGTTGAAAGAGTCCTGTGTTCCTCATTAAAGATGACTGATGTAAACTTATAAGATTTAAGAAAACCCGAACATTTGACTTAGCTGCCAGGGCATGTAGCAAAATAATCCTGTCCAAATTCATAAAGAAAATTAGTCTTTGTTATGAGGGCTAATTTCCTCTGTCATGTTGTGGAAAAGAAAAGAAATGGTGACCAGTGAGCATGAGGTATCTTTCCAGTACAACTAACAGACACACACAAATGTGGTACTGATAACAGTTTTTATGTCAACATCCTCAAGAATTTTTTACATGCCCTCAATAGATATGCTTCTGTGTCATCTGCACTAATTTAAGGCCTCTTTTGCTTACTCTGTCTAACTATGTCACTGGGTCTTCTAGCATGCAGAAGGGCAAAGGAGCAGAGGATTCAGGCCTCAGCAGAAAAAGTCTGATCCAATAATTTATATGGACCCCCAGTTATTCCTTTCCTTACTGGAAGTGGTTGAGTCACCATCCCTGGAGGTATTTAAAAGACATATAGACGTGGTGCTTAGGGACATGGTTTAGTGGCGGACTTGGCAGTGTTAGGTTTACGGCTGGACTTTATGATCTTAAGGGTCTCTTTCAACCTAAATGATTCTATGATTCTGTGATTCTCTGACTAATGAGGAAGCATGTTTTTAGTTTAAAGTTTCAAAAATTTCATCTCTCCTTATAGTTTTTTTATAGATTGCAACAGTTACAGAAGTAGGATATTAGTCTTCCAGTTCAAAATCTTCACTATTTGGCACATCATTTGGGTTACATCAAAATAATGAGTATTTAACTGACATGTTACTTAATTTCATTATCTCCAATTTGAGTTGCTATGTGTTAATGATAGTAGGTGAGATTTTATCTCATATACTCTAATTCAGTAATATTTAGGGGAAAAATCATACTTATGTTAATCTCAAGGGATTACAGAGAGAGGTGAAATGTTCATCCTTTCTTCTTTGATTTCTAAGTTATAACTTGTCATTTTCATTTATGAGGTATCTCTCTGTTGCTAGGTCCCTTGCTTTTTTCTCAGATAAATTTAGGTCAGTATGCCAATCTAGGACAATAAGGCTTCCCATACTTTTTCTATTTCAGAGGCATTATGAAAGAAACTTGATTTCTGACACATACAATGAAATTTGCATTGACTTTGGTGAAAGCATTTTGTAAAGCCTCTTTTCCCAGATTTTTTCTCCATATAATTATGTTCTATAGCAGCTTTCATTGTTTATAATTTAACTTCAGAGTTATTTATTTGGAAAGGTGACTTTAGAAAGGGAGATTCTTGTATAAATATTTCTATGTAAGTATAATTTAATGCAAGAACACAGTTACATATATTTTACAGATGATCAAAAGATTTTGTTTAAGGATTTTTTACCTAGCTTTCTTTTGTGCCTAGTAAAGACATGCTACAGTAATAAAACAATGAAACACAGTAATTGTGTTCTATTGAAGTCTTTGCATATTATTCCATCAATGCAGACTCTTGACTTATTTCAAGTTCAAGAATGTTTTCACAATAAATATATTCTAAAAATAACAGTTCTGAAATCTGCCTTCCCAAAGGACCTGAAATTCAATTGAAACCTCATTTAAAATACCAAAGAACATGAACAGTCATATTTTGGAATTAATTATGTTAAAATTAACTGACTTAAACCCTCGAAATATTCAGAGTATGATTTTTATAACAGAAAATTTAGAACTTAAGTCAAATGCATACGGTTCTAAAGCAATAACTGAAAGAACAGGATAAAAGCTAAGTATCAGTAGTTCAAAGAAAATGTTTCTCTTGAAAAAGGTTGTTGCATTGTATGATGGAACTAATTAATAACATCATAATCATAAATTCTGTTATGAATTTTTTTTTTTACTTTTTCTACTGAGAGAGGTGGTAGTATAATAAGTTTCTGTCACAGAGGAATTTTCTGGGAAAAAAACCCAATTAAAATAAAAGGTGTAATTGTGGAAATTTAAACTTCCTTTACTTTTATTTCAGTTATTTTCCTAAAACAAAAATATAATATTTTGTTTGAGAATTAGAAAGCTAATTCATGATAAAGAAAAGTAGCATATTTGGGCAGTGACGGGTATGTTTTAAAAGACAAATTCAGAAACCTGCTTCAGACAAGCTTAGAAATGTTCAGATATCTCCTCAACTTGTATATAAAAACTCAGTTACCTATGCACTGGTCTTTTACTGCAGTACCAGAGGATCTAGTCAATTATCCTTTGTCTAAGATCATTAGATTTGCATAATATTGGGCTTTTTGTAATAAAAATTTAGACAGTGATATTTCAGTAAATGTCTAATGGCAAATTTCAGTAGAGAGTCTTACTGCCTTGGAAGCTCCAGTGTTGATACTGTTGCTGCCTAAACCCTTCAAGGGACAAATAATTATTCATTGGTCTGGACAACACACCGCATTCATATAAATCACTTAGTGTCTTAACATTACTTGAGATGCCAAACATCTTCCCCAAAGCCTGTGGCACAGAGCAGTAAGGGAGAACATTTTATTATTGAAAAAGCTCCGAATAAGAATATCTTCTCTGAATACACTGCACTGTGTATTAATCTTGTGTATTATCTAGAGTAACTTCCACATTCCCTGTCCCTGCTCCCTGGTAACTCAGTAGAGTTTCATTTGTATCCTTGTTAAGAAGAAAACTGAAGCAGTATTTCTATAGCTAGAATTACTACCAAGGAGACCACACCTAGTTATTTACAAAGTTCTTACCTGCACAACCTTAAAGAAGGATTTTCCATTATGGTGCTTTAGGTTTATTTGTTTCTATCTTCTTTTCAATGTGTTAGTTTTTATTGATTCTTTGACACAGGGCTGTAATGATGGCCAGTGAAGGATGTGTCATTCAAAGAAATACCTTGGTGGAATTACTTGTGTGGTAATCCCTACTCTTTCCTTTTCATGACTTGGATATTCCACCAAGGATAAGCAGGACTTGATTATGGTGGATTTATAAAATATGCATAAATGGTCTGTAAAAGAAAGGTGGCCATGTCATGAAATCAAGGAAAGCCAAGAAATCTGGGCATTCTGTTCCTGTGCATGTGTGTGCGTGTGTGGATGTGCGTGTGTCTCTCGTGTGTGTGCGTCTCACCTGAGATGGAAGCACATACACAGCACATCTGGCTGAAACGGAGGCTTAATCTTTTCATGCAATAGTAGTGAAGGCACCTTAAAGTTCCCATATTTAAGACTCTCTAGAATAATTCATTCTTTTAACACATGCATTATAATAATCATTACTCTCCATGAAACTTTTTCAGTTGAAAACAAGACTCTATCAGCACTCAAGCCTTCCCTTATTTAACTTTTTAGAAGGTTCTCTATCAAACAGTAGCTTTGGTTCTCCAAAAGTGGGTACCTACTGCCATTTTACGTAACTTTGAGTGTCTGAGGCAGCCACACAGAGCTGGTAGATGTATAGGGATTATAAGTGAGACTTTTTATGGAGGTTAGCTGGGATACCTTGGAGACACTGTCTGAAAACTGGAACTCAATACCTGTGTTCAGGCAAGTGATTCTCATGCTTTGTGACTGAAACTAAAATCAGGGAAAAAAAGCTGCTCACAAAAAAACCCTGAACAACTAATATTGTTACTCCAAAATGTTAGACTACTGATAATTTAGTCATATATTTAAACTTCCTTTAAGATAGATCTTTAAGTAATGTATAGAGGCCTGCTTTCCTTACATTCCTGTATAAAGAAGAATTAGACAACCATGTTGGTAGAAACATATGCCAGGTACAGCTAGTATTTAGCAAAAATATAGTTTGGACAGCCTGGGAAAGCATGGGTACAGAATATATATAAAATGTGTATTGTGAGATACTTCATATATGTTATATACTTTTATACTGCAGATTTTGTAGTTCTTGCTGAAAATGTCAAACCGATTTGAATGATTTGTAGAGAAGGTGAAACAAATGGAACTGAAGGACTGTAGGTTTGGGGAAAGAAGTTGGGGAGTAATAGAGAACGTTTCAGCTTGTGGTAAATGACATAAATGACCTTTAAAGTAGTCTATTATATGGGGCTAAGGAATATTTTTTACAGGCCACCAGTACTCAACTACCCAGGCCACAAAAATGCAACAGTAAGTACAGTATCTGGTTCAGCCCTGTGATGATTCTTGTTTAACTCCAGAAGTCAGTGTTGCAGGCATTTTGAATATTCACTGCTGGACAAAAGTTATAAAACAATTCTATGAAAAGAATATCAGGAGCAAAGGGTCCACTTAACAACCCTTGATCAGTTGCCTAATGCAGGTATCATTATAGAAGTATACGTATGCATGCCTGCATTATGCATATGTTGTGTAGTGAAACATAATGGAGACTGTAAATAATGTGTGCTGAATAAAATAGTAAGAGATTCCATTTGAAAAAATCACGTTACTTGAAAGTTCACAAGAAGTGACTCATTCCTAACACATTGTGCTAGCTTTTCTTTTTCATTTGGGAAACTGGGGAGATTTTCTGCTATAATTTCTTTAGCTGAAGGTGGAATCCACAATGTGCTAAATGGTATTTAGGTATTCAGGAACCTCAAAATGCCCCTGCCCGCTGGCAGTCTAGGGGAGGTGTCAAACACAAAAATTGTTTTAAGGAATATGGATGGGGAAGGCCTTTGGAAGGCATTAAATGATAATAGAAAGGGACCTTTGTAGATGAATTTGTGAATCATAGAATTGTTTAGGTTGGAAAAGACCTTTAAGATCATCAAGTCCAACTGTTAACCTAACACTGCCAAGTCCACCACTAAACTAAGCACCACATCTACACATCTTTTAAATACATCCAGGGATGATGACTCAACCACTTCTCTGGGCAGCCTGTTCCAATGCTTGACAACCCTTTCAGTGAAGAAATTTTTTTCTAATACCCAGTCTAAACCTCCCCTGGCACACTTTGAGGCCATTTCCTCTTGTCCTATCACTTGTTACTTGGGAGAAGAGACTGACACAAACCTCGCTACAACCTCCCTACAGGGCAAAATGAGTGAAACTAGTATGAGGCCAAAAAGTTTTTTTGAACGGAAGTTTTGCAATAAGCAGCCAATGTCCAACCAGATAAAGGACTATTGACAGAGGCTGTATAGCAAAAGATTTAACAATGTAGGTAAGTGGTGATGCATAGAGATTTTCTCAAACTTTGCAGGTGATAGTGACAACCTGAACTTGATGGTTGGTAGGCTGGTAAGAAAAATGACAGTGGGATCACAGAATCACAGAATCACAGAATCAGTACGGTTGGAAAAGACCTGTAAGATCATTGAGTCCAACCTGAAAAAAAAAAAAGAAAAAAAAAAAAAACCAGCAAAAAAAAAAAAAAACCACAACACCAAAAAACCCACAAAAAAACCCCACAAAACCCACGCCACACAACAACAATAACAAGCCACAACCCACCCAACACCACACAGCACCATGTCCATCAAGCTACATCCCACAATGCCACATCCACACGCTCCTTGAATACCTCCAGGGAGGGTGACTCTACCACTTCCCTGGGCAGCCTATTCCAGTGTTTCACCACTCTCTCAGTAAAGAACTTTTTCCTAATGTCTAGCCTGAACCTCCCCTGTCGCAACTTGAGGCCATTTCCTCTAGTCCTGTCACTAGTCACTTGGGAGAAGAGACCAACACCCACCTCTCTGCAACCTCCTTTCAGGTAGTTGTAGAGAGCGATAAGGTCTCCCCTCAGCCTCCTCTTCTCCAGGCTAAACAACCCCAGGGATCTGTCATACCAAGTGAGGTGTGGCCATATGTACTAGAAAGCAAGAGAAATAAATGGGGGAGGAGGTGAAGACAAACATAAATTCATTTTAGATTATGGCACAGTGCAAAGAAAGGTATTCACAGCATCCAAATAGAAAACAGCTGCAAATGTTTATAAAAGGCAAATAAAAACTAGAGAGAAAACCCCCATGTTTGTTCTGCTAACAAAGTGAGGTTTTGCAGTACATTCAGTCTAACACAGGATGCTGCCAAAAGGAACAGTCCTTCTCTGCCATCCTCCTCTCCAGCAGCATGTTCCCAAGCTCTCCCTCACATCTCTTCTGGTTCTTGTACTTGCCTCGATTTATAACCCTTTTTTTACCTGTCTAGTTTCAGTTGGTTGAATCAGCAGTTACAGCATTGCTAGATTCAGCTTGGGACAGTGGGACTATAATGCCAGGATGCCAGGGAAGAGTGGGACCATCTTTTTTATTGGCAGCCTCCAGTTTGGTTTACTTAAATCTGTACTGTGCAATCACACTCCGAAGTAATCAGAAAGCTCTTTCTCCCCTTCTCTCAAAAGTACTTGCTTTTTAGACAAGGATCATATATTTCTGCATACCTTATACTTCAGGTTGTATGCATTACAGAGAACCTCGGTTTCTCTAGCATGCTAAATGATTTTATAGCCTGCTGTTTAGATTTTAAAGTCCTCCAATGGATCTAGTTAGGTTAAATGTTTCCTCCAAACTTTTCTTGTGCAGTGGGAGTTGCAAGACTAAAAAAACCCACGCCTATAAACAGTAAAATTTGTTTCCCTTCATGACTCTTAATTGGGACCGTATGTAACAGTAATCAATAATTTTGGGCTGGCAATGGACTGGGAACAGTTGATTCCAAAATGTATTTTTTCTAGGTATAACATATTATGTCAAAATCACCTCCATTTTTTTAAAATATGAATTAATCTTATCGTGACGTATACTATCTGCTGAGAATAGCTGTGATGATTGTAAGCATTCTGATTGTAGAAAAAAACATATCATTTGGAAGTGCTGCTGACTGCATAACAGGATTAGTTCTGTGGAGGATAATTAAAGCAAGGGTGCAAACGTTTATTAATTAAAAAAATAAATATATTAAAGGGTGTGTTAATTCTCATAGTCTTGCCTACTCAAATGGCCAACCCCACCTCCTGAAGCTATTCTAAGTACAGTCTGATCTCGTTGGAATACTTACATGCACTATATCCATGGATTTAATATAACAGCGCTGCATAAATTCCTACAGAGAGATTACTGCAGTGACTATTTAAAGTAGTGGATGCCAGATCTAATTACTGAATAGAATGGCCAAATTGTATCCATTGAACTTTTATGATCAAAAAGGAGAGAAGTTACAATGTTTCTACACTAAGTAATTTAACCTTTATATGTGTGAAATGAAAAAACACACCCCACAAAAAAAAAAGCACCCGACAAACAAAAATCCTACAAAATAAAGTTTTTTACTTGGAAAGAGAGGAAACCATTCTCTCCATTTCAGCTAGACTGTAAATTCAGTTTACAAGGCTGTTACATACATGGACTCTGATAAATAAGGAAACTATAAAAACAAAACAACAACAAAACATAAGTTATCTCTTTCTTCCTCTTGAGAACTGTTAGAAAGAAGTAATTTTGTTCTGACTTAAAAAATATAGTGACAATTGAATTATTTGCACTCCACTCTTTTCACTACTTGCAGGATCAGAAGGAAATGCTTTTAATAAAAACATTGAAGGTACAAATGAGAATTTTCCATAAAAAGCGGTGAAAAAGAAAGATCTCAGGGCAAATGACTTAATGTTCACGCTCCCACATCTCTGCTTTTTCCATCAAAGAAGTTAAAAAAGGTGGCACTATAAAAAGAAATTATTTTAAAAGAATAAATCTCCATCGTGTATGCATAATCATAAACACAGCAATGTCTTCTCATACAATTAAAAATTAGATAAATAGGCCAATATTACTTCAGATGAAAATTGAAACAACTTCATCTTTCATTAGAGAAAATTCTAGCTCCGCAATAATGAAGCTATACATCAAATAAATATCTTAAGAAATCAGACAATCTCATACTAAAAAAAAAAAAGATATATTTTAAAAAATAAACATCTGAGGAGCTTATTTTGGACCAGCTTCCAGGCTTCCTAAAATTTAGTTTGCATGTATTTGTATATTATGTTTTGTTTTATCTCAGAGCTAACTCTCAAGGTTGGACAGGCTCAGGTCTGAATTTAAAAGTTTCAAACCACAGGTTCAAATGCAATGGTAACATCTGTTTTGTAACTCAACTTCTGTGAAGTACTTGCACCTTTGCCAAAGTTATATCACCCTTCTTCCTCTGTCTTGGATGTCTTGTCTTACATTTACAAACAGAAAGTTAAGCTCTTTATCTTCATGCCTGAACACTATTTTCTCCGTTTCTTTCTCTTCGTCCTTCTTCCTTCATTGGTTTGTATTGCATTGCCACTTGCCGATGACCGATGTTCCAATCATGCTTCTTACTCCTCCTCCATGTATGTCTCATAAATATTTTCCTTTTAGTTTCCAATGGAAACTAATACTTATAAAGCAATCTACAAAAAGTCCAACCATATGACCTGAAGGAAACCAAGGAGACTTTCATCAGAAGCATTTGCAGTTGTCAAGGCTACGTCAAAAGCAAGCAGTCTCTCTGGAACATTCCTATTATCAAGCATTACAAATTCCAGTGAAAAAAATTCTTCATTGCATTTTTGTCTGCAGACGTCTAAATATAGGTAGACATGTGGGATCTATGATGACATTTTGCAATAGAAGATAAAATAGGAGATGATAGAAAATATATTTGGTAAGCGGGACAAAGGAAATGAAAACAGAAAATCATTCCATATAGATATATGAATTCTGCTAAGTGGGGATAGAAAAGTAAAGTAGTGCTTCCATCACTGCACGCTAAAGTAATCTGAAACAAACAAAAATAAAAACATATTCCTTTGTAGTAAATAGAAAAGAGTCTACACAGAATGCTCTAGAAAACAGATTTCTTATTTCTGCAATGTGTAGCTCTAAGAACATAATTTATGTGGCATTGTTAACAGTTAAAAAAATATAACTATTGTATTGAACGAAATATTAAAGTTAATTTCTGAATTAGGCTGTGATGAAGTATCACTATTTGTAATTAAGACTCAAATGTATAATCTTGACAATCATTGGGCTTGTACATTCTTTTCATGTGCATGCCAGGGGAGGCCTCTAGTCTGAAAAGGCCAGGAAGAAGATGGTATTGGACATATCTCTTTGTCAGGCATTGATTTATAGATCCCTGTCTCTCTTCCTAATGTAGTATGCATATCAAATGTTAATAAACTGTGGTTCAAAACTATATGCACAAGTAAAATGCTTTTAAAATTCAGTTATTTATCATTTTAGGGATGTAGAATTTGTGTTCGTTTTCTTCTTTTTATTTTCCCCATATGTATATAGTGATCCTTGGAATATTGTATTTAATACAGCACCAGACTTGAGCCACCCTGGTAATTAAACTATATCATTATTATTACTATTTGGTGTACAAATTTGTTTCTTACAGTTTATTCTTTCCCATTCACATAATTAATATTTACATTTCTAAAGGTATATCTTTTATTCTTGCCACCTCAAAGTCTCGCAATATATCATAGAATCATTTAGGTTGGAAAAGACCTTTAAGATCATGAAGTCCAACCGTTAACCTAATCCTGCTAAGTCCACCACTAAACCAATAAGCGCCTCATCCACATAACTTTTGTTATCTCCTCCTCCAGGGATGGTGGCTCAACCACATCCCTGGGCAGCCCATTCCAACACCTAACAATGCTCTCAGTAAAGAATTTTTTCCTAATATCCAGCCTAAACCTCCCCTGGTGCAACTGGAGGCCATTTCCTCTAGTCCTGTTGCTAGTCACTTGGGAGAAGAGACCAACACCCACCTCTCTGCAACCTCCTTGCAGGTAGCTGTAGAGAGTAATAAGTTCTCCCCTCAGCCTCCTCTTCTCCAGGCTAAACAGCCCCAGCTCTCTCAATCCCTCCTCGTAAGACTTGCGCTCCAGACCCTTCTTCACCATCTTCATTGCCCTTCTCTGGACACGCTCCAGCACCTCAATGTCCTTCTTGTAGTGAGGGGCCCAAAACTGAACACAGGATTCGAGGTGCGGCCTCACCAGCGCCGAGTACAGGGGCATGATCACCTCCCTACTCCTGCTGGCCACACTGTTTCTGATACAGGCCAGGATGCTGTTGGCCTTCTTGGCCACCTGGGCACACTGCTGGCTCATCTTCAGCCGGCTGTCAATCAACACCCCCAGGTCCATTTCTGCAGAGCAGCTTTCCAGCCACTCGTCCCCAAGCCTGTAGCATTGCATGGGGTTGTTGTGGCCAAAGTGCAGGACCCGGCACTTGGCCTTGTTGAACCTCATACAATTGGCCTCGGCCCATCGATCCAGCCTGTCCAGATCCCTCTGAAGAACCTTCCTACCCTGAAGCAGATCAACGCTCCCATCCAACTTGGTGTTGTCTGCAAACTTACTGAGGGTGCACTCAATCCCCTCGTCCAGGTCATTGGTAAAGACATTAAACAGAACTGGCCCCAGTACCTATCCCTGGTGAATACCACTTGTGACCAGCCGCCAACTGGATTTAACTCCATTCACCACAATCCTTTGGGCCCAGTCATCCAGGCAGTTTTTTACCCAGCGAAGAGTGCACCCAACCAAGCCATGAGCAGTCAGTTTCTCCAGGAGAATGCTGTGGGAAACTGTGTCAAAGAATGTATCTCAGTTTCTATGTTAATAATAATAATAAATATTATATCATAATGTTTCAATGGAAAATTCCCTTATTTTTGCTATACTTACAAGTTATTTTTTATATCAGCTAGCTTCTTCAGAACCCACAGTCTTACTCAGATCTTCTTGTTGCACGTGACTATGCAAGACATTATGCAGAGAAATTAGTAAATTTGAAATAGTAAAGAAATATGTTCTACTGTCTGAGAACACCTGCACCAGCTGCTTATATTTATCATTATATAAAATGTGCTGAAGTCATCAAATTCATTTGTTAGAACAGCAGTAATTATTTTCACCCGTGTAGTGCAATTCATCTGCAGTCATGAGGCCCTCCTTTCATTGGTGCATTTACATTACAAAGCATAACAGCTTCGGAAAATGAGAACTCACACTTCGTAACATGGTATTAAGCATCCTTAGTGGACAACAAACTGATATTTCCCTGTTCTCAGTGAATAACCTGTCTATTTGCATGTGAAGAATTAGAGTATGTTTAGTGAAATACATAATACGCTACCTATGTTGGGTTCTGTTTGTTTTAGAGTGATGGGGGTGAATACATGGGAATATTTGTTAAAAATTCTATGGTTTGGGTTTGCTGGATTTTTAGCACTTATCCCAATTAATGCAAAAATTTTCAGTAATTAAAAATAGAACTGAATAATTTAAAATATGCAAAGCTAAACCTAAATATAGGATCCTGGAAGGGTTGGCCTGATTTTTTTATAGTGGTGAATACAGAGTTCCTGTTCAAATTACAAATTTCAGACTGTTGCTTTATTTAAATATAAGACAGTATTTTTAGAGGGGGCAATATAGTACATTTATTAATTTTCCTTTCTCTATATATTATTATTAAAAATCTCTAGCACAGAAGGAGAAAGTTAATTGTCCCAGTAAATTAGGCACCTGCTCATATGATGCAGATGTGAGGAGAGTCGAAAAGGAAAGCATTTTAGCAGCTCAGTTTAAACAATCCTTAACAGTTCAAGCTCAAAAGTATAGATCACCTTGAGTTGGTTTACAGGAGTATTTAATTTCACAGACAACAAGGTAACATTTATGCCTCTGTTTTCCTCTTACTCAGTCTTGTAGACATTTACATTGTTGTAAATAAGATCAGAATTTCACCCTTAGTTTTTACAGACACTTACTTTTCTCCAGCATTGTTGTATGCTATTAAATAATCTCATCTATGGCGAGATGCAAGCCAGGCCATTGTGAAAGAATTGCTGCAGCACCAAGAGCTTCTGATTCTGGGTCTTTTTTGTTGTTTTTTTGGCTTTTGCTTTATTTTTGGAGACCATCTGCAGTAATCAACTAAAGGCAGGTTGAGTGCTCAATCAACAACCTAATGCGAGAACTCTGTGATGAGAGCTTGCCTCTTCGTGTAGGAATATGAAGGGAAAGATGAGAACAGGCTTTTCTGATTTAGATTGATTCAGGACTACTTTTCTTAGATGTGAGGATTCTGATAAGTCATTGTCAGGCCTTCAGAAATAGTTTTGAGCTATTCCCTAAAGAAAGGTAAAGACTTCTGGTTGTTTCTTACTTTACACTTCCTGCTGGTAAAATATAGCTTGGTCTTATTTGTTTTTTGTTTTTCTAATAATAAGAGTTGTGTTATTGTTATGGCTAAGGAAAAGAAAATAATGCTACTGTATGAAGGAGTAGACTATAAAAGACAGATTTAGCGTAAATTAGTAGTTTGTCTTCATAAAGAAAAAGCAGCATTGTATAGGGAGTCTGTTAGAGCTTTGGGTTTATACCGACGTTATTGCAGTAATGCCAGTGTTGAGTATAAAATGCCAGTCTTTGTCACCCTTTATAGTTTTGATCCCATAGTCTAAATTACAGGGTATGGTTTTCAAAGTACAGTTGAGTCCTAAGGTTGGTCCATAAGAAGAAATAAACACTTTCAGCAGTGTTCAATGCTGGTCTTGACTTACTGAAAAGTGGACTTGGCGTGGGGAATGCCTTTGGTAAGTGTCTCACTACTACAATATGAATCTCTTGTGGTACTTAGCTACTGACTGAAATCAGAACAGGCTGATGAACTTAGCTTCACGTTTGAGTGTTTGCTTCTGGGACTGTGTGCCATAGTCTTGACTTCCACTATGATGATGCTAATCAAACTGTGGGATTTATTCAAGGCCATGTGTCTTTGTTTTCTACTAGGGTTGTGGGGCAGAGTTGTCTGAGGTGTGTCCTAGACTAATCACAGTTGTTACTTAAATATACCTGTAAAGAAACTCAGCTTTGCAAGCCTTATATTTGATGTAAGACTTTCTAACTGGTGATGATGCTGTTGTAACTCACAGTTTGTACTTAGCTGTGGGAATATTTGCTTTCAAAGTATGCTTCTCTGTGTTTTATTACTTCTTTGCTGGCCAGCAAAGAATGCATAACTCCTCATTGCCTCAATATGCTTATAAATGAGAATATTTGCACATCTAGATATATTTGCCATAAAACTTGTAAAGGCTGTTACAAATATTGATGATGCTCTTATAGGTATGCTTTCCTTCGATTCTTTGAGAAGCATAAATATTTTAAACAAGCCACTATTTTTTCTAATGAAGACATTAGTCCTCTAAATCTGCAGATATCTGTGTGATCTCTTCAGCACATGATACCCTATGTTACAGTCATTTGGTTTCCTTGTGCTTGAACCTAATGAAAATAGTAATTGTCAATTCTTGCCTGTTATGCTTAATGTATTTTGTAATTGCATCTATTACCTATGAAAAATAAGTGAAAACTTTGATTAATGCACACATTTAAAGAGAGATCAGGGGCAAAGGATAAGAGACTAGGATCAGTCCTGCAGGAATAAGGAAGGTGGGTCTCATAATGGACCTGACATGCAGGAAAAAGAACCAAAGTAGCTTTGATGAAAGGAAGGTAGGACAGCAGAAAGAGAATTACATTAGGTGCTGACAGACAGATTTGGGAATTCAGAAGTCCGTTAGTGACAAGATGTGAAAGGAACAGGCTGGAGAAGGGACACAGGAAACTTAGAGCAAGTGTAGCTCATGAGGGAAAACAGTGATGGCTGGGCAGAGAAAAAGTCTTAGCAATCTTGGCTGGTGAGAGTAGCATGAGGTAAGTAAAAGGATGGGAGAAGAGATAATCTTCGTGGCCTTTAGCTCAGTCCTTGAGCCCTTTAAGTTTAACTAAATTTATTAATAGAGAATGGGAATATGAAGTGGTATACAGTAGTAAATAATCACATCCCATCAGTCTCAAATTAGGTATCAAATCTCAAATTAGCAGATACTTTGACCTTATACTCCATTTGTCTTAACACCCTCTCTGTGTAATGGGGATAATAATAGATACTTGTCTCAGTGAAGGCCTGTGGAAAATAATTAGAATTGGGAAGAACTCTGATACTAGTGTGATGCGTGCCACCAAACAGCTCATGAGAGAAACTGATAATTCTTTCCCAATTCACAGTTCAATAGTACACAACAAATACAGCATGATGTCACCCATTAAATGATGTGGGTAAAAATTAAATGCTGAATAGTTTCATGTTAAATGATGTGTTTAAAATCTGTATCAAAATTGTATCTGCTCAAGAGGTTGTAGAAGCAATCTTATTTCTGTTAATTCTTACCTTTTGGGTGTCGTAGTTTACAATTATAACACTGTTTTCACCTACACTTTGGGGAGATGTGGAGTGTGTATCGGAGAATGTGGTTTGTGACAGGTAACCTGAGAGGTGACTTAGTAAATCTGATAGGTGTCTTTCCTATATTTGATATAATTTGGGGATTATGTAATCTAGTACTTAAACAGAACGTGTCTTTCTCAGTGTGCATTAGTTGTATGTAAAACCTGTTTTACAAGATTTCATATGTGTCCGCAATGCCTTCTGAATTCTTAAGTATGTACACATAAACATATGGCTGGATTTTAAAAGTAAAATAATCTGCCTCATGGTTAGCGTCTCACCTTATAATATAAGTCCATCTAGTGCCAATTGTAGTACCACTTTCTGGGAGTACCACCAGCATAGTGTTACTGGGAGACACAAGGATAGAAGTCTTGCTAGTCCCAGAAGTCTATGGAATGTCTGGTTGCAATAGTCTCAAAACAGAAACCGATAAGAAGACAAATAAGTAGCTTGAACTGCAAAGGGGAATACTTTGTACTCCATCTGTGTGTCTGTACCGAAATGATTAAGATTACAAGTTTCTTGAGAAATACATTTAATTCTGGGTGGTGGGGTTTCTTAATGACAAACTTCTCAAACTTCTAATGATCTGTTGTGAATTTTTCCTCTGGAAATGTGGTTTCTGGAAAATCAATCATTTCTTATAGAAAACTTGAATTTTCCTGAGATTTTAGTCTAGGTTGCCATCTGCTTTTTTTCTCCAAGCTGGATGTGTAGGGGAGCCCCTTATTCTTTGCTGGGAATGATGTCTTTTATTTGGGGGGTGAGGGGCCATTAGCTTTTACTTTATCCATGTTGCATTAGCTTTTTTACTGTTAGCTAGAGGGAACAGTATAAGAAATATAACTTGTTCACAGGAGAACAAAGGTAAGAATCTGATATAGAGCTCTCATGAGGAGTCATGGCACTCTAAGGAAATATCATTTAATTCTCATATGTCTTGATTTTTTTATTTTTCTTTTCTAAAACAAAAACCCCACTAGTTTGAATTACCAAACAAATGAAAAATCTTACTGCTTGTTAATGTAAAAACTGTTCACTTAGTTTAATTAAACTATGAAAGTTAATTCACTCTTTCTGAATGTCAACATTTTGTCCTGGTCTAAGATAAAAGCAAATGCTGAAGTACCAAAGTTTCTTAAGAATAGCCATTTTTACTTCTGCATAGTTTCTCCAAATTCTATTTGTTAGGTGGCCAAAATTGGACAAATATATTTTTTCCTACAGTTATTAATGCGAGTCCTTGTTATATTTCTTCCTGTCATGCTCATTTCCAAGCCTTACTTCCCTCAGAAGCAGGACTTCGAGGGAGTGAGCTCTGAGGCTGGATCTCTGTTTACCTGCTGAGACGCATGTCGTTCTCCCACAAGATACTGATCTCTGCTCCCCCCAGCTAGCAGCTTAGTGGAGATGGGGTTGTAAGAGGGGATCCTTTGCTGGCAGCCTGGAAATCTGGTTCGCATGAGCCTGGATTTGGTGCTTAGGGGACATCTGTCAGAAGAAGTGATTATTAACAGACACAATCATCTTGCTTGTACCTGTGAAAAACAATAGCCCATATTAACTTCATCCAGGCTGTAATTGTTATGACTGGATAATTGAATATTTTCTGTAATTGGTCTCAGGACCCATTTTATACTTTCTGCTGACTGCTCTGTTTACAACTATTCAAATAGCATGCAAGTACAATGACTGGCTGAGTTCAGAAAGAAATTGTACTAAAACTGATTTTTTCTTTTTTATTTTATGAACTGTCATAGTTACAGATTTGCTTTACTTTCTTTGAACTATACTATTTGTTTCAGTGATCAAAGAAAGAAGAAAAACCTCTGTGTACATTAGTGATGTACAACAGTGGTACTCTAAAATTCCTTTAAGGCTTAATATAATTAGTAACAACACGGACATATAGAATGTACTGAGAAAGGTTAAGGTTATTTGTAGTATCTTTTGGTTCACAGGAATCCAGTGCAAGCAAAACACTGAATAAGCAATGCATAGAGTAATGTGGAGGGGCAATACAAGAGGACTGCACACAATGGAGACCCAAGAGTTCATTTATATTCCAGCTGGATATTGAATGCTTATCTGTTTTATAAGATTTTATTTTCCTTGTATTCCCAGTAACAGGCTTACAAATAGTTTCTTTCTTCTATTTTAATCTCCGTTTGTTCTTCCTTTCACAGTCTACCTTCTTAATTTTAAATAGATTTCTTGGTCAAATCTAAACTTACAAAATTTTTAGAAATAATACTGAATACTTCTGAAAACTTAAAAGGTATATTATTGTTATTTAACTAGCTAGACATGTCTTTGCTCTTGCTGAAACCTTAAAGTATATTTCCATTTATAGGATTTCACAATTATTATGATGTATCTCTGTACTGTACAGTATTAATATAAAGAGTTCTGCTTGTAAGCCAGGTCACCGCCAGTCTGAAGGCTGTACAAATACTTAGACTGAAAACTCTGTCTTTAGTATAGTACAGGAAGCAACAGGTGTATATGACAAAAACGAACCAAAAAAGCACCATGACAAAGTAAATGATACCTTGAGACTTTACTGAGCTACACAGCAGACAATGCTCTCATCCTGCTGCCATCAGACTGTTACTAAATACCAAGCAGAGACATGACACTCAACACTGGACCACTACTGTCTTTTAAGTCTTTGAGACTCCCAGGTGTATGCCATTGAGTTATAGAGTCAGCCTGCCCCTTCAGTATAATTCCCATTTTTCATATGAATTAAGCTAGTTTAATACATGAGTTTGAAGGACAGGCGTTACAACTCAGGTGGAAGAACCCTCAGGTAGGATCAAAAAAACAGGAGAAAGGGGATTTAAATGTTGATCTTCTCTCCTGTAGTAGTCATGAGACTAAATGATCATAGAATCATTTAGGTTGGAAAAGACGTTTAAGATCATCAAGTCCAACCATAAACCTAACCCTGCTAAGTCCACCACTAAACTATGTCCCTAAGTGCCTCATCCACACGTCTTTTAAGTACCTCCAGGGTTGGTGACTCAACCACCTCCCTGGGCAGCCTGTTTCTGTGTCTGACAACACTTTCAGTGAAGAAGTTTTTCCTAATATCCAGTCTAAACTTCCCCTGATGCAACTTGTGGCTGTTTCCTCTTGTCGTATCACTTGTCACTTGGGAGAAGAGACCGACACCCACCTCTCTGCAACCCACTTGCAGGTAGCTGTAGAGAGCGTTAAGGTCTCCCCTCAGCCTCCTCTTCTCCAGGCTAAACAGGGAGATACAGTCTTCCATAAGGATGTGAGTGGGAGGAAGTATATGTGCATATTTTCATATTTTTAATATATATTAAAATATGCACATGCCTGTATGCCTGTCTTCACACCCCCCACCACCCCCCCCAATTAATTTGGAAGTATTTCTTTGTGACATACTTGCATATGCTATAAAGCTTATTTTTCTATTTATTTTAACCCTACACTAGGACCTCAAACTCAATTCCAAATATGATTATCATTGCCTTCTCAGAAGTTCATAATGTTTTGAGTGAGTTCTTTCGTATTCTTAAGGGGCCTTTAATTTCAACTGTTTCTCTAGGAGTCACAAATTAATTCGTAACTAAAAAAAAAGATCAACTATGTAACTCATGTTGTTATTGGAGATTTGAAATTCATAGGCAGTTTAAATTTAGGTTCAGATGGCATTAAACTTAAAAATTGCTTTATCCTCTAATGGTGTAATTTAAAATCATATGCTAAATTCAATGTAATTATAGGCAAGAAGCTCATCATTACCCTCATTAAAATGAAGAGTTGTTCTTCCTGCAGAGGAAAGGGGTGAAAATGCCAAGCTTGATAACTGGCCAGGGCGGGGGGTGGGGCACGAAGGGGCACATCACACAAATTATTTTTTTCATTGGTTCCACTTACAAAACTGTCCAGAAGCCCAGTGAGGCATAAAAGTTCACTAGTGTTGCCTTGTACTTTTCTTCCAAGAAGATTGTCACAAAAAGAGCGTTCTATTAATATGTATCAAAAGCTAATGGTTTTATCTGCTCAGAGTATGGATAAACTCATGTCTAGGGCCGCCCGTCCATGTTTTTTCTCCTGCTTAAAAATAAAAGTTGAAGTGATCACCATTCAGTTATGAACTTGTGTTTCATGAGAAGTTACTGGCTTTGTTGTATTACAAAACTTGATGCCCTTTATAAAGTTCCAGTCTGTGGTGTATTGTAGGAAGTATTAGTAACTAAGAAGTGAAAACATGTGTGATCACTTTTAGTGTTCTAAAATATATCGGGGATTTTTTTTAGTTAGATGTAATCAATTAAGAAAAAGGGTATGAATGTGTCTAAGTTTTGTGTAGGAATGTGATGCCCTAATAACTAGGTGGTATTAGGATTCATTAAGATAAAAAAATATGTAGGTAATGTGTTATATACAGTGCATTTTCTATGGTAGGAAAATTTGTTCATGAAAATAGTATTTAAGGTAAGATTTGTCACATGTATCACTGTACCATCAAGTGCTTTACGGAAAAGGAAGACCAAGAGGCTACTTTCTCCAATTCTCTTCATCGCTACTTCCAGAATCATAGAATACCAGGTTGGAAGGGACCTCAACGATCATCTGGTTCAAACTTTCCTGGCAAAAGCACAGTCTAGACAAGATGGCCCAGCACCCTGTCCAGCTCAATCTTCAAAGTGTCCAATGTCAGGGAATCCACCACTTCCCTGGGGAGATTATTCCAATGGCTGATTGTCCTCATTGTGAAAAACTTTCCTCTTGTGTCCAGTCAGAATCTCCCCAGGTGTAACTTGTACCCATTACCCCTCATCCTTTCTATGTGACCCCCTGTAAAAAGGGAGTCTCCATCTTCTTTGTAGCCACCCTTTAAGTACTGGAACATGGTGATAAGGTCTCCCCTAAGCCGCCTTCTCTCAAGGCTGAACAAACCCAGTTCTCTCAGCCTTTCCTCATATGGCAGACTTCCCAGTCCTTTGATCATCCTTGTGGCCCTTCTCTGGACCCTCTCCTGCCTATCCACACCTTTTCTGCATAGCGGGGACCAAAACTGGACACAGTATTCCAGGTGTGGCCTGACAAGCACCGAGTAGAGTGGGATAATGACTTCTTTATCTCTGCTGGTGATGCCCTTGTTGATGCAACCCGGCATCCTGTTGGCTTTCTTTGCTGCAGCAGCGCAGTGTTCACTCATACTGAGCTTGTTGGCCACCAGAACCCCCAGGTCCCTTTCCACAGAGCTGCTCCCCAGCTGGGTAGATCCCAGTCTGTGCTGCACTCCTGGATTACATTTTCCCAGGTGCAAGACCTTACACTTGTCCTTGTTGAACTTCATAAGGTTCCTGTTAGCCCACTCTTCCGGCCTATCCAGGTCTTCCTGCAGGGTGGCTCTGCCTTCTAAAGTGTCCACTTCCCCACGCAGTTTGGTATCATTGTCAAACTTCATCAGGATACACTTGATCCTGTCATCCAGATCACTTATGAAGATATTAAACAGGGTTGGGCCCAATATTAATCCCTGGGGGACCCCATTTGTGAGAGGTTGCCAGTTTGAAAAGGAGCTATTTACCAACACCCTCTGGGTGCAGCCTGTCAGCCAGTTCTCCACCCACTGCACAGACCCCTTGTCTAGACCGTAACACAGTATTCAGTGTGCTATATGGAGGTAGGTGCCTGTTTATTTTTATTTAGTTAGAATTGATTTAAAAAGAGTAGTTTGAAGGAAAACCTCAGCTGGATGTAAGAATATAAAGAATGCTAAATTAAATGCTTTATGAAGGCCATTAAGTAGAGATGTCAGGTCTGTAAAAAGTATAGCAACATAAAAAATAAAATGCATCTTCAAATACAAATTTGTAAGACAATCAAAAGGTATTTATTGATTTTTTTAATTATTTTTTTAACAGAGAAATAAGGTTAACTTTGCCCCATTTTGACTATGTTCCAAATGTTTAAAATTAACAAAAGGCCCCAGAATTATAAGACTTGATTAAAAACATTTGGAATAGTTTAAAAAAAAAAAGTAAGCTCTGATGTAACCTGTGTCCTTTCAGATTTTAATAGATACTATTATAATTAGGTAAAAGTGAAATTTTATTATTTCATGAGCTTTTAAGGTAGGAGAAACATAAAAGCCATAGAGGACAAAGCATGTAACGTAAATTTCAAAAGCACCATACTGCTTTTTAATTAAAATATTATGTGGTAGATTTAGCTTTTAAAGAGACTTATTGAATAATATACATATTGAATATTTTAAGCCTGAGTATTTATACCAAAAGTCTGTGTGTTACTTGGGTGGTGTTATATATTGCCTTAGTGAAAAATAATTAGTAGCTTAAATACCTTCTGTAACAATTGCTCTGAATTTGTGTGTAGTCGTGTTGTATAATAATTAGGCAAACTCCTTAGTGGCCGTGGTGGGTGGAGATAGCCACCAAGTACCCCAGACACAGGTTTTGTCATATTTAGATTGCTCCACTGGACACTGCAGTGTTTCACATTCTTTTCATCTTCTCTTTCTCTGGGACTTTTGTGGTAAATTGTAGTTTCTTCTGCCTTTGAAACTGAGCAAATAGAAATGTTCAGAGGAGCCCCAAGCTAACATGGGGCTAAGCAGCTCTGGGATGAGTAACGATGCGCAGAACTTTCCCTGCCTACAGGGCTGACTGCAGTATATGCTTGTTACAAGAGGAAATGGAGATTAAGAAATGGTAATGTTTGATATCTGAATGAAGGAAATGTGGATTGTCTACGCTGGTCTCAGGAATCTAGTCTACTAGAATAGTTGAAAAATATGGATAAGGTCAACGATATTGCGAATCACTTACCCAATTACATGTATTCAATGTAGACTTGAAGCTTTTTGCTAGGGAAAATTTGAGAATATTGAAAACTTTGCATGGCACACTCCATCCTGTCCTGGCTGGAATTTCGTTCACCTCTCATCCATTATCTGCCTGAGCACTACAATTTTATCAGCACAATTTTTTTTTTTTTATTATTAGGGTTTTTTTCCATGTCTAAGTATACCCATAAAGGCTGAAAACACCAGTATAGGTTGCCTTATAATTTGAAAGGAAAAAAAGTTCAGAAATAGTTTTAAAGGTCAGCATAGTCTACAGAATTATATATCAGCTTTTTACAGTTTTTGTTAATTTACTAAGTGCACAATATATGTATGCTAAGTACACACCAATAATGAAACACTATTTCCTATTTTCACTATGAAAGGATTGAAATCGTTGTAGCTGTGTCAGTTTACACTCAATAAGATTCTTGTCCTAATACTTAAATACGAATGACTTAAAAGCCTAAAAGACCCAATAATGAGCTGTTATTGCTTTCACTGAAGTCTGCGTAAAACTGTCTGACTCAAAAAGGCGCTTTGCCTTGAGGTAGGTAGTGGCCTGTAGAGGAGGTGTTGAGCCCCTGTCCAAGGCGGTTTCTTCCCCAGTAGTGCAAGAGTGAAGCTCTCCTGGCAGGAAGGCTGGCATGAGGGGGCTTCCTTAATTGCAATTTTCTAGTTAGACAAAACAGCTCCAAAGCCTATGACATCTGTGCAGTGGTCAATTTTTGCAGCAGAGGTACTCCTCACCTTCTGTCTTCTCCAAACAACCGATAATTGTTGGTTGTCAGTCAATTTCTGCTTTCTCATGTATCATCAAGCAATTGTCTTCTCTCCTTTCTCCATCCTGGCGTGGCTGACCTGCTGTCTACAAGTCTTGAGGCCTTCAGCACAAAATACTTTCAATCCACTAGCAGGTTTATTAGACTGAAAGAACCCCATGAAAATATATGTGGTCCCCCCACCCAAAATCTCCAAACGAAATCATATTTACAAGAAATATCAGTAGTAGATACTCAGTACTAGGGAAAGAGATATTTTTAAATGTGTAGAGTCAGGTTCTCTGCAGATGCAGGTCTTCGTTTATTTATCATGAACACATTTACAAACTGTATCAAGTTTCATAAACAGAAAATCTGCACTATGATACATGCAAAACCAAACTAACTCCTAACTAGCACTTTTTATAAAAGGACTTTTATTTTACTTGAGAGGTTCTTTTGCTTGTTAAACTCTGAAACGGGCATGGAAAACAACTAAAGGAGTCACGCAGCAGTTCCTAAATTAAATGTGTTTGACAGGTTTTCAAGTTAGCATCAGTTCTTTAATAATTTTGCTCATGTTTCTCTAGAGTTATTACCCTTTCTATCAAAGCAGCAAATTCTAATTTTATTTAGAAAACAAAGCTACTTATAAAAGTAATTCTAAAGGAATCTTTGGTAAAATTCTGATTAGAAAAAGCTATAAAATCTGTGAGGCATAAATGGCAATGTTTTTATTTTTATTATAATGTCATTATAATCAGTAACTCGACAGTTAGGGAAATTCACATTTAACACTTCCTGATTGTAAGACACTAAGAAATGTCTCTTACTTGTTTAAGAAATTACATTGATCTATCTCATTCATCTGGTTTTTTATTTTAACTACTCTGTATCTGCTGCGAAGTCTTCTGAAATACTTGCATGAAAGATGCTGTACAAAATAAAGGAAACTGATCCTTGAGATACTTTCTTTTGGGCTTCAAGCCAGTTTCCTCAGTTTTCATAAAGCCTGAGCCAGAGCTTCTGAATAACCCTCAGATGTGAAAGTGCCATGATACGGTCAATAGAATATACCTCTTGTAGCATAATTCACCCAGCCATATATACATATATGCACATATAAAAACATTTTCCTTATCTTTTATATATATATATATATATATACACACACACAGACACTTTTCAAGTTTCTCTTTCTTATTAGAAGTCTTAAAGTAAAATGTATGCTAAATGTTAAATGGAATATACAGCTAAGCTTCACCATTGAACTAGAATATTAGAAAATCTTTCTTAATAAGATGGCTGGTTTTGGTTATAATGGTAATGTAATTTTATAGGAAATAATGGAGTTAAAATGGAAGCGGGTTAGCTGAGTGGAAAATAAGATTCTAATGTTAGTTCTGTTCTGCTAAAAATCTCAAGTGCTTATGAATATGGTCACTGCTGCAACTTACTGGTTATAATGGACAAGCCATTCTATTTTAAACTCTAAGAATGCTTCTGTTTCTGTAAAATGTTAAAGTGTATCACATAATGTCAGTTGGTTCATGCTAGTCAGATTTATGAGAAGCGTAGTGATGCTTTTCTATATATACCAGTGGAAGGAAAAACAATATAGAGGTCTATTAATGACGTAGACAATGCACTCTTTGAGTGTCCAGTAACTTACTTTATTTTCAGTTTTGATTTCATCTTAGTTTTATTTTTTACTAACTTCTTCACCAGGCTATAGACAGGGCCTGAGGAAGATCCTGTCTGTCTGGGTTGTCCAATGAATATTAATTGATGTTACTTGTCAAAGCAGCAGGCCTTTAACCCTAACATAAAATCTAGGGGATCTCAGTAAATGATGAAGGGAAAAGGCAAGAACTAGCCTTGTGACCTTACCTTTTAATTTTTTTTTTTGTTATCACACACTTGCAGTAATCACTGCTTCTTCATTAGTCCAATGGAACACGACTCGGTGCTTAAGCTAAAGCTAATCTTGTGGACAGCAGACTTTTCTGTAGGTTGTACTTTAAAGTTCCATGATCAGCCAACATTTGCAGAAGCTACAAAAGTATCACTGAGTTAGAAAAATAGGGAACAATTGCACAAGGGCAGTATATATCTAGGGGGTTGTGGTGAGTTGACCCCAGCCAGCAGGTAAGCATCTCACAGCTGCTCACACATTCGACCCTCCCACCCTGTGGGACAAGGGAGAGTACAGGAAGAGCAAAAGTGAGAAAACTTGTGGGTCAAGATAAAGGCAGTCTAAATAAAGGAATGGGAGCATGGAGGGGGGAGCACAAGTGGTGTGTAGGCAGTTGCTCACAACCTCCCACAAGTTATTGATGCCCAGCCAGCCTCTGAGCAATGGCTATCTCCCAGACCAACACCCCCTGCCCAATTCTTCACTTCATGTAGTCTGGGATATCCCTTTGGTCAGTTGGGGTCAGCTGTCCTGGCTGTGTCCCCTCCAAACTCCTTGTGCACCCCCAGCCTACTCGCTGGGGAGAAGAGTGGGGAAAAAGAGTTGATTTAGCGCTTGCACTGCTCAGCAGTAGCCAAAACACTGGGGTATTATCAATGCTGCTTTAGTCACAAATCCAAAGCACAGCACCATACGGGCTGCCATGAAGAAGATTAACTCCATCCTAGCCAGATCTGGTGAGGGGTGCTCCTTGAGTAGTCGTCTTGGTGAGCAGCATAGAAAAAAATGTTACCATCAGACATACACACCTGGTGCATACAAAACAAAGTTGTTTGAAAAGATGTTATAATGAAAGGAGGTGTGTGTAATTCATGTATGTTTAAGCGTAATTGAGACTAGTGTGACTTCTACCAGGCAGGCATTCGATGTCAGAAAGTCATTTTGCTTGAGATGCATACATTTTAAAATTATCCAGTAGCTTTGTGACCCAAAATTTTATATCTCTCTTTTTCTTGCCATTTAAAAAGTCAGCTTCCTGCTTTCAGAATACTTAGAACACTTTCCTCTTTAGTCTTTTGCTGTGCAGAGTGTTTGTAAATGGGTATTTAACCTATCTAATTCCGTGAGATTATGATATGGTAATCTACTTGCAGGGCTCATCCTCTTGCACTATAAGGTCAGGAAATTAAAAAGCAATTTGCATTCTCAATGAGTAAGAATTTATTGAGTTTAATGCCTTGCAGTTTTTTGTTGTTGCTGCTATAATATCTGGTTCAATTACTGCATAGATAGTAGCAAATCTAAACAAGCTTGTTTCTTTACTGGTGGTAATTTCCCCTTTTAATTTTCAGAAATTTGTCAAGTGTTTGGATGTACCTGCAAGGTTACTAACCATCTGTACTACAACTAGGGTCTGTTCAGAGCTCATGTAAAAATTGGACTCCTCTTCAATCTATGCATTATTCCTTCACACGTTAAATGTTGCAATAACACCTTTAAGGATGTGACAAGACTATCTCTGTAAAATTTCTTGAATTTGTTATGAGACCCTGAGTTTTAAAAGCATTTTATTACTATTATAAACAATATTGGTAATTCTCATATAAGCACTGATGGGGATAATTGATACCACATGGGCAAAAGTAATAAAATCTGGTCCTAAATGAGTTAAGCAGCTTTTATACTCTACTGTGGTTTTGCTCTTCTGTTATCTGGCTTGTTGTATTTCTTGCTCAGATGGCTAGGTAGGATGTTTTCTGACTGCCTTTTAAAATCTGAAGTGTATACTCTCCAAGCTGAAGCTAGTGTTTTTAAAGGTTTGAATCAGAAGCCCCCAAATCCTAGGATTCTTTTAGATGTTGTGAGAAATGACAACATCTGGGAAGTGATAAGAATGGATTTAAAAATAGATACTAATTAAAGTGATACATGCTGCAGAAGGGAGATAAAATAATTCTGTCAATTTTTATATTTTATATCAAAGGATCTCAATATGATTTTTCAGGAAGTAATTAATTTTCCTGATAATTGGCTGGATGATAAACTGCGAAACAGAGCAGTTTTAATCAAAGTTAATAGCTAGATTCTAAGTTATTGTTTGCTTGCCTGTTTGCATTTATATTCATTACCATGGAATTTTGCTAATTTGTACCAGATGAGAGTCTGATTCTTAATTATTTGCCTTTAGTTCTACCAAGAATAAATAGAAATCCAGGGATAACAGCTGCTTTTAAACCTACAGATATGAAATTATTGTTTTAGAAGTGTCATTTAGTAGCAGTCAGAACTTACGTTGATGAACTTTTCAATTTTATTTTGAAAAATGTAGAATGTTAGAGGTTTTTTCAACGTTTTCAGAAGAAAAAGATTTCTTTATTTTGAAACACCTCTTAATTTTTCCTTGGTTTTGTATTTTAATGAAAGATAATCAAAGGGCAAAGTTAAAATGTGTTGAGAAATCCAGAATATTTTTAATTAATTGTGTTTGATATGAAAAGTTTGTATTTGTTTGCATTTGGGTTTAAATTGCAGGATTGCAGAATCTACAGTCTGCATACGCTCCTGTGTTTCTGTTCTTGCCAATTAACTATTATTATTACCATGCTTGCATCCTAAACAATGATAAAACTCTGGAACTAAATGAATATAATATTTAATTAGCCAGCTTAGAAGTGATAGTGAAGGGAATGCAATGCAGTTACAAGTCTCAGAAGGACGAAGTAAAACTATCAACTAAATCATACGTGTTATACTTAAAACCACTGAATGAAATATGAGGAGAGCAACACAAGGGATTTTCTGTTTGTTCAGGAATGTTTTTTCTGGTGATTGTGATGGTGCCAGAAGGCATTGCAGCAGGCTGAAGGGGGTGATGCTTCCCCTCTACTCACTGCAAATGCAGCCTTGCCAGGGCTGCTGTGTCCGCTGCTGGACTCCCCAGCATGTGAGAGAGGGACACACATACTCTGTGTCTGGAAAAGGGCCCTGAATGTGATTAACGGACCAGAGTATAGGAGAAGAAGCTGAGAGAGCTGGGACAGCTCATCCTGGGGGAAGATCAGGGGGACCTTATCCATGTGCATAAACACCTGATGGGGGAAGGAATAAAGACAACAGAGCCAGACCCTGCTCAGTGGTGTCCAGTGACAGGATGCTGGGCACATTTCTACATAAAAGTAAGAGGAAAATTTTTTTAGTGGGAAGGTGGTCAGTCTGGCACAGGCTGCCCAAAGGGCTTGTGGAGTCTCCATCCTTAGAGATATTCAAAACCTGACTGGACATGGTCCTGAGTGTCCTTCTTGGAGTAGGGTGTTGGACTGGACAATCTCTAGGCATGCCTTCCAGACTCAGACATTCTGTGGTCCTGTGTCACAGAAACGCTGTGTAGCAGCCTAGACTGAGATGTAAGTGTACACACTGCTTTCTGCTCTCACCATGCTTACTCAGTTGTTTAATGATTGTGCAAGAAATGAGAAAAGGAATAACTGTAGTAGAAAACAAAAGGAATGCCACTTTTGAACATGTCTGCATTTCAAGATTATTTACGCATATAAACCACAGCACTGGCACTAATAATTAGAAACTCAGTGTCCCTGCCTAGTGATGTAGAAAAAAAAACCCAGAACACATAAGTGAGGAAAACCTCAACTTTCAGATCCACTGTAGGCATCGTAACCCTTTGAGAGGTGCTGAGAGCAGCAGTAGAGAACAGAAGAAGCTTGCTTCGTAGAATAGAAACACAAGCAAGGAAGCACAAGATTGGGAAAATTATTCTAATGAAAGTAAGAACATGAAACCAAAGCAGAAAAGAAATGTTGAGAAATGAAGCTGTGTGGAGCTTGGAAATGTAGGCACTGGGACGCTAAAGTGTTCTTTCTCCAATATATGGAAGTGAAAATCAGACCATCTACAGGCAGCCAGCTAAAACACTGTACAGCTCCCTGCCGTCAACAAAACCAAACACCAGCTCTGTACTCTGGACAACAGTGTATGATTAACAAAATGTTCTTGTAATGCTATCTGAAGCTGTACACTTCAATGTAGCAAATTATAACTTAAGAAAATTGACATCTATAGCTGAAGTCCTTACAGAAGTAGAGCAGCAAACAAACAAGCAGATAACCCCTCAAAAACTGTTCTATTGTAAATTAATTATAGTTACGCAGCATCTTTATGGGAAGAAAAGACTGTTTGAAAGTACAGCTATAAAATTATCAACGATATTTCTTCAGGAATTGGTCCCCCAAGTAAGATATTGTGCCTTAAAAGATGCATAAAACAAAAATTAATCAAAGACAATATTAAAGTATGTACTTTCAAACACCAGGAATTGCTCAGCTGTAAACCATACAGTGATATGTATCATAGAGCAATACTTGTTTTTGTCATTGAGGTGCCTAACACTTCAATTTGGTTTTGTAACATTTGCACCTGCTTCTTTGGGTCATTATATGATATTTTTACAAAATCCTGAGCTCCATTAGTAGTTAGCTAGATAATGACCTCATACAATAATACAGGTTTTCCCTAATAATTTGCACCTCTCAGACACCTATCAGTTTTTTGAACTAAAGGAGATTATAAGGCAGTTAATATCTAGGCAGTCCCTCAGTTTCTAGTAGCAGGACAACCATTAAAATAAAGCCTACCTATCTGATTCAAAGGAAATGCTAATGCTTTAGAGCTACTAACTGTAACTTGCAATATCAAGTAGTAAGTTTAAATTTTATTTGACTCAAATGATGTGTTTAGAAGGTTATGGTATTTTGAATCAACTGTAAAGGGTTTTGTTCCTAAGTTTGACAGGAAAACAGTACTAAGTCCAAAATATATTTGGTAACAAAAGAGCTAATTATGGAAGGACTGAATGGTCAATAAAATGACTTAGCTTGTATAAATGTAAAGCATAGTTGCTGTGATCTCATATCTTAGAAATAATAAAAATGTTAAATTGGAACACTGGTTATGAATGTGATAAATTGTATCCATTTAATTTGCTTATTTGTAGTTTATTCTATATGCCATAATTTTTCCCCATTAAAGCTGCTTTTTGTCTTGTTGTCTCTTCTACACTCTTGGCCAAAGCACAGTTTTTGAGAAGATAGGACATAGCTAGTAACTCAGCATATTTAGGGGAAAGGAAAACTCTAAAGTGCAGGCTGAGAAAGTAAAGGAGAATAAGAGCCTTTGCAAGGGAAGCCTTTATTAATTTTTAAAACTAAAGCATAAATATAAATCACTCAATATAGGTTTTTTCTGAAAATGAAGTAGGTTCTCCCCCCCCGTTTGCTAATAAATCATAAAGCTGCTTATTTTCCAATTCACAAAGTAATAATATACTGTAAATTGTAAAGAAACTTGGAAGGCCTATATCTTATACCATTATTTATTACAGTGTTCTATTCATCTTACAATTTGGCAGGATTGCAATTGCCAAAAAATACTTTGAAGTAAAGGGGCAGATGAATAATAGAAATAACTTAAAAAGGCAGTGTGCAACCATGAAATAAAAGCAATTGTTTGAGCTGGCACACAACTAGAAAAGGTAACTAAGTAATTTTGTTGAAGTTTTAATTTGCCAGTGCAGGTAATTAAAGGCAATTGCTCCTCTAGAATTGTCTGTGGAGATGCAGAATTTGGAAAGAGCAGTGCATGGGAATCTTAAATACCAGTTCACATGATTTGTGATTGTACAGGAACAGCAGTAAGATGTCTCCCCAGTCTGTAGCTTTGGAAAGCTAATTGAAATAAACAAATTAAATTAATAAGATTGTGTGCAATAAGATATTACCATATAATCATAGCAAAAATGTTTAATAAAAATTTTAGAGTTTCAATTCTAGTTTGTGTAAAGTCTTTAAGAGAAGATGAATGTCACTTAAGTTTAAGGAAAACCTTACTATCACAGGTATATTTCAGAAAAATAATTAATACTTTTGCATAGCATTTAAAGTGACATGACTTGTTGGACAGAAAATGAATGTTGAAAACTACACTGTACTTTAACAAATGTAGTTGATATGACTGACTTGTGTGTAAGGCATGATTTTCCCCTAATGCTTTTAATATTTTTGTTGTATTGTTATTCATAGAGAAATAAAAATTTCCTTGTAACATGATTTGGGGAATACGACTCTATTATGAATGTCATTGGATTGTATAAACAGTGTTTATTTTGTGAAAGTTTGTGTGGGTTATAACTTTCTTTCTATGAAGTGAAGCAGATTGAGCAGTTCAGAAAGATCTGTTGGCCTTTTTCACATCCAAGGATAAAAGTAAAAAGTGTCACTAGCTGAGGCATTGCCACATTACCATCTCGGAGCTAAAGAGCAGGCAATATAAATATACAATGAGGAGCAGGAAAATTTATTTGAGGCTCATTTTTAAAAGTGTGTATTTCCCGCATGGCAAGTGCCGAGCCCAAATTGTGGCTTATAGAAGAAGAATGGAAACTGAGTTTTCTAGAACTACCTTGTCCCAAACACATCCCCCCCCAGCCCCCAAGAAACTACGTTTTTTTTTATTGTTTTCCTAAGGACCCATATCTTCTTGTGTGCTTTCTAAGAAAAAGTGTACGCATGTGTTTGTGAGCGTGCTTCAAAATTTTCCTGGCAAATGTGGTATAACTACCTGTCAGTCTCCGAAGTTTTGAACTGTAGACTGAAATTATTATATCAATTATAAATGTTGAACCCTAGGGGAGATCAGATGCTTCTAGGAATCTGAAGTATTAAGGGATGTCCTGGTCAAGATCTCGGGGCAAGAGTAATTTTTCTGTAGAGTCCTGCGTCATGCAGTGATGTGTCAGGCTGGGAGTCCGCTGCAATACGCCTGATAGACTAGAGTATAAGACTGTCTCATGCCATTAGCGATGCTGAAAATTTTCATCACAGGTAATAAGCAGACATGATTTGACCCACTTTTGGGTTCTGCGTTTTTATCCACTCAAAAATGAAGTCAAATCGTGTAGACTGCTGAAATCAGTAAGAGCAGGTGAAACCGGGTCTGTAACACATTACCCGTACCAAGTATTTTCCACTGCTGGTAATTGACCCTTAACTTGCCCTTTATGAGTAGATTAATATCACTATTTCAGCAGTAATTGGATGAATGGTCATGCTGCAGATTACTGTGCCACAAACTGTTAAGCTGTGGCCTGATGATCGCAGTAGGAATGCTCATGAATAAGATCCGTTTCCCTTAGGAGGATAGTTCAGTAATGTCATCTGCCCTGATTAGCTGGTATCACTCTTGGTAATATCATTAGGAAGGGACTGTTAAGTAGAACATTTAAGCATAAAGTTTTCTCTGAATAAAGTACTGTACATGTAGATATTGTTATATAAATATAGGTAATAATTTACATTTATATTAAATTATTAATATTAATATATTTTCTATGGTAAATGATTGAAATAAGATTTGTATTTATGCAATGAAAATTTCTGTCAAGGGCTAGAATAGGAATTACACATTTTTTGAATAAATAACCAAATATCACTTCTTTTATTTTAAGAACAAGTGAAGTCTCACAAGATTAGTGAGATAGCATTGAAAAGAAAGGTGGAAATACAACATACGGTGTTCATGGAAAAGGAGAGATGGTCCCACTCAGTATTGCAAAGTGTTCTTACTAGATTTTGGACAGTGTCTGCGGAACTGGAAGATACATTATTGGATTTACAGTTTAGATCTCATTTCATATTATGATCGGAAAGTAATACTTGTTAGTGCGTGATTTTTTGATAGTTCCCACATGATCAGTTAGGAAATAAGGCAAGGAGATGTTTCCCTTGTTCCTTCCAGGAATGATCAAAACAGCCGTTCTTATGAACACAAGGACCGGAGGTTGGTCTAGGGCTCTCCAGCTGTCCAAGGCATCTTGACTTCTCATTTTTCCCCTTGCATATATGAGAAACAGCCCTAGGAGAAACCATATTTTATGAAGGGTGGTTATTACTAGGCTCATGCAGCTTGACCTCTCTTCCTGTTTAGAAATGTGTATAAAAAGTAAACCAAAAGCATCTTCATTATCTTTTAGAGCTTGGACTCTGTTTATCCTATTATCAGGCTTTGTGGATCTGGGATCATACGCTGCCTGTAATGCTGTCATAGCAACTGAGCATATTATCCACATTCTACTATTTTTCAAATTAGGTGAGTCAGACTGTTGGTCCTTGTACCCTGCAGTAGCAGAAAAGAGTTACAGGTCATGTCACTATAGCTGGATGACTGAAAATAAGTCTAATGACCAGTGACATTCATAGTCATCAGTTTGACAACTGGTGCAGATGTCAGCAGTGATATATCTGGCTGTTGACAGGCTTAAGCAGCCCTCAGTCTTCTGAGTGTATGATTTTATACAACTGTACCACTGAGTCACACTAACAGTGTTCTTGGAAAAAACTGAGAGGGAGCAAGTTTAAATGATGGAAAAAGCAAATAGCTTGAAACTGATTTATCTACATAGCAGAGAATAAATGCTTTCTGTTTTTCATAGTTATTTGAGGTTTTTACAGTAGATAATTATTGTCTATTAGTCTGAATTCCTCAATATTTATGAAAAGAATTTCATCTGAAGACAGAGCCAAACAGGGAAAGTTACAGTCTACTGGCTTAGTATCTAGTTCCAAGACTGTTGGAAGACTGTGATAAAAGATATCTATTCTATATGTGGTTTCAGCTTTCTCTACAGTACACATCTTCCCCCTTATAGGTTTGTTTTGGGTTTTTTCCCCAGCATTGCTACAGAGAGTAACATGTCTTCTACATCTGGTATATTGTTCAGGAAAATTAAAATTCCCAAATGTTTTCTGTCCATTACACTTCTACTTCTTTTCCAATTGCCCTTCATATTTTTCACAAACACCAAATCCTTGTCTCCTTTCTCTGTTGGTGGTTTTGCATATGTCACACCACTATACAGTTTTCTTTAATGATTTGGCATTGTTTATATAATTAATTCTGTTACTTGCAGTTATAACCTCAAAACATATTGCTGCATATCAGAAAGAGTGTTAGAATCCAGAAGTCCACTTACTTTCTCTCTCCTGTTCTGAGGTAATAGATTTAAACTTAAGCTACTGTTGTAAAATTTGCCTAATATTTAAACATAGGGCAACTCTCCGAAGTAAGCCAGGGCTGGTTTCAATGAGGTCTCATGCAATTACTTTTTGACTTTTTTTTTTTTTTTTTTCCCTAGTCATAGTGAAGTATTCTGGTAACAGTGGATCTTTAATTATTGGTGCTGTTGGGGGAATGTACAATTTAATCAAACGGATAACAATAAGATACGAATGACCTAGGACTTACATGGCTCATTCAGTTCTTTATGGTTTCTGTCTTCAGTATGATTTATTACACAGGATCACTGATTGTCTCAGGTTTTATATTGTTATGAACATTTAATGAATTTTCACTAGAATTTGAATTCCAAATCTAAGGCAAAAATAAATCTAATGGCTTCTGAGAATTTTCTATGTTTTCTTGTTTACCATTGGTTGCCTTGTAGGTACCTAATGGAGTGTCCTCTGATTATCAGCATGGATTGATACCATCGCACTCCAGAAATTTTAAACAATGAGGCAGATGTTTTTAAGAGTCAGCAGAGGCAACGATAGCATACTAGCATGAATAATAAAAAACCCCAACCTATCTACAAACCCATACCGTGTTTAACATGTTGGTAGGTAGCAATAGACTTGTAAGTTTCTCCACTTCTGTTTGACTCATTAGGTGGTAGGATGTATGAACTGTAACACTATCCATAATAAAGGAGCTAAGGGTCCTTTTTGAAAATATTTGAATTCAGTGTACAGGTTATTATTCTTCCAAGACTTGCCTTTGCAAGAAGGGACAATTTCATTTATAACTTTGCCTGTGGCACTGTCATACATTCTTGTCAGGTGTGTGCAAGAGAAGAATAGGCAAGAGCAATACACTTAGGAAAAAAAAAAAGAGGAGCCTTTTCTTAACTGGTCAGAAAAATAAATTTCAAAATGTCAGGTCTCTGTAAATCGGGATATGATAATGGATTACATGTTAAAGTGTTTAATGTGAGGCAGAGTACAGAAATCTTTAAAATTATGTAGAATACAGAAAGGAAGCTGAAGCAGAGTCACTGTTTTCGTAATCAAATGACAAATCTATCTTTATGTTAAGGTAACCCATATGTTTTACTGGAGTGTACTACCAGCAGTAAGTGGTGAAGTAAACCCATTTATTAGCATGTTTTCTCATAATGTCTTTTTACCATACCTTCTTTCCAAACCTGAGTTTAGGTGTAGATTAACTTTTTAACTGACCTTTTCTGTATCGAAAGTCTCACTGAGCCTGAATAATTTTGAGATTTTCAATTATTTTTTTTTCAGCACATTCTCAGAGTGAGAAATGCTGTTTGTTATTTTCCACTGAGGGGATGGGGAGAGGAAACAAAACAAAAATTGATGACTTTTTCTTTGGAAAATGCTTTCATCATTGTGGAGAGCGCAAGATATGTGTCTGTTTAAGAACATGGCCTGTATAGGTGTATTTTTCCAGGACTCTGTGAAACATCCCAGTTTGACCAAGCTATGAGCTTTTGAAAACCAGGTTTTACATGCTCTTAGTAAAGGCTTGGTTGAATTTTGCAAGTACATGCCCTGAAGTTGCCGAGCAAATGAGCTTATTCCAGTTCAAGGCTTCACAGGATTTTCCTTATAATTACAGTTTGGGGTTGCTTCAGACTATACTGGATCCAGTTCTGTGCTGCAATGTCTCACATGCAGTATGCTACATGTGAGATGAAGATGATGGTACCAAACTAAAAAAAAAAATTGCCTCATCAGTTGTAAAGGGTGAATTGGACCTAATATGAGTAGAAAAATGAGTTTAGAACTTGATGGGGAGAGGCAGTGAAACTGTGGTCAGCAGGGACATTAAGACTTAATACTGGATAGTGTCTGTACAGTGACAGGCAGGCAAGAATAGGAAGTGATGGTTAGGAGCCAGTAAGAAATACTGGAAGTGGTTGATACTGAGACCTTAGAGAGAAGAAAGTTGAGATTGAGATTAGATGGCATAGATCAGATAACAGGAGAAAGCTAGTCCTTACTTGATGAGGAAGGGACCAGAATCTGAGATTACAAAATTGGATGCCTTTAAAAGGAAAGGGAAATAATTAGAAATGTGGGCTTTAAAGAAAAAAGCAGAACCTTCATTTGGAAGAAAAGGTGAAAGAAATCAGAAAGGGATCCAGAATGGGCCAAAAGAACTGTAATGGTGCATCTTGAGGAGTGAGAGGAGGCCACACTGCACGACGGATTGGGATGGAAATGAGACTGGCTCCAGCCCATGAAGGAACTGGGGCTGGGAAGGTGAATTAGGTAGAACTAGGAAAGGACCAGGATCAGAATAAGTGCTGCAGAAATAAGCATTGGAAAGAATAGGTAGGAAAGTCTGTCCCCTCTCAAGTCTCTGCCCTTCTGTAGGATGAAACACACCTAGGAGGTGTGCTTTATGGAGAGATTAGGGCTAGTTATAAAGTCTACTGGCTATCCAGTAGAGTATTCATTCCCATCTTTAACAGTAATCACACAGAATTTGTTTCTAAGAGACTTGCATGAAAATAAGTTAAAATAAGTGAAACTTCTCACGTTTAAGCACGGGATTTCAGAAGAAGAAAGGACAAGAGAAAAATAATTGAGTGCTGTTCTGGAGAAACATCTATTGCAAAGAGATCCTATGTTATATACAAATATTTCCTTGGTGCCCACCTTGATTCCTCAGAATCTGACTGGCACAAGTCCCAAACTCCACAACTGTACTTGCACTCAGTGGATTTTGAATTTATCAACTGTTCTTTCATTACTGGATGCTCTGACAGGCATTTCAAACTGATACAAGAAAGGAGATATTTCTGACCTGAATTTCACTGTCTCTCAATTCTCTGTTTTGAATCAGTACATTACTGTCTCCTTTGTACTTAAAGGGTGGCTTGGGATGTTCAAGATGTGTATCCTCTGAACTGTGAAGGTGAAATAAAATATTGTGTAGATTCTCACAATCGGAACACCTTCCATCCTTTTTGCTTATTGAAGCAAAGGTCTTGTATAGGAGTGAGGTTTTGGGGTACATGGCAAAAGATTTTCTCATAATACATATGCAGAAGATGACTGAAATAAGTCCTGGCAGAGTCAATTCTGTCATTTCCCAATCTTAGAGTGCTCAACTTTGCAATCTTAGCCATGTTTTTTCAACACAGACTTGTGTATATGTGTAATAATGTCAGCTTAACCTGGAACCAAGTTACTCTTGTAATGAACTATTATAAATTTGCCAGTATGTTAAGTCACACCATGTGAATGTGTGAAATAGTATAGTGGTGAATCAGGTGTTCATTAGGGATATTTGAGTGTTCAGAGTCTCTGAAGAGTGCCTTTCTCATACAAATATTTTCCTTGTGATAAATTGTTCCAGTCTCTAGCCCCAGGCTTGGAAGACCTATGGATATCCTATGGAAAGCACATGTTTTTTAAAGCTTAACTTTTTTTTCTGTGGATCTTCGTTAAAAGAAAATATTAAAAGACTTACAGCTAAATAATACAGAATGAGGCAAAACAATTTTCCCTTTCTAAGACAAAGAAAAATATCTCTTGTGGGCCTTTTTAGAAGTTTCTTAAATCCACAGTCATGAATACTGATGGTGAAGTAGGGTGCTCAAAGTTATTCAACTGGCATAATTATTTTGTTATTTTGACAGTTTGAGGGGAAAGGCTTGCGGGGGCAATGTAGGCAAAATCTGGGACTCCTGCCAGCTTTCCAGACTGTGCTTATACCCAAAACCTCTTAAAATTAGATTGAATGTGATTAATACACTTCCTGCTTCATATTTACTCTGTTGAAGAAGCTTTTAATCTTACCTGGTTCCCCTCAGAGAAGAGGGTTAGAGAATCTAATAAACTTGGAGGGGGGTGGTGGTGTTAGGTTTTATTTGGTTTGGTTTTTTGCCTAAATACGTTAGTTTGATGGTTTTTACAATTATTTCACATCTATCAGTTTTAGTCCTAGAGATGAGGTAGCACAGAGAATAGACTCAGGAATGGTTAATAACATTTTTTTTTTTTTTTTATAGCTGGTGGATGGATAGATGTCAAAAGTATGGAATGTGTAACAGTTGGGCGAAAGGATGAGTTGATAAAGGCATACTCTTTCAAGTTTCATTTAAGGGGAAAAAAAGGCCATCTTTTTCCTGTTGACAATTTCTCACTCAGACTGAGAGGGTAGGGCAGGTCCTATATTTTACAAAGGTTATATAATATGCAGCCTCACTCTAGGACATGCAGCATCCCTGATGTATTTATCTTACAAAGCACACTTTCTTCCACTGCTCTTGGCTTTGATTGCTGTGTCTAGCATAAGATCTTATCTATGCAGACTCACATGATGCTATATTATGTAGGTATAAACAAGTTAAGCCTATTATATCCTCGATGCAAAACATAGAGAAGATTTGAGTCAAACCATAGTCCCACCTCCTTCGCTCACAGTCTCAGCATCCTTGCCACAAGTGATCTCAGGAACTAATTTCTATACTTTTATTCTTTGAGTCCTAATTGACTGTTGTAAGACTTCCTACCTGTGTAAGACCATTTCTTAGTATGAATTCTTAACTTTGTAGTACATACATGTATCTGTGACTAGTATGATGCAGTAACTGAACGGTATCTCTAAAGAGCTGCATACAGCAAGCATCACCTAATATTTCACAAATATTTGAATGTGGCTCAAACAAGGTTTCTGTGTCATTGGTGAGAGAACAGAAGAAGATAGGACCGAAGAAGAATATTCTGCCCTTATCTGGAGCTGTGTTCTAATAATGTTTTCTTCCACTGCCCTGGTAGGCTAAAAAAAAAAAAAGTTATATTTTCTGATTACACCTTCAGATGTAACTGATTCTGACACTGTTCGCAGGTACTTTGTTCTAGTCTTCTTTTACTTGTGAATTAGTACAAATGCTTTTTCAGGAAATCAACCTGGGCAGAGTTTTCATTTTCATAGTATTCCTAAAAGACAGAAGCAGGTGAATCAAAGATGAATCCTCACTCTCTGAGAAATGAAAAATAAACAATTTTGTTTACTCTCTTTTGTGGAAGATCCACACTTCAAACTGTTTTCAGCAGGAAGACTAGAGTACATATACATTTATGGCAAATAAAGGCAGAATAATGCTTAGGTTTTTGTTTCTAGACGAAGTCCTTACTTCTCCAAGGGTGGAAATAAAATACAACTTTATGGATATGTTAAACTTTTTGTGAAAAAGAAAAGAGATTCTTATAAGTCAGAGAAATAAATTATAAGGCCAATATTGGCTTAAGTCAGAAGCTGCTTTGCTTCTAAAAGTATTGTGAAACTGTTTCAGAAGGCTAAAGTATTTTATTAATACTTACCATGGTATTGAAGGACTGGCAGAGAGAATTCATAAAGTAGTCCTTATTAATAAGTAAAACTAGGTGTTACAGGTATGATGGTTTAAGTCCTGTTTAACAGATCTGGCCTAGTTCTATGACTTGGAAGTTAAAAAAACGCAACCAACCAAACAAAAAAACCCACCACTACCACCACCACACCCAAGCTTCTGAAAGTCTGTTATTATCTCACACAAGTTGAGCAAGTGTTTACTGTGCTCTATGGCTTATTTTGCTCATTTTCTGAGGTATTTCACATTTTTGCCATTTGGGAAATATTAGCTTAGTATGCTGATGCAAATGGTAACTGGGAAACAATATAATTTTGAAAGTACACTAATGTCTGTTAGAGGGACCCAACGGGGGGAAAAAAAAAAGACAGTGAACAGACAAATCTGAGCTGTACTGAGGGTTCTTGGAAATATAATTCCTCTTGAAACAACTGGAAGTGCATTCCAAGTCACTGATTATTTAGGCATAGCCTAATACAAGTGGAAGCTGAGTACACAAAGTTGTGCTATATCAGGAAGATCTGGTGGGGCTTCTTTTAACTCTTTCTCCTTATTCTCATTTTAAGTTTGTGCTTGAATATGAAATTATCTTAAAAAAACTAATGAATACGTCATTGCTTACTAGACAGAGGCATAATGATTAGAAATTTCTAGGATATTTTCATTAGAAAAAAATCCTTTTTTGAAGAAAAAAAAATTCTATTTCTTTTGGAAAACAGTGTCTGTGTTCATTTCATACCTCGCCACAGCGATAATTTTGTTCTGAAATTTAAATCTATTAAAATATTTGGGTATGTACAGCTTTACCATTACTGTCTGTACTTTCTTTTCCCAGTTATATATTTTTTCTTTTTTTTTTTTTTTTTTTTTAAGATAACTTTATGGAGCGTCTGGATGACGCTCTTAGTCATATGATTTAGTTTTAGGTAGTCCTGTGACAAGCAGGGAGTTGGACTCGATGATCCTTGTGGGTTCCTTCCAGCTTGAGATACTTTATGATTCTATGAACTTATACTATCAAAATTCTGTTTATATTGTAAATAACATCTCATTGCAAATAAATTCATGACAGAGATGCAAGATATTTTTGGGAAGATATTGTTTGTTGTGAGGTGATACAAGTTATGAACACCAATAAGTACATGTTTAAAATACAGTCTAGAAATCATACAGTGCAATCAGTTTGTCCAGATTTTCTTCAGACAATGCTTTTCCTTGGTAGTCAATGCATTCATTCAACCTCAAAAGGAGTAATAAGATGCTTTTAAAGGTTTTCTAAATGTGTTTCCCTCTGGAGATTGAGTTGCCAGTGCAATATGAGTTACACATAAGTGCTGTCCTACATTAATTATTTTGTCTGCTAGTAGCATTTACACATGAATTGTGATAGGAGGATAATATGGAGACTAAAACCAGGAAGAGAAGATGAAATGTAGGAATAGTGAGGAAAAAAACAAAGGAATATTAGCTTTATTATTCTATGCAAGCAATTTTGTCATGAAATGCTGAGTAGACAAATGGCAACACATGACTAAACTTTTGATGTTACATTCAAAATAAAATATGACAAATACAAAAAGAATGTAGAATACAGTGGGAACAAAAGAAGGAAGCGAGTTGCTCTGTAACAGCTTTCTAAGTGATAGCATCTTTTCAGATACAGTAGCACCATTTCATATATTACTTTAGGTAGAGTTGTTGCTGTCAGCTACTCTAGTAAGAAATGTGCTTAAATCAGACAGCTGTAAAAAGTGAGAACATCAAGTGTGATAGACTGTAATTTTATAGCTGTTATCACTAATACTGATGGGACTTGATTTACTTTAAGATGACATATAGTATAAAACAGCTTTTAATGGACTAGACTTTCTCGTTAATTATTCTTCTCTTTGGTTTGCCTTTTTTTTCCCCAGATTATTTTTATTACTATTGCTTGCTAATTTGCACTAATTTGCACTTATATGTTCTGTATCTCCTTCTGTATCATCTGGGAAGCCACACAAATGATGGCTTAATTTAGCTGGGTATATGGTGAGGGTGGTATATACATTTCAACTGTGTTTTCTACATAAGAATATGTGTCTAGGCTAGGGAAAAAATCTGAAGAAGGAATTTATATAACAGCAGAGCCAAAACCACAAAGTATATTTTGTTTAAAAATGTGATATATATTTTTTCAAGTTACACAATTTTTGAAAAAAGAAAGGTCCTCAGTTTCTTAATTGAATGATTTCTTAGATTGGAGGAAGAGTTTGTAATATTGGAAATATAAGTTCTGTTTCTCACTTTCTCATAGCTTGCCTACTTTTGGTGAAGAGCTGCTTCTTCATTCTTCTAGTTTATTCTTTGTGATTCCCTTGGTGAAATGTGTTTAACATGGACACCCTTACAGACTTGATGTATTACATGAAAGGTGTGTAACAGTAAACTTCAAAAAAACAACAACAAAAAACCCCCACAGAAAACTGAAACCCAAAAGTTAAAGCAAATAAAACTTCAGGACATGGGCAAGACAATGCAGTCTGGAATGAAACACACACAGGTCTATGGGGCCAGATGGGATCCACCCAAGGGTACTCAGGGAGCTGGTGGAAGTGCTCACCAGGCCACTTTCCATCATCTACCAGCAGTCCTGGATAACTAGGGAGGTCCCTGTTGACTGGAGGTTAGTAAATGTGATGCCCATCTACAAGAAGGGCTGGAAGGAGTATCCAGGGAACTACAGGCCTGTCAGCCTGACTTCGGTGCAGGGGACAGATCATCTGGAGTGCCATCATGTGGCACATACAGAACAACCAAGGGATCAGGCCCAGCCAGCATGGGTTCATGAAGTGCAGGTCCTGCTTGACCAACCTGATCTCCTTCTATGACCAGGTGACCCACCTAGTGGATGAGGGAAAGGCTGTGGATGTCATTTACCTGGACTTTAGTAAAGCCTTTGACACCGTTTCCCACAGCATTCTCCTGGAGAAACTGGCTGCTCATGGCTTGGATGGGTGCACTCTTCGCTGGGTAAAAAACTGCCTGGATGGCTGGGCCCAAAGGGTTGTGGTGAATGGAGTTAAATCCAGTTGGCAGCCCGTCACAAATCGTGTTCCCCAGGGCTCAATATTGGGGCCAGATCTGTTTAATAACTTTATCAGTGATCTGGACAAGGGGATCAAGTGCATCCTCAGTAAGTTTGCAGATGACACCAAGCTGGGCCAGGAGTGTTAATCTGCTCAAGGGTAGGAAGGTTCTTCAGAGCGACCTGGACAGGCTGGATAGATGGGCCGAGGCCAATTGTATGAGATTCAACAAGGCCAAGTGTCAGGTCCTGCACTTGGGTCACAACAACCCCATGCAATGCTACAGGCTTGGGGAAAAGTGGCTGGAAAGCTGCCCAGCGGAAAAGGACCTGGGGGTGTTGATTGACAGCTGGCTGAAGATGAGCCAGCAGTGTGCTCAGGTGGCCAAGAAGGTGAATACCTGGCTTGTATCAGAAACAGTGGGGTCAGCAGGACTAGGGAAGTGATCATCCCCCTGTACATGGCACTGGTGAGGCCGCACCTTTATTACTGTGTTCTGTTTTGGGCCCCTCACTACAAGAAGGACATTGAGGTGCTGAAGCGTGTCCAGAGAAGAGCAACAAAGCTGGTGAAGGGTCTGGAGTGCAAGCCTCATGAGGAGCCGTTGAGAGAGCTGGGGTTGTTGAGTCTGGAGAAGAGGAGGCTGAGGGGAGACCTTAGTGCTCTCTACAACTACCTGAAAAGAGCATGTAGAGGGGTGGGTGTCAGTCTCTTCTCCCAGGTAACAAGCAATAAGACAAGAGGAAATGGCCTCAAGTTTCTCCAGGGAGGTTTGGTTTGGATATTAGGAAAAATTTCTTCACTGAAAGGGTTGTCAAGCATTGGAACAGACTGCCTAGGGAAGTAGGTGAGTCACCATCCCTGGAGGTATTTAAAAGACCTGTAGCTGTGGTGCTTAGGGACATGGTTTAGTGGTGGACTTGGCAGTGCTAGGTTAACGGTTGGACTTGATGATCTTAAAGGTCTTTTCCAACCTAAACAATTCTATGATTCTAAGGCATTAGTCATTTGAGTTAGATGAGGTGACTGTATATAGTGTAGGTGGAAATGTAGTGAGGATTCCTAGATTTAGTCCTCTAGCCTGAACAAAAATATTTGTCTGACTCCTCCTGGCAGTCGGTATTGTACGTAAACTGGGACTGTGTCTGCTATGTTTTGGATGGATAAAAGAATGCTGTTGAAATTGCCAGCTAAAGAATACGGAAGACTTTTCATTTTATGTAAACTAAGAGATTTGATGACTTCATCAATAACTCCATTTCCAGAATTTGGGGATGGGATTGTAGTTCCTACTCGAATTTAGCACAATTTAAACCCTGAAATGTGCAGGAGTCGTGCTCTAACTCCTATCCCAAGCAAGGGTCTGGTAATATTAACTCTTGCATATCCATTTGGGTTGGCAATTTATTCACTGTTTTCTCCAGTCTGACTCCTGTTTCCAATCTTAGTGGAGGCCAGTCCATTGCTGAATTATAGATGAGATATATTTCACTAATTCAGGAGAGGTCTTTTGGATTTTAGTCTCTGGAACAAAGAAATTAAGAAGATGAGATAAACCCAGAATTAACATTTTACTGTCTTTGGAAATAATAATGAATGCAGGGCAAATAAATTATGAGTACTCTTGTCCTTCAGTTTTGAATACTAATGCTTTCTGATTGTAAAAGCTTGCAACCCCTTGTAGTTCTTTATTTAAACAGATTTCCTGCTTGTGTGAAGAATATTTTTGGTTTATTTTATTACTTCCAAAGTGAGTAAATAACATATTGCGGGTGCTTCTGTAATGGCCACTGCAGATACAAGTTTACATGGGTTAAAAAGGAGTCTGGACAAACACTTGGAGGAGAGATACATCTGGGATAATTAAGTGTGAAAAAACAAATCGGCCATGGGAAATCTGGCTGGATGCTATGAAGACATTAATTAGGAATTACTATCTATGCTTGTCCTAATTTTCTTCTTTACTAAGCATCTGCTTGTAGCCATATCTAGAGGCTGAAGAGTGGACTATAGAAATCCTTAATATGAACCAGTATGACCATCTATATGATCATACATTCTTATGCTAAGATCACTTATCTGTAAATTCCAGTAAGTTCAAAGGATTTTAACATTCAGAGATAAATGCAGGATTGGCTGATTTAAATTGCAGATAATTCTGAAACTATTTATTATATAGTATACTTGAATTAAACATATTAAAATTAGTATTTCCTAGGTTTGTAATAGTCTGCTACAACATTATTCATACTAAATCTTCTTTGTATGCAATCCCTCTTTCAAATTTTGTGTGAGGTTAGTTAAAAAGTTCTCAGAAAATATATTGTTTACTTCTGTTGACCAAATGATCTGAATAGTATTTTCTAGCTCAGTATAATAAACAGCCTTCACAGAAACTTGCATTTTCATTTTTTAGTGCTGGAATGGAGATTGCAGCAGGGCATATGAGCCATTTAAAGCTTGCAGTGTACCACTGGCCCTGCATGTTAAACTTGGTGTAGATGATGGTGCTCATAGGAGAGCCTGATTCCTAGCTCATAATATTAAGAACTTTCCAGTGGAAAAATTGAGAGTTTTAGTCAAGGAGTTGCTCTTTGGTCCTGGCCCCTAGGGATATCCATGTTCTAAAGTGTTTAGTTTGAAGCAATTTGTGTCTTTTTTATGTTGATTTGATGAAGTTGGCCTTTTCTCTCTGTTGGCAAAAAATAAGACATTTTGTTGTAGTTGGATTGCCATGGCTGGAGGTGCAAGGTTACAGAACCTAGGATAAAAATCACAGGTTCCTTAGAAAAAGAAGTTTGAGCTATACCCTTGTAGTAAAGAAATATATATATCAATGTGACTATTAATGGCCTTCAGAAAAAAAAAAATAGCAAGTTCAATTTGCAATTTTTGAAAGAGGTTTAATCAGAAGGAAATATTTGAGATACTGGATTTAGAAATGTCGATTCTGTGAACAAGGAATTGAAATGCAGTTGGCATGATTTACAACATTAACCAATATTTACATTGTTAAGGTAAATATTTGTTTCCACACCCTTTTTCTTGAATTATTTATATCCAATGTTTCATACCATTTTGTTTCCCAACACACGGTATGGTTGGAAAGCTTAGCAGGTTGGGGGTGTGATGAAACCACAGGGCCAAAACGCTGTGAATTTGGGCACAGAGAATTTGAAGTATATTTCTCTTCAGTTAGCAGATGAGTAAGTAGAAGAGAGCAGATCACACATATCTATATAAATCTTGGCAGAATGCCAGGAATAGGCAATTGCTCTATAGACTAGTAGAATGCGAATATTATATGTAACATATGGAGACAACTGTCACATCTCAAAATAAGTAGTTCAATGCAGCAGATTTTTCTGGAGTTTTTGAGGTTATATCTTCTTGTTTTAAAGTAATGATCATGCTAATAATTTGCCTAAAACATCTTAAGGCCAATATTGGTGAATAAGGTATTGGCCAAGAGGCAGAGAATGTCTTGGGTAAAGAGGTAGGGCACAGGCTGAGAACAGGTAGAGAAAAGTAGTGAAGATCAAGGCAGGGAGGAAGTGAGACTGACTTTTAATCTCTGAAGTGTACAGTAATGTTATCTTTCATAAAGTTTTACAGATAATTAGTTTCTAACTGATGCTTATGCCTTTGGGTTGGTGGGGAAATATTCTTTCATTTAACAATGCAGATATTATTCATGTAGGTTACCTTCTTTTTTTTTTTTGGTAAGGATTTCTGACCTACAAGCTTGAGGGTGTATTATCCTTTCACTGTGTATGCATAGCTTTCATTAATGCTAATTATCCAATAATGATGAAGGTGCTGGGGATTGTCTGGAGATTAAAGAGCAGCTGGAAACTGATAACCTGTGGCACTGCTGTAGGCCATTAGCCCTAGCAAGTCATTAATCTCTAGAAGTATCTGGTACTGCTATCATAAAATGAGAAAAGGATTTGGAGACAAGGCTGGAAGTAGGAATGGGCAGACAGGGTGTAGATGAGCACAGGATTACGGGAGGACCCAGTCTCATATTGTATACATGTGGCCCCTAGGAACTGATCTTCCAGGTCCTGTAGCAAAAGGAAGGCTTCTGGATTCTGCGGGCATCCTAGATATGCCATTTCAAAGTTAAGTGCGTAGAAAGAAGGAAGGAGTGGGAACATCATTTGCTGTACAGCTTTAGTTCTAGTTTGTATATTTTAAGGAACTAACTTCTATTAATATAAATAATTTTGATCAATGTTTGTTCAATATGGACTAAGTAGTTAATTCCAAGACATGACTTAAACACTTCATCATTACCTTTTATGTGTGATTCAAAACCTTGTATGATTGCGTCATACTTGCTGTCCCTGTGTGTTTTTATAATGAGGTGCCAAGGAATGGATTTTGGATGCAATATTAGCTAGGCTTTGATCCTCTCATCTTTTGTCAGTTTATGCCTCTGTTCTCTGTTTTTCCCTCTGTTGGGAGATTTTGCTAGCTACATTAATCTTCAGCTATGCTAAATTCAACAAAAGCAAAGTGACTGCATTTCCAAAGGTGTGTTACAACAACTAAGGAAAAGCAGTGGGGCCAGGTGATGCGGTTTTAATTCTTCATTGATAGCGTGCTTTTGTAGCAGTGACTGGAGTATAAAAATCTTGTCTTCTTTACTAGCAACAAAGCCGCTTGTTCATTAAAATTTTATGTTACACTTTATCAAAAAAATGTTGGCAAATTAAAAGTGTGGTTTAGTCACTTAAATCTCCAACTCATTAGGTACAGGAGTTATTTAAATAATATATTAGACAGTACTTTAGGAAATCATAATGTGAACAAAGAAGTAATCAGTTCATTCCAGCTCAAGAAGGCATTAGTATTTTGTACAAATTCCTAAAAGATGAAAGTGTCCAAAAGTGCTAAATCACTAGCTGCACCTGCAGAGCTGTTCTGAAAAGGCTATATGTTATATTTTTAAGTCCCTAAATAAGTGGATGATTTTATAGAAATGCTATTTTGAAAAAAGCCTGGTTTATTTTTCATTACCTATTAACAAACCTGTAATTCTTTTGTAACAACTAATCAGGAAGTCTCAAAGCTTTTTAGGGTAAACCTGTCTTTTAGAATTTCAGACTTTGTCTTTAACTTTCTTCTTGATGGACTCGCTTCTGAATAACCTCATCTTTTGTGTTGAGATGTCTTAGCACCTGTACATGTGCATACTCTAGAGTAAAGGATTTCCTTGTTACTTTCAGAGGACTGAAATGCCAAAGGGCAATGTATCAAAGCATGTCTGTGACAGACCTAATACCTTCTTCTCCTTACCATCTTGTCTTTTTCAGCCAGACTTTAGAGTTAGACATCTGTAGTTAATGCAGTGATATTGTTTTAACTTGCAGCATTATTTGTGATACTGCTCTTTGACTGGCACAGATGATTGTTGTCTTGGGATTATTTTTTGATTTAGTGAAGTTGTATGTCCCATTCATGATATGTATGGGAGTTGTGTTTGGAGAGAATTCTTGAGATTATTTCACTTCTTTTTCCTTTCTATTTGTAAAAGCTTGTTGTTTGGTGTTTTTTGGGGTTTTTTGTTTGTTTTTTTTTTCTTTTGCTTTTTAATCAGAGTGTAGAAACTATATTATAAAACTTCTGTGACAATGAATGCCAAAGGGTTTTCAAGTATGAGAATGGCTGATATGTGATCCTTCTTGCCTGTTTATACAGCAGGCTGGAACTACATTTAAAAAAAAAAATTAAAATTAAGGATTTATACAGGTAATTTATAGGCAGGGGGAAAAGGCTGAAAAAAATATATGCATTGTTTTGCATCTTTGCAGCTTTAGATTCAGTTCTTGTTCCAATAATCCTGTCCTAAAAGTCTGGGTTACAGAACTGAGGGTCAAAAACTTAAAGATCCAGAACCAGTGAAAGGGTTCTTCTGACTGACAGGGTATAGCATTCTCCTGCAAAATACGGTATTTCCATATGTTCATGGCTATCTGAAAGGGGTTTTGAGTAACTTTTTTTTTCTAGAAGAATAGCTGTTGTGCACTTATAAATTAAAGATATGCTGAATACAAACAGTTTATTTGGACTTGTGCACTATGCAGTCTCAAATGCTTACTGTTTAGGAGTTCACCTTCCTGGGAATGGAGAAGCTCTCAACCAACTCTGTGCCCAAGACCTCAAAAATTTTTAAGCCAGTTCTGACATCAAGTTGTCATGAAAACATGAGTTAATTTGGCCATTAGTATAGAGGGTCTTTTTCCTTTTTAGTTTTTTAGTAGCGGTTCCAAGGTAGCTACGGGAATGTTGGTATTGTTAAAGCAATATTATTTCCTACATTGAATGTGTGCTCCTTTGCATTCCTTATGCAACTAGGTGCTCATAAACCAACAGCCTCTGTACGACTTTATTCAGATTGAAGACCATGTATTACAGCCCTTCAGTTCACTTCCACATCATGGCTTTTATGCCAAAGTATAATTTTATTTGATTTTTTTTTTTTCTCTCCCATTTTCATCTGCTGTATGAAAAACCTCAGAGTTCCTCTGTCTGTAAGATTCATCAAATAACTTCACTGGTTCAAATGATCATTTTTCCCTGTTTGAATGAAGGGGGTTTTGATTGTTTGATTCAAATGACTTCTTTGAATAAAAGACAATTTTTTTCTGGGGAAAAAAACCCAAACTATGAACTGCAGTAGCTGCTAGAGTGGAGTTCTGGTTTACAAAAAAATATATTTCGTACCCATTTGAAGAAATCTTCCATAGCCTTTTCACAGAAAATGTTTCATTTGGTCAACTGCCATTCCTACTAATGTATTTTTCTCAAGGCAGGAAAGTGCTGTTTTACTAGTTAAAGACTTAACTTACAGAGCAATGTTCTTATGGATCTATTGTTACTAGTCTTATTTGATGGATGGCTCTAGATAAACATAGTGTGATCTAAGAGGTGTCAAGTGCGGGGAATTCTTTGTTTACTTACTCCTTTCATGCAGGACTGACTTGTAATACAAACTTTCTAGAAACAGTAAAAATCAATAGGGTAACTTAGAAAATGTATATGGAATTTGTAGTGTGAATCTATCAGTATTTCCAATTAAATTTCTTTGTATTTGTCCACTAAGGAAAGGTAGAACATTGAATTGCTTAATATAGAGCTTTAATTAAGACCAACGTGTATTGGTGTTATGCCAGCAGCTCTTTTTTTCTTTTTAACCTTGAAAAATGCAGATTGAATGCAAGTCAGATTTGCATAGGAATGAAATCTTTTTTTTGGTATGTTTTCTGGCTCTTTGCCCGAATACAGCATTGGGGAGGTTTAAAGAGGTTTTTCGTGGCTTTTTCTTCTGAAAAGAGCACTCAGTTGTATTTGTTTTCCATCCTAATTGATCATTAGTAATTAATTTAAGCATATGGTCCACAAATTAACACAACCAATAGATTGAGTTTGTTGCAGTGGTGCATTTGAAGACTGGTCAAGGGAGTAGTATATTAAATTTAAATTAGTTGTTTTTAAATACTTCAAGAGCTCAGAAACACTTTTTACTTAAGAAACATCTGTGCCAATTACAGGTGTTGGTGTGCACACTCAAGTGATGTTGAATTAGAATTGGGGAGCATGCCTCAACCACTTTGGTATAAAGTTTGCAATTCAAACTGCCCCTCTAGGTGGTTTGAGCTAAGCAGCCAGACCTCACCCTAAGATGGCTGGTAAGTGTTCACAAAGTCATCCTGATAACAGGGCCAGTGAAACAGGTATCTGAGACAGTGGCAAACGATGGGGATATGATTATGGCTTAAACTGATGCTGCTGCTTGATGAGTGAAAATATGTCTAACCCTTCAATTTCCTTCGAGTGGATTTTGCTGTACTTTCTGGTGGAAATCTGACAATCTTTCCTCTTGATGTTTGCTGGGTGGACTTTTTTTTTTTTTCTTAAACATTAAGGAACATTGATAATCTGTAGGCAGTTTTTGTTGAGGCTGGAGGGAGGAACTTCATGCTCTTTACTCAGCAGTGCCTTTAAAAATACGTGTATGTTTATAATATATTTGCTATATAATCTGTTGCATAGACTCTTTGGGTTTTGTATTTCTCAAAGGTAGATTTTACACTAAGGAAAGATGCTGACATGTCATTTAAGTACACCAGTGTAAGGAGAGAACACCTCTTAAAAAGATAAGAACTTGTCAACTTTCACTGCTGTAATATATGATAGGTCACAAAAAAAGTTAAAATACAATAATGCAGGAATTGATTCAGGGAAAAAAAGTATACTGATATGTTATAGACATACTTAAAAATGACTACTTGGTTTTGAGACAAAGAAAGTAGAAATGAATATAAATTCTTCTTAGAATAAATCATTTCAGCTCAGTCACATTTTACATGGTCTGCTGAAGGGTATATAATATGCTTTTTCAATTCACTGTATTACAGCCTTGCTCAGGAGATTCACAAAACAAAGTTAGAGTTTTAAAAAAATGAGGAAGGGACAGGTTCACCATGTTTAACAGGGACTGAAAAAGAAAACGGAGAGGAGGAAGAAACCCGCACCCACTCCACGTAAAAATAACCCAACCAACCCCAAAAAAACCAACCCTGAAACAGCTGCATAGCATGAATAGAGAAAGTCACATAAACTCTTTCCCTCTGAGACAGGTGTGTGTGGCTTCACATTTATTGCAATACAGTTGTAGATTTAGGCTATTTCAAATGGCTATATTATTTAACAGAAAAAGTAATTTTCTTCACTTATTCTACCAATCAGGAACTGCAATATGGTTGTACACTTCATATTATTCTGAATTCTCTTATGCTTTGTAGATGATGGTCTTTTAAAGAGCAACCCAAATCATTAGTTGCTCAGTGTTTCACCCTTATAGAGGCATTTCAGCCTAAAAGACTAGATATTTAGGATTAGTATTAAAAAGGCTGGATAAAAACTAACCACTTGCAAATTTTCTTAGTTGGTTGTGTAAGGCTTGGGAGCAGAGTATTGGCTACCTTATTACAGCAATAAAAAATAATAGGGGAAGAGTTGAGGAAATAGGGGAATAGCTCAAATAGAAAGTGTGCCTGTGTGTGGCTGTAATTTGAATACTGGTATATGTAGGCAGTATTTATGACAGAGCAGAGAAACAATGGATTACACTGTCTTGGAAAAACCTAGTTACAAAGAGATTGTGGCAGGCTGGCAAAGTGGGCAAAGTTTTTGTTAAAGAATAATTCTGAGTTAAATCAGAAGCTTTGGGAATTTTAAATTACTTATTATACTCTACATGAAAAATTCACCACTTGTTAATTAACACTTTTGCCTCACTAGAAAAGATGATGCCCTTCCCGCTCTCCCCCTCCAAATGTAGTTCAGTAGTTAAAAATTAGGGGATTTTTTTTTAAGCATGAAGTTTCTGATTCATTTGCCACAACTGCAGTCCATGAAACAAAAAAGAACAATTATAATCAACGATCCTTGTATTGCTTAGTCACAGAATCTGCTGCACAACTGTACTCCGAAGTCTGACCCTCCTTACTTGGGATAATGAATGCTTTCTATTCTTTGTTAGCAGAATTAAGCATTAAAAACATGCGGACTTTGCATTATTACCTGCCAACTCTTACTTGCAAATGTAAAACTAAAGAGCGTGTATGCCTCCTTCTTCAGGGAAATTCTCCATGAGGAGAATACTTTTCTTAATCTGATACAGAAGTTGACATTTTTCACAAATGTCATGTGAATCCTGATTATTTGTGGGAGCCAGCCACCTAACATTTGGTATTCTGGTGCCTGTTTTACTGCAGATCATCCCATTTTGGAGTTTTAGAGGAAGAACTAGCTGCTGCTTCTATGATGATGGTAGCTCGCAATGTTGACCAAATAAGATTGTCTAAATGAGTTGCTCAGAAAGATCACGAGTCAGCACCTTGTGCTGAATCTGTAACTGTTACCAAAAAAAATCCTGAGCCCATTAATCCACTAGTATATCTCATGAGAGATGCTGTTATTTTACTGTGTTCAAAGATATGTTTAAAGCTGAGTCTCAATTTTATGTTCATCTTTAAACCCTTAAAGATATACACTATAATGCTTTTGAAGCCAGGTACATACTAAAAATCTTGGTGTGGAAAAATATAAGAATATATCCAGACACCGTTTAATTATCTATTTATTCCTGGTTTTTATTCCATGACGACAAGACTTTATCCTGTTTTAAAAAAACTGAAACAACTCATATGGACTGTTCTAACTTCATGTTATCTGGATTTACAAAGCAAACCTTACTCTGTTAGTTTGGTTTTATTTCATTTGTGGAAATTTTAAGAATGGTGATTTAATGTGCTTTGAGATGGATTATTGGGAGAGGAATAATGCAATGACATTGGTAGTATCAATGGAGAAGTAAAAGACTGACTTGGTATCAATGCTGATCAGTTGTCTCATCTTTTTTTGTTTTGTTTTTTTGTTGTTGTTTGATCGGTTAAAGTAATGGGTGTTGAATGGCAGGCACATACTAAGTTTTGGATAACATTTCCTTGTGTACTATAGTGACTTCAGGAAAATTAGGTGAAGAAGCAGAACAAGCACTATATGTGGCTATAAGAAAGTTAAAACTATGAGTATCTGTACAACATATGATAATGAAACTAAAAAATGCGTTTAGAGATAAACCTGATTTGTGTTGAGGCTCTAAATACAAATGCTGACAGATCATAGTGAAATTATAAATTTTTAAATAGCCTTTTATCAGTAATAGTCATTGTTCTTTAAGTTTTTAAAACTCACAGTTGAACTAGATGATCTTTATAGGTCCCTTCTAACTGAATAGTTCTGTTCTATTTTATTCTAAAAGTTTAAGTATTTACTGATAACCAAGCCTTTACTCCCTTCAAATTTCTCAAGCCCAAACAAGAACAGGGCATTAGAAATGAAAACACAGCATTTTAAGGGACTCATTAGCAGTAACTGTATGTTTATGGTTTAATAATGTAGCTTTTAGCTTGGACAGTATATTCAGTTTTATGATATTTGAATAAATCTTATTATAATTTTCAGTGAAATTGATAAGATTAAAATCTTTCACTTGGGCTACCACATTTTTCTGAAACAAAAAATAAGTGGACATGAACAAGGGATAACTTGTGCTACTTTCCTTCTTCTCTTTCCCATCCCCTTGCCTTCTCTTCAGATCCTCAAGCAGTCCCAATGGAAAAAATTATACTATATGATGCGCAACTGTGTCTTTTCCCCAGGCAGCATCTCACTACCGCTAGTTATTCTTTGTCAGTCTGAATCTTTCATCTTAGCATTATGATACTGCCTGAATGAGAAAATTAACATTAATAGCAGCAGCAAGTGTGAGGAGAGCTAGTTTAGGCTGCTAAATTTCATTCTCATCTAGTACTCTTGAGGGGAGTAGGACCACTGAGACTTGATGTGCTTAGAAAAAGAACGAAGGCAGTGTGTTTGGACTTTATTTCCCCTTTTTCTTAGGAAAACATTACTCTTCACTGCTGCATCTTTCCATGCTTTTTTTGTGTTCTTTTTTTAAAACATCCTCATGTGAATAAATTTATTCAGAGAATAAATTCACCTGTGAGAAAACCTATTGGGATGGATGAATAAGAATTTCAGTTTTGGTGGTTTTTTAGGTTCTTCTCTCCCATGAATGTCTATAAACAGTAGTAAATGTCCAGTTTTGATAGCCCAAAATTGAGTAAGAAGAGAAGAAAATAGATGTTTTAAGTTAGAAACTCCCCATTTTTAAGGCAAATATTTTTATGGTGTTTGAGGGGGTGAGGATCGGTTTGTTTGGGGATTTTCTAGTGTCTTGCTCAGAATTATGAATGCCATTACTAGAAATTATATTCAGGCAAACTTTTGGCATGATGCCAGATGGTGTTGGAAACATCAGCATCTATTTCAGGAAAACATGAGTGAAATTTCATGGGACAAGGTAAAGGCACTTTATTAGCTCTTGGGCACTTTCCCTGAGTTTTCAGAGGCTTCCTGTAAATGATGAGACACAAGAATATAGTGTTAAGGTATGCATACAGATGATTAGGTTTTGGCCTGAGGTTTAGCTCACTGAACAAACAGAGAGAAACTACAAGACATGATGTGAGAAATCACTGAACCTATGGAGTAACAGGGTGAGAAGGTGACAGGACTTACAGATAGCCCCGTGAGGAGTAGCTGGGTTTCACAGGTTGTTAGGGGTTATGAGAAAGGTGGCAAAACCTCACCAATAACTGGGGGGGATATTGGAAACCTTCTGGGAAGTGAGACCTTGCAGGGCAAGTGGCGGCTTTGTAATTGTATCGGTGATACCACGTAAGGCTGAGATGACCTGGGTAACAATATCAGAAATCCTGAATCTGGGAACATTGTAGCAAATCTGGATTAGTGAGAAAAATGTAATTAGGTGCAAGTGGTTAGGAGGCAAGGGTAGAGAAAAAGATGTGGAAGAACAAGCATGTGAAAAAGGAGAGAAGGGGGGATAAAAAGAGCAGGTCATATTTAAGCAAACTGATGGTCGGTATGCTTGACTGATTGGACCTTGCATCTTATCACTGCAGTCTGCTCTGTCTTAGTTTTAAATGTTGCTCCTGATTATTTTCTGTGTGAGTGTGCACTCGTGTGTGTGTGTGTGCACATATGTGACCACCAGTGACCCTGAAGCAGGATTGTGCAGCGAGTAGGATGAGAGGTTGGGGTTCAGCTGCTGGAGAAAGAGCCATGGGTCACAGGAGGCCATAGGTCTGGGGTTAGTAACTGTAGGGATAGCTGATGGGGTGGACCAGCTACTGCAAAGACCAGGAGTCCAGGCTCACCTGCCAGGGATCTGTGTGTGTGACTGCCACAGGCCTCCCATCCTGATCCCTGAAAGGGATTGCGCTGGCTGTGCTGTCGGTGTTTATGCGAGTGCTGTTTGTGTTTATGTGTGTACCAATAAAGGCACATTTCTCCGATTGCGTTGACCTCTGTGGCCAGGCATGTTAGCACCGTGTGCATCCTTGGCCCTTTGGCGTACATGTGGACCAGTGCTGGGAGGGGGGAACCACGGGATACAGCCTCCCTTACTCCGGGTGTGGAGGAACCACAGGTTGCAGAGCCCACTGAAGTCTGCTTCTGGCAATTTATTGCAGATTGTGAGCCACGCAGCACCTGCAGGGGCACAGCGAGCCACATGGCGAGTGGGGAGCCCCTGGCTATGTTGGGGCTCAGGGCAGACTGGCATGTGGCAGTTTGGGGCAGGCACCTCCCCTAGGAGCCCTGTCCTACCTTGCCCAGAGGTGGGCAAACAGAGCCAAGACAGTGATTGGGGCTGTGGCCCGTGGACTGCCAGGCATGCCCATGGGGATGAGGAGGCTCTGAATGCACACCAGGGAAAGGCGCACCCAGGTGCACTCCCAGCTGTAGCATGGGGGCACACCTCAAACTGTGTCTGCCCCTGTTGGGCCACTACATGGCTGTCATCTGAGAAGCAAGTCATAGGGTATTTATTAGACCTTAAAGCCACCTACAGTAGGCAGATTCGTCAAGACATGAGCATTGCACCTGAGATTTGTCGTCTTGTCCCACCCTGAGGAGCTGCTGAGCCCTCTGCTTGTGTAGAGACTTCTTTCCTGCTCTGTCATCTCATGTGTTGGATAGGGCACACCTGAGCTTCCCCTCTGAGTAGTTTCCAGTCAGTCAGTCAAAAGTAAATTTGCATGTGGAGATGAATTTGACTACTAGGCACTTTGGAGTTTGCGTAATTCCCACATCCCATGTCGTACGTCCTCTTTATCAGCAGTTCATTTGTGTGTCTAACTGGTCTCGCAGAGCTCCCAACATGCTGTGAGAGTTGGGTCTGTGACCATTGCGACGAAAGTGACTTCAGCTGTCCGTCTCATTCCTTGTTTCTTTCTTTTACAAGTATTAAAAGGTACCGAAAGAGATTCCCAAAACATGAGACTGAAGGAACTGCCAAAGGTCAGGTTTTACTTTTCTTACAAGTCCAGCAAATAAACAGAGAACACAACACACATTTTAATGCTTGCTTTGCTGCCAGTAATAGCTCAAGTGATCTTACAGGACTTAGTCTTGCAACTTTTACATTGAACAAAAATTTAGAATCATAGAATCGTTTAGGTTGGAAAAGACCATTAAGATCATCAAGTCCAACCGTTAACCTAACCCTGCCAAGTCCACCACTAAACCATATCCCTAAGCACCACATCTACACGTCTTTTTAAAAACCTCCAGAGATGGTGACTCAACCACCTTCCTGGGCAGCCTGTTCCAATGTCTAACAACCTTTTCAGTGAAGAAATTTTTCCTAATATCCAGCCTAAACCTCCCCTGGTGCAATTTGAGGCCATTTCGTCTTGTCCTATTGCTTGTCCCTTGGGAGAAGAGACCAACACTCACCTCTCTAAAACTTCCTTATTCCCCACTCAAGTCATTCTATGAGAATAATTCAGAAGTCCAGAAAATCTACTGTATGTTGATTATGTAGCATTCTTATTTTGAAGCCTAAAAAGACTTCAAGTATTTCAGTAGCCAAATGGCTAAAGACTTGCATTAATAAAATAAAATAAATATAAAATACTGAAATAAGGCACTGGCAATCTGATAGAAATCAAAATTCCTCCAGTGGACTTTAGGAAGCTTGCTTTATTCTGCATGTGTGTAAGGATAATCAGTTTTCTACAGGTAGTGACAAACTTAGCATTACCTCTTCAGCATGTTTTGTTTTCTGGATGGTATCATAATGATTAATTTATAAAGTTATAAATGTTTTTTCATGAACCTGAATCTCCATTTCATTAAGGCCTTACTCTCTATAAGTCAGTGGTAAAAAGAATTGTCGTGTCGTTTATCTGTTTCTGATCCAGTAGTTTAGGCTTCCTGCCACTCACTCATCAATGATTTATTTGTAATCCTACTACTATTACTATGACAAATGAATATTAGAAACACATAGAAAACATCTGAGACTGAGAAAGTGGTTTTACTGTCATACCAATTTTAGCTTAGGAAGGTCAAGTATGAATCACTTATTTGGCTACAATCCTCACTCTAAAAATCAGAGGGACTATTTCTGTATTTTACTGTCTTAAAACAATAATCTGTGTCATATTCTGCAGAAGATGAAGTTTGCAATGGCATTTAAAAAGATAAGGTTTTAACTTACTGGTACTTTTTTTTTTTAACCAATTGTTTAGTCTACACTTTCCACAATCGGGAGGTTTTACATTTATAGAATGCTGAAGTTAGCGATAGTTGCTACAGGTAGTAGTGTTCTTTCCAATAGCATCACTTCTTACAAAACGTTTTCATTTCAGTATAATTGCTTTTTTAAATAATTGCTGAAAACAGTTAAAATACTTCAAAATCCTTCAGCAATAAAGCATATTTACATAGGCTGTGTATGTATTTATGTATTTACATTTATAAATATATGCATGTGCCTCACATTCATGTATAGGTATATAAACCAATACATAAGAAAACATGTTTTAATATGAATTTGGAACCTATATGTAATATTTAAATCTGTATTTTGTTACCTTTAGTAGATCTCACTTCCAAAATGTTTTAAAAGCCTGATTCTTCTTTCTAAAACTGTTTAAACTATTACCTGGTTATTGTGTCTTAAAAAATCATATTTCAATTCTTTGCCTGGTTACGGCACAGTAAAGTGTTTGTACTTGAAGGGTCAATGGGCATCTGTTTTGTTTTATTCTTTTTTTTTTTTTTCCTTGAGCATTTGGAATCCACTAACTGTTAGCAAAACTCACTGTCTACTGAGCTGTATCAAAAAGCTGACAGTTGGCTCTAAGGCTTGCAAAATAAGAACATGAATAAATGTACTAGGAAACATATTAACCTGTCATTTTTATCACTGATGTCTTTCCTACAAAGAATAGAAGCATAGAAGAATAGAAGACTTACCTTTTCGTTTTCCCATATGTGAAATTACTTTTTTCCCTTTAGAATGCAACCTGCCACAAAAAAAGTAATAACGTGGTTGATTGTACTGCCTCCCATCTTATCTTTTAAAGGATATTGCTGCATTCTTTTATTTATGTACAGAGCCAGAGGCTGCTTTTAAAATATTTAAGCTGCTTAAATGAAAATGTGATTTAAAAATAAAAGGTATTAATGAATCTGTGGAGGTTTGCGTTCACTTCCATAAGATTATTTAAAACAAAGCAAACAAGTTTTAGTGGATGCATAGGTACAGACGCTTATCTCTTTCTTTCAGTTGTTTGAATTTTTTAGTACTTGGTGTGGATGTAATTATTGAGAAATGTTATTGCCTAGGAATTGCATCAGTCATTTGCTTACAAACAAATAAGAGAAAAGTGTTTTTTGCAAGTAATATCTTGCTAAAATAGGATAGTTATTTCTGCTAAATATATTTAAATCACAGCTAATGAAAACAATTAAATAGCTATGCTTTGGTGCACAGATAGGAAAACTTTTATTGCTTTTATTCTGTACATCAGGTTTAGGTAAAAATTCTCATGATTCAGCGTTCAACTTTCTACCACTGAACAAGCACTATAGTACTTTAGGGGGCAGGGGATGGGGGAAGATAGCCAAATCAAAATACACTTCTTCAAATGGTTGCATCTTCTCTGTTAGACGTGGGATGGATTTTTAAAGTTTTTCACTTCAGCGAACCAGTAGCCTGTATTAATATCTAGAAAAACATAGCTAGCTCTTTTGTTCTTGCAAAAGCTGTTCAGTAAGGTTTCTTTTGTCAGGGAAATAGCGTGGGCACACTAGGCTTCACCGTGCTTAAGGTGGGGAGCACCATGTACCCTGTGCCCCTTGGTGCTGCCCAGCAGTACCACAAAGGTATTTACAGTTGTTGTTTGGGCTTTTGCTCCTCTTTCCATCTGCTGCTTCCTGGCATGCAGCAAAGCTACAGGTATTTCTGCTGTTCCCGTTGGTGAAGCCTGACTGTCGTGTCAAGAATAGGGGTTCTATCAAACACACTCTCAGTCCCAGTCCCAGCTGCTGGCTTGGGCTCCCCATCCTCTCTGCTGGAGAGTCAAGCATAATTGCACGCTACAGAGCAGAGTTGCAGTAGGAGGAGGAGAGAAGCACTTATTTCTCATCAGATGCATGGTAGGATTTCAGTGTTTTGAAGGACAGATCAGGCTTTTCCTCTTTGAATTAAAGAAAGCGATATATGTGACTTGTAATTTCTACATTGAAGTTCCACAGATATAGCTAATCTGTGATAAAATCTCCTTGATTTTTGGAAGCAGAACTGTGTTGTTGTTTGTTAGCTAAAAGCAGAATAAAATTCAGTGATGAAAAACTTCAGTGCCACACTTAATCTCACTGATTGAAATGTTTAATTGGAGTGCAACATCAGTTTTTATGTTTGTATAATCAAAGCTGTGGTTAGACCAAAAAACTTTTCCAATTAGATTTTCATGGCGATCTCTTTCCCGTGAAGTATACAGGAAATTGGCCAATAGATTATTTACTTCATGAAATTTCAGCATCCAGAAAAACTGCAGAAATGTTCTTCTAACTCCTTCAAGCTTTTCTTTATCTGGTATTACCCCATTAGTGACAGTTTATAAACTTGTTTTCAGAAAGAATTATTTTCTAATTAGAAGCAATTAAACGGTTTTTGCAAAAATAAGAGGACTAAAAAGATCATGAGTGATTGTCAGCAGACTAAGTTGTACATAGGGATGCGTTACATATACTTATATATTGTAGGGAATACAATATATGTGCTTTTAATAATGAAGTCTTTTAAAAGTCTTAACCTTAAAGTCAACATGCTATACTTTTCTTGTCCTATGTTCCCTGTACTTTATTAATTTCTAGCATAAACATAGGCTTTTTTTTAACCATGATTACACATTCACACTAGAAGTGCAACCTGTGCCATTTTAAAGTGCAATTTAGAAGTTAACTCTTGTGTTCAAAGAATTGCATGTTAATTACGGGTCTCATCCATGGTCACTGGAAAGAGACCTACTGAATTTTCTTAACCGCTTTTCCAGGACCCAAAAGTGATTCTTTCTCATAGGTAGTACTGGGATTTACTCCTCTTTTAAATCTTTCCTCTAGGAAATAGCTAAGAAAATGTAAATCTAATTTTACCATAACCACGAGCTTAAGCTTAAAACCCCAATTTTCAGCTACTTTCTTTAGCTTTTTTTATTTATTTTTTTTTAAGGGGCTGATATGTTTGGGGATAGGAGGATGAAGAAGTCTAACAGAATATGTTGTTAGGCTGTTACTTTCCAATAGAATATTTTTGCTAAACGAGCTTCAAATAATCTTCTTTAGACAAAAGAATGTATTTAGGATAATGGCAGCTGAATTTCTGCCCTTTCTTTAGATCCTTTTGGGAATTTGGTTGGTTTGGTTGGTCAGTCTCAATTAACATAGGTATAGTTTAAAATGTCTCAGTTGTATGTTAAATAAACATAGCTTTAAACTGGATGTTACACCTGGTTTACAGAAGAAGTTGTGTATAATGATGTATTATCTTGCTATAGTGTAAGCCACAGAACAATGTCATCCTAATTAGCTGTTCATAACAATCCCATGAGAACTGGAGAATGAAACTCTTCATTACTTGCCTGTTTTCTTGGACCAGTATTTTTCTTGCTTGCTTATAACTGAACAGTTGCTGACAAAGATTCGTTTGTTATTTCATTCTTAATAACCTTTTATTTGTATTTTGATGGGTTGTTTGTTTGTTTTTTTTTCCCCACAAAATACATTAAAGATAAAAAGTAGTCTGCTAGGTCCAAATTTGGATGAGCTAATTTCCATTCTTGGAAATACCATATTCATGGTATGCTTGCCCTGTGGCCGGACTGAGTCCATCCTGTTTTGCCATCTGTTTTCTTGCCTTTGAACTCCAGTACTTGGGTTTTGGGGAGGCAAGATCATCTGCTCTGAGTACCTGAACACTTGATGTAGACACCATCATTGTGTGGTGGTTGCTTCAATTAAGCTAAGTGGTTTCCCTGATAACTTTCTTGTAATTTGATCACTGACCTTATTAGGAAGCTATTCATACAAAATGATTGATTCATATTTGTATAGTATCTGGCACACATATTTTGATGTTGCTGCTATTATAGCAAGTTTAGAGACAAAAGAGGTTTGGGCATTTAAAAATACTACTTTTCAACAGACTACATAAGTAAAATGGCTTAAGTGTCTATTAGGACAAATGCTTTAAATCTTAGAAGCTGAATGGTGTTTATGATTAAGCCTATTATCTCGTGGAGACTGCTGAAAGTTTATCCTCTGTGATGCTCAGAAACTGAATTTTGGCTAAGCTGTTTAAAGATGGCTGGTGTCTCAATAGCATCTTGCATTTACAAGGAAGTTGGCTTGGAAAATTTGAGCTAAGCAGTGAGTGTCTAGAGTCTGTTCCATCATACCTGTATTGTCCAGCACCTGTGGAACAACCACCAGAGGTTCCCATTTCTAGGATGGGATATTTCATGCTGAGTAACATTGACCCTGTTACCTATTGCTGACACACCTCTAATGTCTTACTGCTGTTTCACTCTGTTTTGTTGCTAAGGCTGATCCTGATAGCTCATAAATATAAAATAAGCCTCTAGCCATCTAAGCTCTTGCATTTAGCACTTTCATAGTGTGAAATAAATGTAAATAAGATTACAATTTGGCCTAGTAAAGTTTTAATGAAAAAATTTTCCTAGTAAGTTTTTATTTTAGTGTAGGTGGTATAGATAATTAATACTAAGACCTCAGAAAGTTGTTTTGGTGTGAGTTTTTTTCCATTCAGCCTGTCCTTCTGCAGAATGTTTCCCAAGAATTTAAAAACAGAGCAAAGTTAAGCTCAGATCTCTTTCCCAAGGATAAAATCAATAGCTTGATTAGCATATATTTGTGGTAGTATAAGTAAGTGTTGACATGCTGAGCTAAACTGAATTTGAGGAACAGCTAAACAAAGAGAGCCTGCTATTTAGTTTTTAAAATGTTGACACCTTTGGTTATTGTTCTTTTTGGGAACTGATTTTCAAGGTGTATGCCTCCCCCCGTTTAAATTTCGGTCTCATTAGCCTCCTTTGATAAATCGACTGTGGCAGCTCCAAGAACGCTATGTGTGTGAGCACAGTGGAAGCAACTGAATGACGCTGAAAGACTTACTCTACTATGTAGTCAAGAGTGGTTTAGGAACAATATTGTCCATGATCACCTTGTGTTTGCATAAACTGAAAAACAAATGGAGTAGAAATCCATCAGTCCCTTACTTGTTCATTCTGCAAGTGTTATACCTCCTCAAACTATAAAGAAGTTTTTTTGTGATGCACAGAACGAGAAAGTTGTTTGTGGAATAACATTTATTAGTAAATCAAAATGCAGAATGATGAAAGTTAGGTGAATAACCAGCTGTAGAGTATTACTTTAGTAACTGATGAGAGAAGTAAGTCTTCAGAATTCTGCATGGGCAGGAGGAAGAAAATGGAAGAATGTATCAGTGTTAATTCCTCTTCCTTGATCCCACACATTCTCATGAAATTTGCAAGTTAGATGTCTCAGTCTTCAGAAGGAGACTGTAGCTTACTGAAGATTGCATTAGGGTCATATTGATTGTAAAGAGTAAAAATACATTCTTTGATCTCTCTTTTCTCTACCAGCAGTTTGAAATCATTGCAGTCCACAAATCAAAAAATACCCAAACCACAAGTAGCAGCGCACTGTGGCTTGGTTGTGCTTGGGGTTTTTGTTGGTTTTGGTTTGGGTTTTGTTTGATTGGGGTTTTTTTGTTAGTCCTCACTAGTGATTAAAATGCTTCCTGTGCTGCTGATAGTTATCCTCCTCCTTGCCTGTCCAAGTTTGGTAATGCTATATCAGTTGGAGGACTGTCCTGGTATCATCAACAAAAACAGGATTTTTAGATATGCTATGGCAACTGCTTCAACAATTCTGTTTTTCCCTAAACTGGCACCAAAGGTTCCTAAAATATTGATTACTGCATCAGCTAAAGATAAGTTTACTCTTATTTTCCACTTGCTGCTGTTACTTGTAAGGTTAAAACAATGTCTTGAATGACTAAATCTATTGACAATGTAAAAGATAGCGTAGCAGTTATAGTGATGTGTTAGTGCACCAAAAGGAAGTGAATCAATACACTTTACTGCTGATCACACTAACAGACACCTACTTGTCAGTACTAATGCATGGTGTTCTGTAGAACATGACACAGTTGCAAGCCTTGTTGGGCAATGGATTCAGAGAAACAATATGGTATATAATACAACAGGCAGGGTAGGTGTTCCTGTAACATGCTCATATAATATTGTCTGTGGTGAAGAGCATGTTCGTGTTGAATGCAGCTCAATCTAATGTCTCTCACGTTTCTAAGATTTCTAATTTGAACATTAGAATGACCTTACGGATCAGAAAACAGGTCAGTCTAGTCTAACATACAACAGTGGCCGACAACAGATGCTAAAAGAGAAGTATAATAACAAAGTAAGCATAAAATGATAATTCCTCAGAACTATCTTGCTTACCTCCAAGAATTTGTGGTACAAGGATTTCTGGGCCAGAGGTGGTGGTACTTTTCAATATTGATCTATATAAACAGAGTTACTGAAACCCCTCAGATATTGTGAAGAGGAGGCCTGTGTATATCTTTTCCATTGTTCCAAATGGTCAGAGTCTGGTGTCATTTGGGCGTATGAACAATCACACGCGTATTATTACTGAAAAGTTAGTGTTTCTTGATGAATGTATTTACAGTTACAACAGGCTAATGAATTGTTCCAAGCTGACAGAATGTTTTTAGACAGATCCATTGTTCCTTGGGAAGGTAGTTGCAAATGTCTAATTCATTAATCCTTAAGAAGGAAAGTACATATGGAAATCAGTATTCATTTACACATCTTTAGATGTTTTTAAGTGTTATGAAAAAGCATAGCTTTTTTTTAAAATAAAACTTGACTTACTGATTAAAGACAGAACCGTAAGGACATAGAAGGAAAACAATCTAAAATACACCTTTATTGCATTCTGACACATGCATGTTTGTGAGTAAACTACAGAAATCAGATAAAACTACAGAGTGAAATTTAATTAAAACAAAACCCCCTCATCTGTTCTCTCCCCCACCCATCTTTTTCACAGCAGTCACAAATGGTACTTATGCCACTTGCTTGGCTGTTTGTATAGGCATAAACTCTCATTTCTCATGCTGGTTGCCAAGCAACTATTTTTGTATTTCATGCCTTGCACTGCAGGCATTAATTTCTGTCATGTTCCTTTGTTTGTTTATTATATACTAAAGAAACGTATATAGAGGAAAATGAGGACACTTTATGCAAGGAAAACAATAAATGTATTTGGGAATAATCCAGTGTGTTCACTGGATACTGCAGGAGAAAGAGCTCATACAGTCATTTCACAGAGGACCAGAAAGGTATCTTCCAGGATGTGCAAAGTCAAACTGGGACTCGTTCAGAGGGAATCTTTATAGAATATTTCAAATATCTGCTCTCCAAAAGGTAAGCACAGGGAGAGCTGCCATTAGACTATGGTTACGGACATGCTTCCCTAGTCCCTTCTTCCTTCCCCTTCTCTAGCTGTGTATTGGGTGTTTTGTACTGTTCCATAGCTACAGAGCTCTTCATAGTCTTCAGTATAGCTATGCCCTTATTGCCCCTAAAACTGGCCTGCATAGTTCCCAGCTTCAATTTATATAGAAAGAATTCTTTCAAGCAGATCAGTAATTAAGTACAAGTAATTGTTTTCATAGCCACTGTTTAACCTGGATAATTTTTCTGACACTGAATCAGTTTCCTTCTCTGTAGAAGGAAAAGAAAAAGACTCAATAGAAAGATTATTTCTTTGTTCAAGCTATTATTTACTGATACTACTTTTTCAATCTGGTTATTATAGTAGCTATGATTAATTTGATTGATGATCAAATCCCCAAATAATTTAAGTGGGTTTTGCAATTGTGTAACAGGAAGGCAAACTGGATCAGCTGCAGTTAGCTAAAATTATTTTGATCATATTCAGCAACTGTTTTTATCCTTTGTGCACAAGCAATGTTGACTAGACAATATACTTGCTGAGTTGCTCCCTCATCTTTGCAATTTATAGGAAGAAGGACTGGTAAATTGAGAAATATGTATAGATGGAGGTTGCACTTGACAATTGTGAAATTATTTTTAATATGCTCTAGTGGATTGGGAAGTAAAACATCAATAAAAATGCTTACATCTTTTCATTTTCCAAGTCCTTTATGACAATACATTTATCCTCACAATGCCACTGGGGAAAGTAGACAAGTATTAGCATTTCTGTTTTACAAAGAAACTGAAACCATGTTTGTTTGATACAACAGAACTGTTAAATGTCAGAGGCAGGATTAGTAACCTAGTCCTTTGAGCTTATCTTTCATGGGGATAATTGTTACTGGAGAAACAGTGAGCTTTATTTTTGCTGTTGCACAGTAGTATACGAAGGCTGAGGAAAAGTAACTTCCAAGGTAATTCTTTTTTCTGATTCTTAGTGTTTGCAGCTTACCTTTAGGTTTTAAGGGATGACTTCTTGACCCACAACTGCCGTTCATCTAATCTAACGTAGTTCCCAGTGGTAAAGTCTAATAATAAAGACATGGTTCCATGCTAGTTAAGTTCAATTTACGCTGCTAATACAAAGTATAGCAAATAGTCTGGCGATTCTGCATGAAGAATATACTTCTGTATCACTCTCTTTAAATGAGAAGCCTTTGCACCTCTACTGGTGATGTACTAGTTGAGTATAAAGGAGTAATTCATGCAAAAATAAGGTGTAAGTATAGGAACTGCTTCCAGTGGTAAGTGACTGTGGCAGAATTGAACACTGTACCTAAGTTTACTGTATTTGAATTTCTGCTCCCAGCAGCCGAATTTCAGGCTGCCCTCTAGCAATGTAGCTGTCTGTGAACATGAAAGAGTGGGGAGGATGCGGAGGTGCTCTGCCAGCCCTCCTCTGCTGCCTGAACCTCGTTCCAGAGGTGGTGGTGGTAAACTGAAGTGTGTGTTATCAACAAAAGGTATAACATCATTTTGTCCTCCCATGGCCTTTCTTTTTTATCTTTTAACGTGCAGAAGCCAGAAAATTGATTGAGCGTGGAAGGACCGGTGTACAAGGGGAAGTATGCTAGCAGTGCTGTGTACAGGGGAAAAAAAACCCGTAAACCCAGGCAAGGTACTTAAACATCTGAATGATCTATTTCTGGAGTATTTTTTATTTTGCATCCCACTTTGATAGCTGTGAGCTGCATCTTTCTGAAATAAATATTAGCAACAAAACTTCAGACACTCTATAGTATGAAGGATATGCTTCACTGCAGTTGTTGAAAGATTTTCTTTTAAAAAAGATTATATATGCATGCTGCAACAAAGAGGAAAATTGTGCAGTAGATGCCAGAAAGCATGTCACTTCAAAAAGGAATAATGTTGTTTCAAAAATGCTGTCTTGGAAGTCTGTAAGAAAGTGCATTTTAGGTTTTTAATAAGCACCTACCAGGATCTATCCTGCTGCTGTGTTTATGCATAAATCAGTGCATGATAAAGACGTAACTGCCAAGGTAGATGATCGAAGACTGTGTCTCCATTGGGGGCGTATTCAAGTGGCTTTTGTTCCACTCCTCAGAGGTAGCATGCAAACATGTAAGTACAATCTAATTGAAAGAAAGGTTCAGATTCTGCCTCCCCTTCATTTAGCTGTAATACAAAGGTTTCATCCTTCCAGGTACTGTTTACTCTATGCACTGATTTCTGTGGGAGTTATAGACTGTACCAACAAACACCGATTAGCTAACTAGCTGGGAAGAAATTCTTGCTTTTTGTTTTCTTTGGGAAGAGAACCAAAAACATTCAGAGGAAAGATGAGGTGTTTTCCCAGCCTTCTTTTAGTTTTAAGGCTTCTGTTTGACCTGCCTTCCACTTGCTTTCTCAGCATCTGCCGCTTTCTACAGCTCAATAATAGTATTGAGTGGACCATGGATTGAGTCAAAGCAAACTTGGAGTAGATTGGCTATTGCAATGTGGCCAGTGCTGTGTTGTTAGGCTGACATCCTTTTGTGTAACCTGGTTCAACTTCTAATTCTGCAGGATACTGACAAAACAAAAACCCACCCTCTACTAAAAGTAGAAGAGATGTTAAATAACTAGTTTGAAAGTAAACACTTTACTCTTTTAAAGATTAAGTGACATTCTTCTAGTAGATTTCCTTTCACATCCAGTAACCACCTGGAGAATAATGTGATTTAGGAAATATTACAAGCTGAAAACTACTACAAGCCGAAAACTGTACTCATTTACATGTAACAAATATTGCAGAAAATAAGATCCTGATAAAAATGGGTAATTGAAAAAAGTCTTAGCATATAATTTGTTTACACTATTCTAGACAATAGTTGAATAGAAGAGAAGCATACGAAGGATTAAAGAGAACATAAGCCCAATTCTCCAGAATTAAGTGATCATACCTGTGTTCAGATATTAACATATTCTTGATTTAATAAAGAAAACTAAGACCTTACAAATAAAATTGAAATGCAGATGACTTATTCCACCATTATAACTGTTCTGGTTGCTAGCAGATTATCATGCTGTTGCTAACAAATGCCATTTGTTTGGTGATTGCAGTTTCAATTCTGTCTGCAAATACAACATTAACAGCCTTGCATTGACTATAATCTTACCTTCCTGGTGACTACTGTGCCTAAAAGAAGCTCTGTTAAGGTTTCCTTCTTCCTGAACCTTTATTTTCTGTATTTTATACTCCTAAGTACACATAGCAGAGAACAGTCAAGCCCTGCCAAAGCAGCAGGGATCTTACTGTTCCCATGCAATCCCTCCCCTGACAATTGCTACCACTCAGGTTTACTGTGCAGTGCTGGGGCATTCACCTCCCCAGGGTATCCAGGTACAAGTAGTCTTACTTGTATTTACATGGCCTTTGCATTTAGGAGCATTTTAACATGACCTTAAATTTTAAACAAGTCCGTAGTTGTCTGGATATGAAAACCTCTTTATAGCCATCAAGGAGAACAATATTATGCCATTTAATTGCTGGGATGACTGGTTTGTAGAGCACATGCTTTTTCTTCATTGTTGCTGTTGCCTCATTACATTGACAGTGATGATGGAGTCCATTAAACTTTGTATGCAAGAAAATTGAATGAACTTAGATAAATTAGATCAGTCCTCTTGTATAGGCATTCTTAGTTTGGGGAAGGGTGTCTTATAACAATTTAGATAAAGTAAACATAAGCCATCATTATCCACAAAGGAGCTTGCATTGATTTAGCTAAATCACTTTCTAAAGCAAACGTTTTTTTTCTACAGTGGCATAATTCCCTTGAGTAGAGAAGAACTTATTAGGTTGTCTTTTCCTGCACAATATTAAAAACTTTCCGGAAGGTCCCTATGTTATCTATGAGGCTAGAAGAATTCAAGAACTTCTTGAGGTCTTTTATAACACATTCCTTTTTCAGTTTCACAACATGGTTTTTACAGCTGAGATGGACATGCCCTAACTGTGCAGAGATACAGGCTTACCCAAGTTCATTTAAAGATAAATAGCCAAGCTAGGTTAGATGAGTCGCCTGTTGGTGCTGTCTGCTTTTCTTCATTTACTATAGAGATGTGGGCTACAATTTCAGACTTTGATATCTAAAGTTGAATTCTGAAACTGTTGCTGTGGTCTAACTGCCTACGTAGTTCATGTAACAGGACTTATTGCAATCAATTCTTATTTGGTGTAAACATTATTTTTAGAAAGCAAAATCTAATTTTAATTTTTAAAGTGTTGAGGAGTTATCATAGTTCTTTATGCATTTTATCAAAAAATTACTTTGAGATGCATATTATTTTTAATTGAAATCTACTTCAAACCTACTTCAAAGCCAGTTAAGGTAATATTGTAAAGCAAGTACATTAAATTTCAGGTTGTTGTGAGACGTTAGCATTTTAAGGTTCTGCGTGTTATCAGACTTGTAGGATTTAGTTACACAAAATGGTGAACTAAAGCTGCTTGTCTTCTTGTAAAGTTTAGCATGAAATGACAGAATTTAAGGTTTTAAAGTTAAGTAGAAAAGAAGCACACCAAGCTCCTTTTAAGATTGTTTTTTTTTTTTCTTTTTCCCCTAGATAATGAAGGAGTAGACCCTGTAGAGTTCTGGGAATAATGTTAGAGGAATTGTTGTAGGGTTAATGCTTGTAAGATTTATGATCCTTTTTCAATTTCCTGCAAGATAGATGATGTTAGGTAATTACATTCAGATGCAAAAAATAACCACCATAGGCACACAGTGATAATTACAGCAAAAGGTCCATGATATGTTAAAAACAATTTAATTGTTCAGACATACATGTGGTACCTCTATGGATCTGAACTAACACCAAAAAAATTTTATTGTGCACTTAAAGTATATCATCAAGTTTGTGGGTTTTTTGTTGTTGTTAGTGTTTTGTCATTTTTTTTCTTTCCTTTTTCCCCCCACAGAAAAATAGGACATGTTCTTACAAATTTCCATTGTTTGTAATGATTCCCCTATCCATGGGAGAAGTACAGATAAGAAACCTGACTGTAACCACTAGTATAACTGGAAACAAACTGAGCTTTTTTTGAGACTGCTGTGTGGGATGTGTGTGTGTATGTGTCTGAGGCAAAGAGAAAGACAGATGATGATGCAGAGGATGAATCAATAATTTTTACCATAGATATTTAATTTGTAAAGTGCGTTTTTTCAGTTATTTTTAAATGCCTGTTTTAGCTGGGCTACAGAAAAACAAGCACAAGTTCCAGAATATATTGAAACTAGGGTCAAATTTCTGCAGTGAACTCCAAATGAGCAGGCAGCTCCGCTTACCTAAGACCACTGAACTGAATGGATACTTAGTTGTTCGACCAAAGAGTTCTGCAAAAATCATGAAGTCAAACTTTTGGGAAGAAAGCCTTAACACCTTGCACTTTGGGATACTAAACGGGTACCTGTTGTAAGCGTGGGTTGGTCTGTTTCCCAAAACTGTAATTTTTTTTCATGGACCTACTCCTTTAAAATTGTCTCTCTCATCAAAGTAGTTTATTTAAAAAAAAATTAGAAGTTTTGATGTGATTTGTTTGAAAATCCTACAAAAAATTAGGTCTCAAATGATATGCCTTACAGCTGGGTGTATAAACATATACTAATAGCAGGCAGATTTCTGTTACACTAACACACACATCTGTAGTATACCCTTGATAGTTGTAAAATGAGGTCGTTCTGAAAATGAAAGTACATGTGAGTTGTGCATAAAAAAATTATAGAGTAAAAGTTGGAATCTTATAGTAAGAGAAAAGGTTATACATCTTATGTACATATTTATACCTCTTTCAGCTTACTAGTTGGCATTTTGGCATCGTATTCTGGCCAAGAATGCAATTTTACACTGCCTTAAGTCCTGCCATTATATAAAAATAATATCTCATGTAATATCCGGATGAAGTTCATTTAAAGATCTTCTTAACAACAGGTGGCTCTGTCTAAAAATCATAAGAAAAGGCTACTTGTCTACTTAAACTGCAGTTATCAAGTCCATGGTAACTAACTTACTGGTTAATGGACTAACATTATTTGTTTAATACATTTGTAAAGCAAACATTCTCTAGACATGTTTAATGCGCTGTTAAGTTCAGAGTAAAAGAAGCATGACTGATACTGTCACATAATTAGTAGAAAATACGTTGTCGCAGGAAGTAGTTGCCCTTAGAAGAGACACACTTCTGCTGAAGAAAGCTAGAAATGAGCTATTTAAATTTTTGCTTCCAGGTACTTCAGTGTGTTTTAAGTGGACAGATATGTCAGCAAAACTGAAAATTGGATACGACTTTGTTATTGTGTTGTCAAAACAATTTCTGAAATGTTTTCAAATTGTTTTGAAATGCTCTAAATTTATGTATTTTAAGTGAGATGGATTGCTGATTTGACAGTTGCCAGTGAGGTGACGTATGGAGGGAAAGACAACAATTAGGTACAAGGCGCAGTTCTAAAAGTTCAGGATCACTGCTGATAGCCACTGTCTTCTTTTGTTCTAACCAACCCAGTTTTTCAAATGCTATTTATCCCAACTGTTTGCTGGATGTTGACAATACATGTACTATTTTTCTTTAATTCTTACATTTTGTGATTCACTCTTAAAAGCTTCCTCATCTCATCCCTGTCCTTGGGTCTTCCTTCTGTCAGTAGAACAGATGTGCTAGAGGCTGAGGAGAAGTGGCAAAGTTAAATTCAATTATTTAGCAAGCTGAGTAGCACAGCTGCTTGTGAAAATAGTTTCATCTTTGGAAAATAGGACTTCATTAAAAGTAAAATATAAAAACACATTAATCTTGACACCATTTTATTTCAGAAGGAAGGAAAAGACTGGAGAGTTCTGAGAAAATCACAAGGTCCTTTTTCCAAATGTCACATGTCTAAGTTTGCAGAACAATGTTTGTGTTTTACTTTTTAATCTTGTGTTGCATTAAAATTCAAAACTAAATATGTCAAAATCAAAATAAAATACTTATATTCACTATTCTTCTGGGTTTTTTTTCCCCCACAAGAGATTATGCTTAAGTATCTGTTTCAGTTTGTCAGATGTTATATACACACAGAGCATTTTTGTCTTATGGAGGGATAAAGATATCCTTCCCTTATGGGGGGCTAAAGGTAGCTTAGCCTGGTAGTTATCCCTATTGTTTTAATAGTAAGATTAAGCTAAGAGTTTAGAGGACAACTTTGTTTAAAAGAAAAAAAAAAATCATTAAAAAATTGACATTTAAATAATTGAATTGTCCTTTTCAAATCTGATTTCATTCACAGTCAGAATTGAGGGTCAACAGGATAGTTTAGTTCTTGACAATATTGGCAATTTTACAGCCTTTCCATAAATTGAGAATTTTGCCATAACTGCTTGTTCGGCAACTGCTTGTTCTCCAGACTCCAATTAAGTTGTTAATTTGTAACAAGATACATTTTTCCCTCAGTTGTTAAAAACTGTCTCTAGCTACAGCTTTTGAAGTATACTTAGATTTAGAGTAATAGAGGGTTTGTTTTTTTCAGCACAGTAATTAATTAAATACAAAATAAAATTAACTTTGAAATGGTCTGCTGAAACATGCAGATGTTTCTTCTTGGCCTTGCTTGTGTGATTCAGGTATATTATGTTTGTTCTGCATTTTTTTTTGTCATTCTCTGGTCAGCATTGTTTATTATAATGAGTTGTAGCGGCTGTAACTCTCAACCTGTGATCACTGTAAACCCTTAAAGCCCAAACAACTTTGCATTCTGTTACAAGTGCATTCACCTGATTAAGTAATACTGTACCACCCATTTCCTTTATTGGTAAAACCCCATGATGCCACCTTTCTTGGACACAGTAAAGGCTACATCCACAGTACTTTTGAACAGTTTATGTGGGAATTCATTAATTTTAATTTCAGTATTCACTAGCTAACAATTTAAGTACATTTTAATGAATTAAATTACATTCTCTTTTTGTATATCGTACCCCCAAATCTGCACTTAATTTTTCTTGAGAAAAATTTTCCACTTTGCCAGGTGGTGATAATTAAATTAAATTAACTGTTGATATAAATCATTGTTAGAAAGAACTAAAGGTATTGTACTGTCCTTGTAAACTATTGTTTACCACGATATGAGAAGAAGCAACTGAATCTGATTAATGTTTCTTCAAAGGACTTGTGAGTTTATATATCTGGGAGAATCCTATAGTGGTTTCTACCGGCATAAAAAAATTAAATCCTCCTTACAACAACGAAACTGAGGACAGAGAACTTGTCAAAGGGTAACTCCTTGGTTTCGTGGCAGAAGAGTAGATATGCATTAAATTAATTCCTTTTCAGATTCTACTGATTCGCCCTGATCAACAGTTTGATGTAGATAGTGTTATGGTTATACCTTATTAGACTGTCCAATTTTGGGGGGGTGACACACATGAGGTTTCACCAAAGATAACCATTTCAGGCTGTTGCAGTCAGGCATTTGTCAAATAATATTGAAGTAATCATTAATTTTTAATTCTGAATTCCCTCAATGAACACTTGGTCCCAAAACTCCTTGCTATGAGGTGGATTAAACTTCTTTCTCTTGGAAAAGCAAAAAAACAGAGTACTGCTGCTGTCAGCCTGACAGAAAGCAGTTAAACTTGCCTTTCTGGGGAGTGTGAAATTTATGGCTTGTCTGAGCTGAAGTTAAGACACCAAGGCTGTGGTAGGGTTTTGGGTTGGTTTGTTTCTTGTTTGCTTTCTGTGGTGTGAAGGAATTGTGATTGTTCATTTTCCGATGGCCCGAGGGGAATCGTGTTTTCTTCCCCCTGCAGAGAAAGCGCACTGCCTAGTTCGCCTCAGCAAGGTGTAACCCTGGCTTCTTTTTCCCTGCCTGCTGAGAAGGAAGGAAGACAGGGAACTGAATGGTTTGTTTGACCTTAGCTGAAGAAAAGCTCCTCATTTTTTGCTGTTGCTGAAAACATTACTTGGAAAATTGTACTGTCAATTCTTCATGTCAGCAAGGAGGGGAATGAGCTACTATCTCCTTCTGCTGGGGAAGGAACATAACTGGATGTCCTCTAGCTCTGAATCCAGGAACCCACACTTTCATTTCTGTAGACTTGTTTTCTGAAACTTTATCTAATGGATGTCCTGATTCAAGGATTCAGGGCAACAAGTGAAATGGAACCATTTATTTCTAAAGTCAGATCACCAATGTACGCTTTCAGTATCTGTCCAAAAGAGTGTTCAGTGAAAGTAATATGTCTGAACATAGTAGGTTTTCTTGCTGGTTTGCTTTGTTCCTTTTTTAATGAACTTGAATAGTGTTGGGTACCAGCATTTGATAATGGACCTTGGTCTGAATTCTTTTGTGCGGTAACTATTTAGGGTATGAACTTCCTTATAGTTTTATCATGTTCTGTTTTGTAAAAAGCTAAATCTGTTGAAATTGGTGAATCTTACTGAGCTGACATCTTTTGAGTCAAGATAAATTTGGAGAAGAAAAGAAAATCCTGGTAAGGTCACTGATGGCCTCACAACACACAATAAAGAAAGGAGCATTCTTTTGGGGCATTGGGAATTAAACAGTCTCTTTACACCTAGTAAAAACAAATTCCTTAATAACAAATAACATAATGTTATTCCTAAGAGACTTTTTAGCTTATAGTTAGTAACAATATTAAGAGGGTGCCAGATAGAGGGGAAAGAACTACAGAAGGCTTAAGACAAAGACCCAGAATCCCGGATGTGTCTCACCAGGGCTGAGCAGAGGGGAAGGATCACCTCACTCCACCCACTGGCAGTGCTCAGCTTCATGCAGCCCAGGGTGCAGGCACTAAAGTGTTATGTTCTTGCTACAGACGCTGTCTGGTGTAGTGTCACCTGCATGTGCCTCTAGTCATTCTGTAAGCATTCAGGAGGAGCCTTGCTGATTCAGTTGCACTGGCTTTTTAAAAATCAGACCAAAATGTATACAATACCTTAAAAATATAAACAAGATGAGGACTTTAGGTGTTAAACAACTGGATAGCCATAAAAAAGATCATATCAAAAATAAAAAGAGAATAAACTATTAACATTGACACATATGTATTGTATGGCATGGCAATTATTTTGGAAAGAGACATTTTACACGCTTATACTACTGTGTTTGTGGAAACAGTGATAAGAAAAGCAGGGATGGGTTCTCATTTTAAGGAGAGAGGTTAGCTCTGGTGTTCAGGTGAGAGAATCGTTAACTTTATTGTAATTCCATCCACGAAGATCTAGAATCACTGTATTTTTTGAAAACGTGTCTTTATTGTCTGTTAACGCAGACATTAAAGCAGCTGAATGAGGCTCACTTTCTTCATTCTTCTTCCCTGAGGGCTGGTTTATTCTTTTCCACCCCCTCCATTTCTTCTAAAAAGCACCAAAACACTTCCCTCTTAAATGAGTTCTAACAGGGGATTAAAAAGAAGAAAATTAAAGAAAACAAACTCAAATAATGAAAAACAGAGAAAGAAAGATTTTCTTCATTATTTGTTGGTACTTTAATCATCCAACCATTCCCAGCCCTCCCAAATCTTTAACATGGTCTCTAGCTTGACCAAATTCTATTCTGTAGTAATAAAGTGTATCACCCAAATTTTGAAATTAGGGTAACATTAGGAAACTTTCTTTTTTGTCAAAATCCGAACAGTTCGAGTTCAAACTTTTCTAAAAGGTGGTGTGGTGGTTTATTTAATTTTATTTTTTTTTTAGTTTGGGAGTTTGTTAGGCTTTTGTTTCTGAGAAATACCATTCTGTCTTAAGGATGGGATTTATGTAAGAAGTTAGATGGAGGGATTGTACTCTTCATGCATTTCAGTGCCTTTGGAATTCTCAGTTTACCAAGAAAAAGGTTTTTTTCATGTCTTACTTTCAATGAAGTGTAGGGAAAACATTTCTAGAGCTCATCTACAAAAGTATGTATTATAAAAGTGGCATAAAAATTAAAGAAAAAATTAAGGAAAAATATAGTCCACTCCATTCTATTTTCAAACAAGTTATAGTTATTTTGGACTTCCAATTTGGTCATTCTGGCCTTAGGATTAAATTAAATCAACTTCAAAATCTACTTCCAAATAAGTTTTCTGAGATAACCTCTAAGTGTCAAGGTATATAACTTGTATGTTAATTTCTGCTAAATTTCCATCTTAAAAGTACTATGGACAGGCATTTGGGAATGAAGGTCAAACCTGATGTTTAAAACTACTTTAGGCATGTTCATTTTCTGCTTGAACCAGGATAATAGCTGATCTGGACACAAAGCATTGGTAATCATTAGATGAACCTAATTCATGCATGCGTGTCATACAAAAGCTTGTGTAGAATACATACCTGAACCTTCTGAAAGCTTTCATAAGGTTCTTATTAAGTCTTACATTAGCATTTCTGTATCAGATTGTAACAGTGGAAGGGAAAAGACCATCTCCTGACTAATAGATGTTTATTGTGTTGTTGTGAAATTAATGAGGAGGATGGCAAAGGTGCCATGGACTTCACTGCCCCTAGGTTTTGCTTGCCTACAGTATGAAATAGTTTTGACAAAGGTGCTTCAGCTGAGCTGAGTGATTAACACTGGGTCTTTGCTTGTCTGACTGCCCTCCCAAATGCTGCTTTCTCTCGCCAGGTATCAGGTAAGAGCTGGAGAGGAATAAAAGTTCTGTAGAGAGTTCTGTAAAGGTTTCCTTGTGGACTCCTCCTAACGCTGGATGGTTCTCAGATGTGCTAAATAGGGCATGTCACCTTGGGTACCCGGGCAGGACAGCTGCTGCCCAGCAGCAGCCTCTTTCCAGTAGGAGACTTATCACTGGTGGACTCCCTTTGCTGCTGTCCCATGGAAGACGCAGTGGGGATTTGAAGGACACTTGTGATGTGTTGCAGCACTGCTGCTAGTTTGTGCCTCTGATATTGTTTCAGAAAACATCATTCTTACGTTTTCCCTCCTGTGCATGTGTGCATGACAAGCTTGCTCTGTACAGCTAGATGGTGGAGCATCCCTCCTACAGGATGAAGGGATGGGAAGAGAGAGGATATTTGCATGTAGACCTATAGGAGTTTGACTTGTAACATGGGTGTTTTCTTAAGGGGTTAGTACAAAATTCCTGCATATAGTAATGCCAGAAGACATGAGAAACCGCGGCCTAAATTAGCTCTCAGGTACTCTTCACCAGTAGTATAAATCAGGCTTCATCCATCCCCAGCTGCCTCCAGATTTCTGGTGCCCTTTAGCTATGGTGATGTAAAAGGCTGTGCTGCCACATGGTGAACTGGATAGGAGATTTTTTCAGGATTAAAAATAACCAAGAAAACCTGTGCACATAAAAGGCAACACAGGATAGGCATAAATGGTTAATGTTCAATTAAGCTACTAATTCAAATGCAGAAAGCAATGTTGATCTAACTCCATTTTGATAAATTGATGAAGTTACCAAGCAAAGATGCTGTAATATTTCTGGGGGCTGGGGTGGTGGTGGGAGAGTGAGATTCCTGGTGTAGCAAAATGGGTAGAATATTGCTACTGGTTATTTTATATCTTCGTTGATAGTTATTACACTGTACCCAATTTTTCTCTTTCCCAAAAAGATACACCATACCAGACTGAAGCAATACAGAAAACAGAACTAAAAAGGTAATGGGTACAGCACAATTTTTGTATTTCAGATTGCAAAAAGTTAACTGAGTCAAGAAACATCAGAGGTAAAGATCCCTGGATTTTTATTTTTTTTTAACAATTATAGAAGAAAAATAAAGGAAACTGGTCAAACTCTACCTACAGCTTGTTCTAATGTGGGACAGAATAGACACAGCACCACAGAATGATACATTTGTGTATCTAATTTAAAATACTTCCAGTCAATCTGTGGTATTCCTTGTTGCAGGACATTATATTCAATCGTATGTGTAGCTGTTAAGTGGGTTAGATAATCGCATTCTACTGTTAACTACCCCTGAAATTACATCAAATCTTATGCTTCAGCATGTAAACTACTTACCTCTGACAGTTGGAGGGACATACTTTCAATTCCTTTGGAGTGTTTGTGTTTGTTGAATAGTACCATGCACCTCTCTACAGATTTGGAGAGTGGGAGCTGCAAGAAGGAAGTTAGCAGGCTAACTAAATCTAAGAAAGATAGCAGGCTAACTAAATCAAGGGAGTGATCTCATGGCAAAGACTTTGAGAAAACATTCCTAATTCTTCTTTTTCTCTCTCCTTCACCATATTTAAAACAAGTATATAGAAATCCTATCAGAATTGGATGCATATGAATTTTTAAATTTTTCTACAATTGTGAGCACATGCTTTTAGAATAATCCATTATTTTTAAAATAATAGCACCACTGTATATCTAAGTATTCTATAATATAAAATGTAATATAAAATCAAGTCCTGTGATAACAGATGTATCTTTTAATGCATAAAGATTGGTTGCTGTGATTAGTCACGTCCTCATATGCATTCAATTTTATTCAAGAAAAATTGATAAATTCAAATATGGCTTAAGTTTTTTAAAATGTCTGTTTTCATTCCTGATATATCACAACCTCTATTCAAAATAATAAATTTGTTCTCATTCAGAAGTGAAATTGCATGGAATATATCTTAGAAAAGAGGGAAAAACTTTGTCTTATCTTGAACAAAATCCATGACATCAAATCAACCAAAATAAAATTAAAGCTTAGAAAAAAATCCCTCTTACAATCAATTTATAGCTTCAGGTTTCCATTTCTGTTTTTACTGAGTGAAGTTGACTATCAATGTGGATCCCACATATTTATCCAGAGGAAAACCTGGAATTTAGATATGGTTAGGTGGGTGTTAGGAAATTCTCCTAATGCAGGCTAAACCCCACACTTTGACAGATTTACTCTGACAACTGTCTCAGCTTTGTTGTGCCCTGTGCATGCAAGTAAAAGAACTAAAGCATATCACAAGACCTTCAGAAGTCCTGCACTGGCTGTTCCATGTAAGGTCTTCTCACTTAAAGGATCCTCCAATCCTAGCAGCACCTAAGTATCAGAAAGGTTCAGAGTGTACTTTAGGTCCCACAGCTTCCTCTTGCTGTTATGGTGAACTTATTTGGTATGCTTCTTTCTGCTTGCAACCACATATGAAAAAGAACAGCATAATTTATACCTTAATGATTTTTCTTATCGAGGAATTGCTTATGTAAATCTCATATTTTTCCAGTTATTTTCAAACACTATTATTAATTTTCCAAGTAATTATTTTTGTAAGGAAACAATGCATTCTAAAATAATCTTGCTTATAAAGAAAAAAAGCAAATGTCATTGGGGAAAAAAATGTATTTAAAGCATGAGCAAGCAGGTCATGAGTAGTACAAGTAATGCAGATGGGTTTCCTGGAGCTCTGTTCAGCACCTATGACCCCACCTATGAGCTACAATTCCCTGTAATTTCTTTCCTGCAAGATCTCTGCTCTCCTCTCAAAGAACCCCCAGATTTAGCCCTTGTCCCCTAATTATGGAACAGCCAAGAAGCATATGTTGTCATTGGTTGCTAGTGGAGTAAGATTTGACTGCCTAACTGCCCACACAGTAAATTATAAAACTATTGCTCTCATGCTACAATCTCTGTTTCTGTTGGGAGAGCATTGATTTGGGCTCTCCTCTTCTAGCATACCGTTGATTTTTATGTAACATGTAGGAATCATATTATCTTTTGGACATCTTCTTCATTCTGATCTGGTTGAAATGGGCCAGTGCACCCAAAAATTATTGGTGCCAAAGTGATAACTGGTAGGTGGCGGGAAAGAAGACAAAAATTGCATATTTGTCATTTCTTTAGGAATTTCATAAAAATGTGACTGATTATTTAGAATAGGTTCATGTAGGCAACAAGCATTTGTTGACAAGTAGCATTCTTTGAATATCTTTTCAGTGGTAAATTTCTGTGTTGAGAAGCTGCATGTGTTGCAATACTGTACTTAAATTAATATAATATCTCTAGAATAAATATATTGTGGAAAAAAAGCATTTTGGTTTCCTATCAATGCAGGAAGGACAAACTAGTAAAATGGAAGATGTCTTTTTAAACAATTTTATTAAAAGGAGCATGTAGGCTTGTAGACACTCTTATTCTGGAATAAGAATACCAATCAACTGGAAAAATTAAAAATAATTAGGAAAAAATATATATATATTTTGCATTTGTTAAACCAGAGTGGCTTGTAAGTTAACCTAATTTAAGGAGCATAGCCTTCTGAGAACAAAAAGACATGTTTCTTTTGGGCCTAATTATAAAACACAGTCATGTCTTAGCATATATTTTTGTAAACTACTCTTGATTTGTCACCAAAGGGTCTTAAAAATGCTTTAGCATTAACAGAGACAGGGGCAGGAATGGAAGATTAGCTACTTAAAGTGAATTTCAACATCAGCTCACATAGTACTTCATAAAGGTTTGAAAATTACTTAATTTCTTTTGAATTAATTAACATCTAGAATTCACCAAAGATTAGAAGTGCCATATGGAATTGTTAAAATTATGCCAATCATATTAATTCTGAGTAATAACTGGAAGGAAATAGCAGCATCATGATGGGGCTATGGATGCAAAAGAACATTAAGTCTCCAATCTAACAAATGTTTAAATCTGTGCAAAGTACAAAACTTTGCCTGCTGAGGTTTCAAATCACATTCAGCCACTTCAGTCCCTGATTCAAGGGACCTGCTGTCACTTGATGCTTTATGTATTTAAAGTTTGCTATAGAGAATATAACTTGTGTTATTTCAAAATATACTTCTCTCTGACTAGCTAACCAATATTATTATTTTTGGTGTTTGTGTGATATTTTTAAACTACATACCATGAAAAAGACGCTTGGTGCTCAGAAGATACTGAGAGAATTCAAGTCCCAAGTAATTAATAAAATAAGCTGCACACATATTCCAGAGAAAAGACACAAAGTGAAACAGAATCAGTTATTGATAATAATGGATATACTTTGTGTGAATTTAGAGCTTTTGTTTGATTTTCTTTTTTTAAGTATTAAAATGCCATTTTATTTAGGCTCATTGATGCTACCGGCTGTTTCAGAGTCAATATCGTAAGGACTTAAGTTTTCTTAGCAACAGTGATTAAAGTTCATTCTCTTTCCTCTTACTGTCAGACTGTTTTGAGCCTGTGAGTGAATTAATCTCTCTTGCCCTCATATCATTTCCAAGGTATTCAACTGGATGTTTATCATAGTTCTGAAAAAGATGAATGGGTGTAGCACTTTGTCAATAATGTGTATTGCCCTCCTAACATTATTATATGTTTCATTCATGTTACTTGATCTTGCAGCTATAGGATTCAGATGTAGGATTGCACCTAAATAAGGTATTCTGAAATTTATTATAAATCATATGAAATTATTTTGGGACAGGACATTACCTTTTAATGCAGTGAAACTCTTGTTCTTGGGTATAACTATGCTGATTAAAACTAGTAATATATAATCTTGGAATATCAGCATAAAGCAAATGACATATTTAAAGATGATTTGGCTCTTTATGCTATTTTTGGTTACATAACAATATGTGTATCCACTAAATTTCTGCAACCAAGTATTTATTTCTAGGCTTTTTAAAAAGCAATTTTTTTTTCCTTAGAGAACATAGCATCCTTGTCCTAAGCAGAAAAAGCAGGGGGTGGGGGTGAAATTATAATAATGGGGTAAGTCTCTCAGCATAAAAATCAAGGTGCTTTTCATCCTTCCCAATGATGCCTTTTGAAATCATCTCCAAGAAAAAGTTTGAAATTTGCAAGGCTACTTTGTTCTTGATTGCAAGAGGAAACCATGTATATATGCCGCTCTGTATTTCATCTTGTAAATTTGACTTCCATGTGTAACCTATATGCAAAAATATAAAGCCAATGATTATCCTGTTGTCATATGGATACTGCTTGACCAATATGTGCTTCATAAGGCATATGTATTGTGGAACCAGTAGGGAAAGACATACTTAGTGCGGGGAGCTGGCTGAAATTCGTGAGAGCATCTTATGTGACATGTTGCCCACAGCAGAAAGCCATGCTGTGGGCACAACCCTAGTTAAATGGGATTCATTCTGCCTGGATTCTGTCAATGCTGTGTTCAGAGGACTTTATTTTTCCCCTAACTGCCTCAGAAAGTTAACATGTTGTCTTGGCATCACTGAAGACTTTAAGCTCAGTGACCTTTCTCCTCTTTAAAAGTGCTGTTAGCCTGCTCAGTGGGAAAAGATCATTTACTCTGTGATCTGCCTATTTTTATGCCAGTCAATGAAAGCTTGGTTTGCAATTGATCATTTATTCAACAGAAAGAACACTTTTATGGTACTGCCTTGGGTATGTCCAACCTAGTTAGTTATAGTCCGTTGTGAAATGTCCTAATTGTGAGACAGCTATAAAAAAGTTAACACAAACTTGCTGTAAAGATTGTCTAGCCACTACAAATATACTATATCTAGATTCAGGACAGACACTGACTGTAATCAGTATTAGCTGTATTTTGATGTTAATTGATGAAGGATAGACATCAGCTCTCCTATTCATCTGTCTTTTTGAGGACATATCAAGGCTGATCCTGTGTTATTGCTTCCCTTGCTAAATGCTGTTGCAGGTATTCCTGAAGGATACACCACCACCACACCCCCACACCCCAAAAAAAAAAAAAAAATATATATATATATACTTCCTCTGATGAACCCTGTAAAGAGAATAATGAATTCGAGAGTCATGAATGGATGATTTTGTCCTCAGCCAATGTATACATTCGTCCACTGGGAGAAACCTAGCTGGCATATACTTTGTCCCATACAGCAATGAGAATATTGATGTGTTTGTGCCATCCAGGGCAAAAACCTATGAATACAAAAAGAATAAAAGCTGCTTGTGTTGCATACCAGAAAGATTCAGGTGATGGTGGCCACTGGAAAGAATATGGAAAAGGTTGTAGCAACAAACAAATACATGTCACTTAAACGAAGTATCAAACCAGATCAATTCAGCCAACAATCTTGTCTTAGATTTCTCATAGTTGCTGAGCTCTTTTGTAGCAGTAGTTGCTACTGGCAAATCCTCTCAGGTGCAGATTGCTGCAGGACTGTCTGATGCTGATGTGACTGCAGTTAGATGTTTCTGTATTCTTCTCTTGCCCGGACAATAGCAAGGCTGTCTACTGAGCCACAGAGGTGTTAGCCAACAGGTCAGTTCAACCGATACTACACAGAGCACTGCAGCCTGTCGCAACAGTATCTGCAAACAGATCAGCCTTCTCTTCCGTTCTATACATAAGTACACACAGGATATCCATTGCATGTAATGGAAAATTAAATTATTGTTCTCTGACTTCAAGGCATGTAATGGTTTGGGCTCAGGATACAAAAAAAGTCATCATGCTGTAGAATAAGGGGTGAAAATGACAGTTATGACAACCGAGATGCAGCAAAATATCATGGCAAGACTGAAGTTCATGTGCAGTATTACAGAATGTGTGTTTATACAAGCATATAAATTATAGAATGGTATGTAATTATGTGCACTCTTAAGTGTGTATACATACACATCTATATGCATACACACATATGAGTTGTCCTTGCAAAGGAGAAAAGATAAAGAAACAGGAATGAGCACAGCTAACTTAAAACACACTTGAAAGGTGTCCTTTGTACTTTGGGTATGAAACTACTTAAGAATCAGCCTGAGGAAGAGGGACTTAGAAACCTGAAGGTTAAATACATATAGACAAGTATAAATACCCTCAGGTACTCGTTATATGCTAATTTAAAATAATAATGCTTTAACCAGCAAATATTCAATAGCTGATGAGACACATCATTGTGAAGTGAACTTAATAAAAATGTTCTTTGAGAAGCTAATTGCCTACTGGTAAATTGCTGTTTAAGTAAGACTTGCTGTGGCAAGAGAATTAATAACAATATCCTACACCAGACCCAGTGTTTTTAAGATTCCAAGTGTACTGTATATGATAATGTATTATGCAGGTAGAATTCTTCTCCATAGTGTATGGAGATGTGTATAACTATATTGTCCTTCGAGACTAGTTCATATGCAGTTGCTGGTATCGCACTGTTCGGCAGCCTGCTGCAGATAAGAATGAATGATGATGCCCTAGATTTTAATGGAAATTTTAGGGCACGTGCAGCGGTAGGGT